>NC_089196.1:2941019-3288519 GCF_963930695.1 Labrus bergylta | reverse complement strand
GTGCTAGACGGTTTAAGTGTCAGTCACTGGCTTGTGGTCGATGTTCACTGAGTGTTTGTTTTTTTACGCTCGTCTGCAGTATTTACGCTTTAGTCACACAGCGAAGGAATTAAACCTGATGAACCTGAAGGTTTAAACTTACCGCTTTGTTAAGTTAAACAATTAGCTTCTTTGTCAAGTGTAATGTTGTCTGAGGTCATACAGGATCTTCTGTTCTCTGGTTAGCTTCAAACACTGTATTGTTTAATGCAGACTCAGGGTGCATGGAGTTGATCATAAGCTCATGTTTTTGATTTACCAGGCCGTGTTGGAGAGCATCATCAGGTACAGGATGACAGCCTGGTACGTTTAAAATCTAAGCTTGCTCGTCTTGTCTGATGCAGACTCCCTCAGAGGGAGGGCCGAAACGTCTCCCTCCAAAAACCAGGAGAGAGAGAAGAGGGGAATGGAGCCACAGGTCGGACTTGAACTCTGGCCAGGACTATAGCCGCCATACATAGGGAGCTATCTAACCGCTAGGCCCCTATGTATGAGCTCTTACCATCTTGCAGACGATACAGAATCCCCAAATGCAAACTGACCTGTTTTAAAAAACCTGTTTGTGCCCACCTGAACAATGTTTCTTAAGGCTGTTTGGGTCATGCAATAGCCTTCTGGTGTTCTCATCTTTTATCTTCTAGTCTTTTTAAGCAGATCTTGTGCAGTATGGTTGATGTGCTGCAGACATGTTTACATGTGTGTTGTTTGTTTTCACTGTGGAGGCAGCTAATGCGTCTCATGTTTTAAGATGTGACAAAGTCTCTTTAATCGTCTCTTCTTTCAGGGTCGTCCTGAACTGACCCCCACGGCCATTAAAGCAGGAAAGCTTCTCGCCCGGAGACTGGCCGGTCACAGCGCTGAGCTCATGAACTACGACAATGTGAGACACGCACATACACGCACACACACACACACACACACGTCTTTGAGCCTGATATTTTATTCTAAATATAAATTTTCTAAATATTTTGGAGTTTTATGGTCGGAGTCTCTGATACATCTTCACCATTTCCTGTTCCTCCGGCTTCTACTCCAGATGACTCATGGCATCAAGTTTCCCCTGTATATCTAGATTAGATATTAGATTGTTTTTCTCAGGTTTTAACAGAAGAAGGTGTGACTTGTTCCACATAAATATGTCAGAAATCAAGCTTCTCTTGTGTAAATGTGTCTCTGAGTCATGACTGTCTACAATGAGTGAGAAGCTCGAGTCCTGCTGGCTGTGTTGTTGTCAGAGCCGTGTTTACATGGACGGGACGGCCGGCTCCTCCCCTTGTGTATAAAAGCTGTTTTAGTCAAGGACTAGAGAAAAGAAGAACATACTCACCGATTATTTGAACGTCACGTAAGTGTGTTTATTGCGTTTTATTGATTAACCTCTGGGTGTAATGTGTGTGTGTGTCTCAGGTTGCCACCACAGTGTTCACCCCCCTGGAGTACGGCTGTGTGGGTCTCTCTGAGGAGGAGGCAGAGATGAGGCATGGAAAAGACGGCATAGAGGTAAGACAGTAGTGTGGTGGGATTTCATGTGGAGCATTAAACAGCTCTGGTAGTTTATAAATGCTCCTCAGGTCGGGTACTATCACTTCTATCTGAACCACTTCTCTTGCCCGCTTCCATCGCTGCAACACCTGTTGGTTTGACCTGATAACTGCTCTCATATCTGGCAAACCAAGGGGCGTCCAAAACGGCCGTGTGGGGGGTCTCCTTAAAACCTCCTACCTTTTCTGGTCCAAACAAATCCAGAGCATTCAGGAGCAGAATCTAAAGTTAGAAGGAGGACATACTGGCTGCTACATTGTTGTCAGAGAAGCCAGCACTTCAACATAGCATGTTTCCTTAATGTCTGCGAGCTAAACAAAGAAAGTTACCCAGACAGTGTTAGTGTCTTCACTGCTATCGACCATTATAAAGAGATACACTGTCCCATAACCCCTCAACAAACATTGACACACACGCTCTGTATTTAACCTGCTTTCATACATGAGCAGTGTGCCAGATGCTCGCCAACACCTGCACCAGGCCTTTGGATAAATGGTTAAGCAGACAAGGTGGGGCCTTCTCGGCGTGAGTGACAGGCGAGCAGGAGGCCTGATTGAGGCGTGTATGGGGTGATGACAGGCGAGCGGAGATCTGAGGACTAGCAGACGAGCAGCGCCCTCCGACAGCTGCATGGCCCCCAACAACTTGTGTCGGCACGTTGGCCCTTCGCTGAATAAAACCCAGTGCACACACACTCTCTCTCTCTGAGGAGGTTGAAAATCAATCACTATCATGAACAAGCATACCTCCTTTTTACACGTCCTGTTTGAATGAGTGCTTTAAAAGCAGTTTTAGTTGTTGCAATAGCATCATCGGTATCAACCTTGTGAGGTCACATTGAGACGCTAGATTTCATGTTGCACTTTTGAAAAATTAATGTGCACCTTTAACATCAATGGCGTTTTTATTGGCTTGTAATGTGTTTTGTTTTTATCTGCCACACTGCCTTTATTCTGCAGAGCCGTCCTTATGTTCTTTTAGTTCTTTTAGTAGTAAATTGTCGGCTGATTTGAACTCATCAAATGTGCACAAGACGAGATCGTGGTCCTGCATGTTAGTCAGTTCTGACGTCTCTGTGAAGTATCCTGATCAGATTAGAAAAACTCATGTCTCCTGTTCATATGATCTGTCGTGTGTTTTTACTTCCTGTGCAGGTCTACCATGCGTTCTACAAGCCTCTGGAGTTCACTGTAGCTGAGCGCGATGCCAGCCAGTGTTACTTAAAGGTTTGTTGATGTGAGATTAAACATTTGTGTATGCAGACAGGAGGGAGTGGATCCTGCAGCAGGCTGCTGCTTAAAGGACTCAAACACAAATATGTACCCATCCTGTATATAATCCGGACCCCTACTCATGGTTCAGTTTTCATCCTCCTACAGGTGGTGTGTGAGCGGGCTGGAGACCAGAAAATCCTCGGCCTGCATTTCACCGGACCTAACGCTGGAGAAGTCACTCAGGGATTTGCTCTGGCCTTCCAGTAAGTTGAATGAATCCTCAAAGATTGAAGTAGATTGTTTTTTTTTTTTAATGTACCACGGGACAATGTGGATTCTTTGCTTGGGCATGTTTCTAATAAGCTCCACGAGCAGAAACGTGCTCAAACTAGGATCAATATTGGAGATGCTTTTGAAAAATGGAGAGAGGTTAGAACACAGAAAGGTTTACAGACCCATGCAGAGCTGGATAAACACTGAAGCTTCAGTGTCCACCACATGGTGACCTGTGTGAGCATCGACTCTAGAGAGGAGGGGGGAGACAGCTCTCTACGATGTTTAGAATTTAGACTGCATTACCCATTTTAACCACTAGGGGTCAGAGTTACATATTGCTCCTTTAAAGCATTTTACTCACTAATATGTAGTACTGCAATTATTCAAATTCTATGTAAAGTAAAAACAAAAGTACCCACACCTGACTCGACTTATTAAAGGATATTAATCCCCAGCTGTCCATCATGAGAGATTATGTTTAAATGCATCCTGAATGACGGTTCTTTGTATTTTTGATCAGGTGCGGAGCTACATATTCCCACCTGTTGCAGACTGTAGGCATCCACCCAACCTGTGCTGAGGAGCTCACCAAGGTCCACATCACCAAGCGCTCTGGTTTGGATGCCATGGTAACCGGCTGCTGAGGTTAAGCACCTCGGCCTCTGAACAGGAAGTGAGCACACACGGGGTCCCTCTGTGTCGGTAGAGAGATATAAGCGTTGGGTTTGATCTGCTCTTTCTTTTTGCCCCCTCTCCATCTAATTTGCCCCAAAATGGCCGCCAGTTTCAGACTTGTGTAACCGGGTTTCTTCCCTGGCTGCCCAGGTTGTCATTTGATAACCAGCAACGACTATGATTGTAGCATATACAAGCCTGTTGTGAGTGTATGCACTAGCAGCCCGGGATATAGATCAGGTCGGTGAGAACGCTGGGCGCAGAGCGAGCGTCTCTAAAATAAACAGGCTCATCAATCAGGATTAAAGTCCGCGCTCGGGGTTTTGTTGGACTCGCTACGAGAACCGTGGTCAGAGCCTGAGCAGTTTTCTGAATATATATTCTACAAATATTGTTGTTTCTCCGGCTGTACTTCCTGTCCATTAGTCTTGGAGGTGACACATACCATACACCCCCCCCCCATGACACTGATGGATAGCCCCAGGGCCCACTGCCGCAGTGACACCTCCCCATTTCCCATGGACACACACAAACAGTGTGTTGGCTTGCCTGTCAGTCAGACAGCCAGGACCTGTCCATGGGAGCCGCGGCTTGTCGAGGGCCCTGCAGACCCCTGTCCTCCTCCTCCTCCTCCTCCCATGCCCCTTCTTCAAGACAGTGGGGTCACAAACGTGCTTTTTAAAAAAGCTGTGTGGATGCCACAGCACAGAACAGAACAGGACGACCTAACCCATCCATTGTAAGAGCTCTGCTTGAGCTGCACTACCCAGCCTCACCCAAAGGTGGCACTGTTGCCCTCCTATTCTCCCCTGTGTCTCACTGAGCCAGAAGTGGGAGATGGGATAAGGTAGTGAGTGGATAAAAACGTGCGCCTGAATACGTTCAGGTTGCACATTTAATCCCTTTAATCCCTATAAAAGATATGCACTTTTGGATGAAGTTTGCAAAGCAGACTGGCTTTAAGGGTGCCAGACTGATAAGGGTTATCTGTTGTGTATTTACATGGGTGGCAGGTTTGGCCTACAAGTCATCACCCTGGAAGATAAGGCAGGTTGTTTATATCAATAAAGCAGTAATAGACCCCCGCAGTTTGCCAGAGTGCTCAACCTGCTGGCTGCACTGGACATCTTGGGTTTATTAACAAGAGGAGGAGGAGGAGGAGGAGGAGGAGGAGGAGGAGGAGGAGGAGGAGGAGGGCTGTCAATAAAGAGGGTTTGCTACAGAAACCTGGGGAACCATGAGGAGGCTGCTGGGCGTCGTTTATTTTCATGTGAAGTCTAATCTGCTGCGGCTGATTAATGGTTTCGATGAGGGGAATGACAGTGTGCCAGGAGATGGAGAGAGGAAAAGGAGAAAGAGAGAGGGGTACCAGGTTTATTTGGACCCAAGCCAGGAGGAGAGAGCGAGAGAGAGGGAGCCGAGTTTCAGGCCAGCTTTAGGGAGGGGAAGGGGGGGTGGGGGGGGATTCCTGTGTGCTCTGTTCAGGGCCGAGGTGCTGACTGAAGGACCCTGACCTCCGCTCAGCAGGAACAGCTTGACTCTATCACACTCGGAGCACAGAGGGCTCACATGCTGCAGCGCTGCACGGCAGGGGCCTGGAGAGGAGGGGGGGGGGGGTAAGGTAGGACGGGCAAGAGACGGACAGAATCAACCAGCCAACACAACATGGAGCGGTAGCATTGTGTGTATGTTCCTGTGCTTAACGATCCACTTCAGAGACCTCAGGGTGGGCTCCGAGGCACCGAGAGGGAAGTTATCGAGGCCATCAGAGTAACTGTAATGTCTGTTTTGCTTTTTACCCTCTACTTCCCTTCTCTGTTTCCTCGTCTGCTCCGTTATCTTTTTTTTTTCACACAGTATGGCCTCTCGCGCACAAAATTTAAAATATTTTTATTACTGATGTGTCTTATTTTGAAAAACGTCTACTCATCGAGTCTCTCCAGGCCCCCGAGTCCTGCCGCGTCAGCCGCCCCTCAGCAGTGCCCAAGGGGGGTCAGGGTTCATCTTTCAGGTCGGCCAGCTAATGATGACCTGCACTAAAACCCAAAACGTGGGGAGTGCAGGCCTGATGTCACCTGGCTGCCAACTTTAGAACTTGTAAATAGAGACGTTTAATTTTCCGTTTAAGCTTCTTTATGCATAATTTATATGTAAAGTAATAACGTACAATGTGACCATTAAAGTAATGATGCTCACCGACTGAGTCTCCTGTCTTCTTCATAAATGACAGAGTTCCCATGGTGCCTTCAATGACTTTATTAAAATGTAGGACCATATAATGTCTCAATAAGAGAACGCTCTTTGACTGATACATTAATACAATGACATGTCTATTTTTTTTGTTTTTTTTATCATGTCAATGCACTCCATTTTCAGCAGCATATTTACATACGCTTTAAAAAACTGGCAGCAGCATAGAGAAGGCGATGAGGATGAGAAACAACAATCTACGAGGCAAATTGCAAAAAAAGCAAGGAGCTTTGAAATTTGGGACGATAAGAATCAAAGCCGTCGAGTCCCACATGAAATCCAGAAATCACTGACACTGCACTGAAGTGCCAAAATGATATTTTAAAAACTAATGTGCTACCCTGGAGGATTGCAGAGAAGCAAAGATCTATCCTGTTCATGTGTTGAAAAGAGAGATCAAGATTGATACCTCTGATTTCCTGACAAATAAATAAAGGTTTTTGCTAAAACTACCAACAGCTCGCATTGATGTGTGCAGAGGTAAGACTGAGACTGGTTCCCAAAGTGGGGTGAAACACTGAGAGGGGGGGAAGCCTTCCAAAATAAAAAGATTTGAAGCTGCATATTTTTCCCATTATTGTGAAATGATAAGTTCTTCAATATAAAATAAAACCATAGTCCTTAAGTGAGAGTTTTGCTGAAATAAAAAAAATGTGAGTAAAGGACAGAGACACAAAGTTTGAATTAAAAGAGAAAAAAACATCTCTGAGGCAAATCTGGGAGTCAGTAGCTGAAGCAGTCGAGCTACAAACATCAACATCCTGTACAATCTGCTTCTAGGTCTTTCACTCTGCGACCGATTTATGAGGCTGATGGTTCAGAACACCCAAAAGCTGAAGAGGTTCAGAGAAAGATATCAAGCAACTTCTCTGAAAAATACCCTGTCAAATATTGAATAAATAAGAGGGGAAAGTTTTCACCTCTGTCAGCTGTCAGTCGGAGATAAATCGTAAAGGACAGTCTGTGGATTCCAATCTGCACATTGCACTTTGACACCCAGACACTTATTTTGTATATTCAAATATTTATTTTTATATTTCTATATCACTGTATTTACATTTATTAGTAATTTGAGTGATTATTGCATGGCCTTGCGGAACAGTCGTTACATTTCACTGCACATCTGTATGAGCATGTGACAAATACAAATATTGAATCTTGTGTGTCCCTCAGTGTGCTCGTGTCAAAGACAAAAACTAAGCAAACCTTCTTAGTTTAGTTTCAGTGAATGAAACTGTTTTTGATCTTTTAGTTTTCATTATTTCATTCGTTTTCTGTAACCATAACGACCTCGCTCTGTTCCAGTGTGTCTTCTTATACGCTCCATGGATTTGTATTAATATGGAGCAGTGTCTCAAGAGGTGGTCACACTTAGACCTGGACTCGTTTCTGCTGACAGGCAGCTCTGCTATGCGGCGCTGTCACTCAACCCTGTAGCACCAACAATGGCAGAAATTCCAGGTTGTTTGTTTGGTTAAGGACGGAGCTCTCTGAACCTCCTCAGGATCTACAGCAGCCTCACTCACCCTGAGAAAAGAAGGCCAGTGTCAGTCCTTATAACCCAGACAGAGGGAGAAAAGTTCATCCACCGTCCGCCCCCCATTTAGCAATTGTGTCTCTCCTGTCCCTCCACAATGGAGCAAACAGGCTAAATCCACCTTGAAATGCACTTAGTAGAACATGTCAACATGTCAGGGAGCGCTCGGTCTCCTCGCCCCGTCTTAATCCAGCACCATTGATCGCTGACAAGTTGTCTGTGAGTCAGACATTCACGGGGCCTTTTGTCATTTTAGGTCTTGAGCCCCTGCAGCCTCGCCTGGAAGAGCAGAGCCCTCAGACACACGTTCAAACACACACATGCTGGGTATACAACCTCACAGCCAGGAGGAGGAGAAACCGATACAAAACCTTGTGTAAACATTCGCAAAAAAAAAATGATGCAAGGAACAGAAAAGGGCTCAGCCTATAGGTGAGGATTATCCCTGAGAAATGAATAGGGGGCCAATTATGAGCGCTGTGTTGTACTGGCTCAGGAGCTGTCAGCCTGAGATGCCTGCATGCCTCGAACGGGGCGCGGTGGCTTGGGGAGGGGGAGGGGGGCCCTCAGACTCATAACTAAAGTGAGTCCTCTCACACTGGATTTGTTGGTTTCTCTGGCCTCCGAAGTTCAAGACAATTAGCTCATAGAACACGCTGAAGCTAATGGTGGGCTCAACAAAAACCAGCATGTGAACACGGGGTGATTAGAGTGAGTCAAAGGCTTCTCCTGTCTCAGATTCACACTGTTCCTCTGCGGGGGCTCCAGCTCTCCAAAGACACCATTTTTAATCTTGAACACTCCCCATCAGGAATGTCAAGGCTGTCGGGTTTGTTTCAAATGTATCTGAACACTACATAGATGAGTTTGCCACAAACTGCAGCTTCGAGGAAATTTCCCTCCACACACACAAAAAATAAAAAAGTCACCTCCCTTGACTTTTCCTTCAACCACAAGCACTTAAACAGAGTCGGCGAGGTCGTCTTCTGACAGAGTGGGGTCCTGTTGGTAGCCCAGTAGAGGTGAGGGTCTGTGAAATGAGCTTATCTGACCCCCCTGATAAGAACAGGATACCCTCAGGAAGGCTCTAAATTCAATACACATGGCTTCTACAGCGACCTTATCTCAGGAGATGCCGGTGTTTAAAAAAAAAAGAAAAAAGAAAAAAAGGAGCTAGTTTTGGGTTTTGATCCGCTGACTTCTCAGAGATCGAGCAGACCAGAGGACTCTTAAATCATTTAGTCAGGTCTTTTGCCACACAGGAAGCCGCCTTATTAGCTCTGGAAAGTGCTCAGAGATTTATTGAGCTGATATACTGGAAGATGTCTCACAACAGAGGGATTCTGTTTGAGTGTGCCAAAACATGCCGTTTGGAGGAATAGCCCCAAACACGCTAATGTTTGTGTTAGAACACTTTGACTTTGGCACTCGTTGGTATTCTGACTTTGTTTTTGCACTTCTTTATCATTGTTTTTGTGATCACTTTTATGATTAATATCAGATGATGTTAGGTTTATTGTTCAATAATACAGATCAGCGCTGCAGGGCTCTGTAGTTATTATATGATTAACAAAGTAAAAGAATGACTCACTTTTCATTTAAACCAGCATTATTTTTCATCTGCAGAGGACTGATTTTGAGGTTTGGCAATGTTAAACATCAATAAAAAATCTATCACAAAAAAAGAAAAGAAAGAAGAAGAAGAAAAGGAGGGAGCTGGCTAGAACATTTGACCCCAACAAGAACTTCTTAACAAACGTATTTTGGTCGTCTCCAAAAGGCTGATGGGAGCTAATGTTAGCCAGGAGGCTAGCGCTAACACTGCTGATCGAATGTGCACACAATGATTTAAATCAAATCCTGGCAGCTCATTCACTCTCTCTCACTGCGGGCATGCTGCTGCTCACAGAAGTGGAGGGACAAGAAACTAAATCTTCATTTAATCATTGTTCCAATGTAAGTTAGTTAACGACTCCGCAGACTGTAGTTAATGCTGTCTCAGGTAAACAGCTGCGACCTGCATTGAGTGATATGGCAAAGGTCCTTGAAATGTGTTTTATGTGGGAGTTGTGGGACATATCCTGATCAAATAAAACTCCCACATTGTGGCGTATTTTCCAGTAATTTAAAGTCAAAACATTTCTTATGAATCAGCTTTTTATGTCTGAGTTTAAAGACATGCACAACCCCACCGTGATCAAACTGCTAATGAAGGAGATCATTCACTTAACAAGCTCCTGCAGCGAACATAACAAATGACTTCATTACACTTCCTAAAGGTTTTCCCCGACACAAACAGAGAGCAGGGAGAGCATCAGTATAAACACCATCTTGACAGTTTTTCCTCTCTGACTTGTGTCTGCTCCGGGGGCTCTGGTGTTATCAGTCTGAGTCACATCACATAAATCACAGAACCTATCCACAGCCTCGATGGCTTCCCACTCTGCAGAAAAAAAACAACAACAAACATCTGGCTGCAATGTCAAGGCACTGCCTGAGCCTGAGCTGAGCATGTCGCTGGCACAAATTGCAATTCCTGCCAATGGCCCTGCACATAAACATGCATGTAGGATAAAAAAAAAAGCAAAGTCGCAGGCCGAACTGCAGAGACGGACGTGCTATGCAACGGGGATGGAGAGCATGCTGGGCTCGCCCTCTGGCTGCTGTCGATGCCTCCCTGATTGATTCTGTCTTTCCTGTTTAGCCAATAAAAGCCCTGTGTGTAAGGATGAGTGGCTTGTTGTGAATGAACCAAACACACACACACACACACACACACACACACACACACACACACACACACACACACACACACACATTCTGCATGCAGTGTGAATCGGCTAGCTTTGCTTCTGGAGCTCGCAGTTATGCTCTGCCTGTGTTTATTTGTTGGTCACAGAGCTGATGAGAGATGGCTTGCATGGTATGTTGTGTGTGTGTGTGTGTGTGTGTGTGTGTGTGTGTGTGTGTGTGTGTGTGTGTGTGTGTGTGTGTGTGTGTGTGTGTGTGTGTGTGTGTGTGTGTGTGTGTGTGTGTGTGTGTGCGGTTGATGTGGGAGCAGGTGGGAATGTGGGTGTGTTGGCAACATGAGCTTTCTTGTGTGCTTCTTATTTGAATGTCCACACATACTGCATGTTTGAATGGCATGCTGAATACACAGTAAGGCTGCATTCACTACTCATGATCATCTCCTAAAAATAAATCAGTGGGGGGGGGGGCTATAGCTACCCTCTCTCTCTCTCTTTGGAAAACACATTTCAGACAGCTCTATTACAGGAGCATCATGGTCAGGGTCACCACACATGCACAGAGACCAAATATAACCCACATGACAAATGTAGCAGCAACATGCAGAGTGCTCATTACTGTATTCAGAGGAGACATGGCATGCCTCCTCAGTCACTGATTTGAGTTCTGTTCTGTCCCCTCAGTCACATCTTTAGACCCTCGTTATCCCTGTTGATTTGCTCATGGCAAAGAAAAGTCCTAGGTTACGGAAAAATTTAATTTCCTGGCATTTCACAAAGACTAAGACCTCGTGTCCACCCAGCGTTTTTTCCGGGCGCTTGGAGGCTCTTGTATGAAGCGTTTGTTCGCTGGAATAAAAGTGCTGCACATCCGTCCTGTCTCTATGACAACAGTATTTTAACAATGGCCGCTGTATGACCGACGCAGCTCTGTTACTTTTTACAGCATGGTTTTTTATTTAAATACAGTACAGCAACTTTCTGTAAAGTTGACTTGAAGATTTTCACATTGAAGCGCTCAGAGCAGCCGTATAAAAAAGATGCTGGGCGCTGCGTTTTTCCTCTCCTGCTACATCTTCAGATTCTACATGTCGCTCCTCTCTCCATCTCCTCACTGCTGCACACAAATCAGTTCCCTCCATATCACAGTGACATACACAAGTGCTTTTCAAAACCTCCAACCAAACCACACACTTTCATTGTTTTTGGAGGAAACTCGTCTCAGTCTCGACTTGTAGAAGTTACAGTAAGAAGAGTTGTCGACGGACTCAACAGAGATGTTGAGCTGCTGTTGCAGACGTCTGAAGGTACGCAGCTGATCTGACTTTGACATTAAGAGGATGTGCACTTCATTTTATCAAAATGTTCATGTTATTCTCTTCACCTTTTTGTCTGTGAAACAACTGATCGTGTGTCCCTCATATGTAACCATGTCTACATTTACATTTTCTGAACAGAGAAAACGTCCACAGGAGGCGGAGCTTAGAGACACAGGTGGCTCAAGCACACAGCAGAGGTCAGATAATGCATCCTAAACACATCTTCTTCCTCTTAATGCTGTCTTCATATTGTGATTATTCATGGTTATTAAGCAACACAGATAGTCACACAGTTTCTTATGATATTTATAAATCTCTACCAGGATACTGTAACAGACACAGAGGTCAGTTCAGGGCCCGATCTAATTTACAATTAATATTAACAATATTATTTCATCTATAGCAGACTGTAATATTCATCTTTACCAGGACAATATTGTACTTTATTGTTCTGCTGACTCTGTACAGACGCCAAACACCAAGTCCATGATCTTCACCGAATCCAGAGATATTGATTTGAACAGTCTACAGTTTTCCACGCTCAATGGCAGCGGTATTGAAAGGGTCAGAGTGTGTAAATATCTTGATGTTTGGCTGGATGAAGCTTTTGCA
Source organism: Labrus bergylta (assembly GCF_963930695.1). Lineage (NCBI taxonomy): Eukaryota > Metazoa > Chordata > Actinopteri > Labriformes > Labridae > Labrus > Labrus bergylta. The sequence continues at coordinate 3,276,308 of NC_089196.1, read as the reverse complement.
TTAAAGCATCAGGTGGGAGATCTGACTGTCAAACTTCATCAGAAACAGAGCTGACTTCCCTCCTGATTGAAGGAAACAGGAAACAGACATGCCTCTGCTTCCACTCAGTTGATCCCTCTGCTCTCAGATTAAGAACCGGAGACCCCTTTAACCCTCATCAGTGTATTCTCTAGAACAGAGTTGATTGGTCTTCTCTGATAATTACATGTCTGTCTTTATCTATAAATCTCTTATTGGACGTACACCATCTTATAGAACATCTCTGCTGAACTGGACCTCCAGACCCTACCTCACTCGCTCCAATGACCGTCTATAGCTTCAAGTCATTCAGGTTTACTCTGAACTTGAAAAGAGACAGAAAAGTCAGCTCACTAAAGTCTGACTTTTCAGACGGACGTGTTTCAGCACTAGGCCTTCACCAGTTGTTGTTTCGTACTCTTACCCAGGTAAAGAAAACTTGAAGGACATTTACTGTGCTGACTCTTCTGTCTCTTTTCAAGTTCAGAGTAAACCTGCAGGACTTGAAGCTTGACTTGAAGTCTTTCTGCAGTCGTGAACCTGAAACTTTATTTACAGTCGAGTTTGCTCCTTCCTTGCTTTGGAAAATCTGCATTTAGCTTTTCTGCTCCAAAAATTTGTGAAATAATTTACAACTCTCTCAAGATGGACACTCGTGACAAATTAAGACAATGATCTCAAACCATTTTACCACAGTGTGTGATTATTTCTACTGAGAATCATGCTGACCTGTCTTTGTTCTTGGCCAGTGTATCTTTTGGTCATTCGATTTTCCTTTCAGAGTATTAAAAAACAAAAAATGAGTGCTTATTTGATTTTCATTGTCCTTTTTTTCCTTTCTGTTTTCTAGTGATTTTTTTTTTCTTTTATGATATAGAAAATGAAAATCAAATTATTTTTTAAATTTCCCTCATCCCGTTTTGACCATGGAAAAAAAAAAAAGCCTTGTATTTCAATTTTAATTTTTGTATTTTAAAACAAAAATTAAAAAAACATTTGTTTTTTCTTTTTTAATACCCGTATCTGAAATGACCAAAAGATAAACTGACCGTTCTTTTATTTGTGCTCTTTTTTTGTTTTGATTTTCATCTCGACATCATTGTAAATGAGGGAAACCTCCATGATTCTGGAGGCTTAAATAAAGGTTTGAAAATGAAATGTCCATTAAATTAATTGAAGGGCATTTTGACAGAAGGTCAGAGTAACAAAATAATCACTACTGTATGTTCTCTGTGTTACCAGTGTCACTGCTGAGGACCCTGAAAACAACATCAAGGTCCCCTACAGTCTGTCGGTCTCTGCTCCCCCTGAACCTCCAAAGGAGAAGACTAAAAAGTCATGGCGCAGGTGGTTCAAGAAGGTATGTTTATAACAGCTGAAAAGTGCAAATACAAACAGGAAGTGAGCAGTGGTGAACTCAGGTGTGTTTAAATTAGTTTCTGGAAGAAGAGGAGACCTTTGTGGCGCCGTGTCTTCTCTCGTAACAAGGTATGTTCACAGAGACAGATTCTGTCCACAAACACAGACTGTTCTGTAGATCTACAGTTAGAGGAGGACAGGCTCTGAAAACACTCACTGAATCAGAATGTGACTTCGTGGTCTTTTGGAGCATCAAGCTGATACTCAACAAGTGTCGTTTTTTCACTTCTGCATCGGCTTCATTTTTCAACTCTGGAGGTCGCTGCTTGATTTCTCATGTTAAAGTGACTGATGTTAATGTGCCAGTTTAGCAGTCAAGCTTGAAATAATGCATCATGTCATTTCAGTCCACATTCTTTTCTCACATCTGTACAAAGCCAACTGAATCTCATGTTTAATTTGAATATTAAAAATAACACACAGAGGAAAAATGGGCCCTAACCCTTTTGCCCCCAAGTACAATTTTATGTGTTGATTTGAAGCTGATCTGAAGTTCTGGGCAATGTTAGCTGTAGTGTTGCACACTAATTGAGACCCAGACATACCGAGACCAGAGTGCTCCGAGACCGAGACACAGACCAGATATTTAGGGATGGAGACTGAGACAAGACCATGAATATCACTGAAAAATCATCATCTTGTCTGCAGGGGGCGTGTCACTCACTTAGACCAGAACAGCGGGAAGGTTGCAGCTGTAACCGAGGGATACAAATCTAATTGAGAAATTAATTCAAAAGATTTGTTTTTTTAGAAAGAGGCGTTTTCCTTCTAATCAGTAATGACATAAAAAAAAAACAGGTCAGTATGTTCCTGACATTTGGAGGTTGCATTAGTAGGATGTGCATACATGGGTCGGTTCATAACACACTTACACTCAGCTCATTGGACAAACAGGGATTTGCAGCAGCATTGTCACTGTACAGTTAGATATTGTGGTGAGCTGGTGTGTTCATGAACAGGTCAGAGTCAAAGATCTCTGTTTAACTCACAGCTGCTGTGCTACCTGCAACAGGAGCACAGCTTTATTCCACACAGAATAATAACACTAGCCAGAAGTCTAAAACACTCATGGTGTAACTAACATTAACATTCCCATGAGCTCCACATACTGCCTGATCTCACAGCGACTCTCCATTTGGGGTTGCTACAAAATCAATGCATTTACTGAAATATTCATTTTTAAGTTTTGTAATCCGACTGAAGGCTAGGAGTAGTGTAGAAGTACTCAAAATCTGTCTTGGTCTCAAGATCACTTTATGAAGGTCTCTGTCTCGTCTCAGAATCAAAAAAACATTTTTACTCGGTCTTGTCTCGGTCTCAGACTGGGCGGCTCTCGGATTTTAAATCAAGACCGGTCAAGACCACCATTGACTGGCTATATCCACGTCATTACTTTGATTAGAAGGAAAACACCTCTTTCTTAAGACCAAATAACTCCAATTTATTTGTAGTTTGATCCTTATCCCCCGGTTAGTGCCGGTCTGAGTGAGTGACAGACCTGCTGCTGGCAAGATGATGATTTTTATTGATATTTATGGTCTTGTCTCTGTCTCGATCCCTAAATGTCTTGGTCTTGTCTCGGTCTCTAAGCTCTCTGGTCTTGGTTATGTCTCAGTCTCGGTTAGTTTGGTTTTGATAACAACACTAGCTGGGAGACTGCAAGCTCATGTTGTCCCTGCTTCCTGACAGAGGATGGACTATTTGCTATCTCTCGATACTTTTTGTAAAGGAATGCAATAAAAATGACCATCTCCAACTAAAATATGCAACATGGAATAAGAATATTTCTGTGGTATTAGAATAAAAAACCAACCTTGGCTGGTGACTATAATCAACTTTTAAAATACTAACTCTGGAGCACACAGATGGAGGGAACATTTGAACGTTGATTAATTGACGATGATTCTCCCAGTGGACATGACCATGAGAAACAGCGTCATCATCATAGAGGAGTTTCAAAGACGACTGATAAGAATATTAACTTTGGACACCGGGTTCCTCCGCTTCCTCACTGTTCCAAGGGAGGATGATTTAGTGTCCCTGATAGCGCCTGTGCATCTGTTCCTCCTCCTTTACTGCAACAGGCGGATTCATTAAAGTTGTGTTTGAGGCCGCTCACTCCTCACCCTCCCTGAAATCTCTCCATTCACACGTGCAGAGACGCCCAATGAAAACACGAGCTGGGGAGGCCCTCACCATCACGTCTTATGATACCTGCACATTCAACACTTACTCCCATACACACTATCTTCTCCTTCTGTGCTGATAACGTAATGCATACTCATCCACTGACACGTAGAAGGTTACAAACGTTTTCTAACACATTGACGATCAGGACTGTTATTTAAGTTGACCTATGATGCTGACCCCAATTTTAAAACTCACACATAGTGTAACAAAAGGTAAACGTATGTTGGAGTAATCCTAGTTCCCCGATATGAAACCATGAATTTCACAAGACGACTTCAAGACTCTACATAAGCTGTTGAATCCTCCTCCATAGACTCTTTTCTCCTAGCCCTGCAGGACAGACCTCCCCTGGCAACCCTGCAGCGTTCTGCCTCGAGGAAGGCTTCTAGGGAGCTGGCCAATCAGAAGAAAGTGGGAACATGGAGAGTGGGGGTCTTAAAGAGACAGCACATGAAACGCAGCGTTTCAGGCTGAAATGAGGGTTTTTACTAACACCAGTATCAGATAAGTAAGGAGTTTTTTTGAGCTGCCAATCATGCAAAGCTACTCATTTGGTTTCACAGGCTGAAAGCATGAAAGGTGAACATGAGGAGAAAATGGGGAAGTTAACAGAGAAATACACGGAAGACTGCTGCAGTGAATTTGCGGGGTGTCCAAATGGATGAATTTTATCCACTCTTACAGTGCGTTTGAACATATATTTGGGTAACGTGAGTGTCTACTGATCCACAAAATGTGAAATAAACCCATCCAGGCCTTTGTTTGTGGTCTGCACAAGTCTTACAACACAGAGAAAAATGCTCCGTTTCAAATGTGCTCTCCTTGTGATGTCACAGTGGGATTCTGGTAAAAAAAAAATCCCCTCCCCTCCCCTGGTATCTCCACCCATGGACTCCACCCCCAGCCTAGAACAAACCTTTTTCGCTGATCCGCCATTTTTATTCTTTCTACAGAGGAATGACGTCTACTGGGAAAACTCAGGGGGGGCTCATTACATTTAAAGAGACACACACACCAAAATGGAGCGTTCTGAGAGAGCTGGTTTATACAGGGTCACAAACCTCCTCTGGTGCTTGATTCATGTTATATTTTGACCAAATCACAGCACAGATTTGGACCACAGGGGACTGTTTGAAAAGGTGGAGAAGGGGGATAATATGTCCTCATATCATCATGTGAAGTGAGCGCAGCTTGTGATTGTCACTCTTGTTGATCTTTTCTGTGTATCAGGGCTGGGAGGAAGGGATGCTGGGGATAAAGCAAGCAGGCTGTTGCCTCATAATCATCCCGCCTAACCTTGCTTATGGATCAAAAGGAGTCCTAAACTGCGTCCCAGCTAAAAGCACACTTAGCACCCATTTGAAGCAGACCCTTAAAGAGACAGCGGTTAGTGCATCTAATCGAATAACATCTGTCTTTCATTTAAAACAATATTCTCTGGAGTGCCAGATAGCCTAGCGGTTATGTCGCGCACCCCATGTACAGAGGTAATGATCCTTGTCACGGGTTCAAAACGTGGTTTCAAATCCAACATGGCCCCTTTGCTGCATGACATCCTCCACTGTCTCCTGTCAACATTTCCTGTCTCTCTTCAGCTGTCCTAGTCAATAAAAGAATGCAAAATATACCAAATTAAAACTGGTTAAACACATAGGTGCCAGCAAGACTGACAACTTTTTTTGTAACGTGCAGGAAGCCTTTATTTCTCGCCAGTTGGGCGGCCGAGGTTCTTTAAGTGTGTGACCTCATGTAAAAGCTATGAATATTATAAGCTTTGTATGTTAGTAAAAATAGTCATCATACTGATGAGTGTATTGGTGCAGAAGCTCTCTGTGTCCTCTCTGAGATTCATTACTCTATGGTCAGTCTGTATGGGACTTTAAATCAGTGGTTTGTGTTCCTCTCTGGGTTTTCTGCCCTCGGGCCGTGCAGTGTAGTTCTCCACCACTCCATGATGAGAGAGCAGCCTCCTTAATGAGTGTCAGCAGACTGCATCGTCTATTTCCACCTCTCTGTGGTCTGGCTGCTGCTCAGGCTGACCCGCAGTCTTTCTAATTTGGTGATGAGCTGTAAAGTGACCTGCCGGGCGACAGGAGCGGGGAGTGGGATTCCAGGGATTTCCTTACCATGCTAGTCTCATGGGCTGGCTGGATGATACTCTCCTCCAGGACCCATGGGGAGACCAAGGCTCCATGCAGCTCTCAAAGTGCACCCTGTCTTTGTGCACCCTGGTTCCCTCCCTGCCCCCTGAGTAAGCCGAGATGCCAGGAATAATTGATGATGATGTCAGCCAGGGTATCTGTCCAGGCAGGACAGCAGACACTTTCTCCCGCCTCCTGCTGAAGGGTTAGCCTCCTGTCACCTCCATTTGCACTAATTAGAAACTCACCCTTTACATGTATGTCATTAAGTGCTGATGCATTTCATTTAACTCACTGTAGGGAATTAGGTCAACTATAAAACTAAAACATTATCTCATTTAGTATAAAATGAACATGATAGTCCAGGAAGTGTAGCATGCTCATATTAGCATCAACATTCATGCACTGCACACCAGATAATGTGCATCCATGATGAGGCTGTGTCTTTGAAATGTTCACATTTTTAAAAGGTATATAAGCACTATATGCTAAATCTTTTGAGGCTCTTATATGTCTGGTATGATAGATTCTTTCTTTTTCTTACTCGACACACCATGCACTTTCTCCCACTGAGCCACCTGTACTCCTTATTGTTTCATTTTGGTCTCAGACTCAGGTGGGGGGGGGGGGGGGACTGGCTGACTCTAATCCATGGCCCACAGAAGAGGTTTAAAACACTCTGGTTTCATCTAATCTTCCAGCTCAGGCCTAGCCGAGCTTGAAAACCCGCTCTCTCTATGATAGGAATGGACAAATAAAGGTCTCCCCCAGCACTCCCATGAAAGGGGCCTGTGTGCTCTGTGGATTAGGACCCTGTGTTTTCTCTCTCTGTCTTTCTCCATTAGACTGCTGAGGATGAAGAAAAAAAGGCTCTCCTGTTCGGAAAGTATTGTAAGGCTTTTCCAGTTCTATAGTCAAGTTATAACTCAGTTCTACTGTGGAGGTGGGTCTAGTCAGAGGGAAGGTTTTATCAGACAACTATAGAAGAAATAAGAATTTCTCACAATAACTCTTTCTCATAACTTTTCTTCACCAAGTAGTTGAAGTCAGGGACCACAAAATAAGGGTGCCAGAGACTTGGGACCCCCACCGTCCCTGAAGGAGGTTAAGACATATAACGTAGCCCACATCATTACTCACACACACTAATAGACCTATCTACACACTGGTAACATGAAGGAACAATTACAGAATACAACAGCCCAAAAAAGCAATAAACTTTTCTATATAGTAATCCAAAAAATATATATATAGACGCAGAAAGAAGTAATGTAAATGTTTTAACTTGAGCACTAAGTGGACAAACAAAACTAAATAGACAGATGCGTTCATGTTCATGTGTAAAGATCACCAGACACCTACATTGTTGCTGTTATGAGCAGACTTACACGTTTCAGATAGAAGAACATTTTTATGGATATGCAGAACATTTTTATGGATATGCACAACATTTGAACCACTTAACTTTTCTTTTTCATGTCCTTCATGGCGGATATTGGTATATATATATATACATACACACACACACACACACACACACACACACACACACACACACACACACACACACACACACACACACACACACACACACACACACACACACACACTGTATATGAAGTAGAGATTTCTCACAAGGGCTCCGTCCGGGATTCGTAGCAGCCTGAGTATGACAGAGGAAAGCAGAAAAAGAGAGAGACTTTTAGACAGGCATTTGTAAGGGCAGCTATCCGGAAGTAAACAAAGGTCCTTCACTTGTGGCGCATGTTTTTGTATCCTCTCCCTGCAGAGCTGCTGGCTATCTCTCACTTTGTACCCGGCTGAAACCGCTGAAATGGTATTTAGTAAAGTTTTTTTTAAACGTCTTTGAACTAAAATGACCCCATGTAACCCAGCGGTAGAGCCTGTGTTGTCATGGTAACCAGGTAAATATGCCGTTTGAAGCTGTTGTGTAGCTACCTGCTAGCGTGCTGCTAACCCTGTAGACACAGGAGACACTGACAGTTCAAACTGAGTGCATTTACATCCTCATTATACTTCATACTATATTATTATTATAACACACACTGACATGCTTTCATCATTTATTCCATAACAACCATAGACTGATAACAACACGCGTAGTCATGGTAACAGAACGTAGAGCCTCATTCAAAACTCTCATCAAACTTTATTATCTGTTATCTTCTTCTTCTTCATCTTCATTTTGATGATATTCAGAGTACAGCAAGCAGGATGTGATCAGTAAGACACAATTAAAATGTATCGTAATAAAGGTATGATCATAACTTTCCTTATTTGACCTTTTTAATCTCCTGATGAGAGTGTTTTAATTACAAACTAGTGGAAAATGATTGAATATAATAAGACAGACACCAAACAAATAAACAGAAAAATGATACCAGTAGGCTATATCCAGTAATCTACCTGTATCGCCATCAAGGATGTGACGATTTACGATACTGGCTTCACGATACGATTCTCTCACGATTTATTTTACAAAATGAGACTGAAGAGAAATGATGACTGATAGAGATTCCTTTAAGGGCTGCAGACTCACTTGTCAGTGTGGTTTAGGCTTTTAATGTTTTTTTCTCTCAACAAGGGGATGTGATTGGAGCTTCTCATTGTGGCGTGGATTAAATGCTGCATCATGTTGGTTGTGTTATTTGTGTAGTTCTCTGTCTTCTTGTAATATCTGCACACAGTTTTTGTCTCCTCTGTTATCTTCTCACCTCTTTCATTTTCTGTCTTGGTGAATCCAAAACGCTTCCACACCTCTGATTTAAAAGACGGTGGTGCGTCCTCAATTTCTAAATCTTGCTCTACAGCTGCTGACGCTCACCATATTATTGAGATTCATTTTTCAGAGTACCGATGTGAATCTTCACACCTTTGAATCGATGTATCATGATAATACAATTAATCTTACATCCCTAATAGCCATTTAAATTAGGACCGTCAAACGATTAAACATTTTAATCGCGATGAACAGCTACATTTCAATAGTTAGGCCTAATTGAGATTAACAATGTTTGAAAATCCATGAAAAACAATTGTTAGGCTTTTATTTTTAACATTTGTACTGTCTTAAGCTGAGAGTATACCGGTACATGCTGTTGGAATTCAACCGTGCTTTTATTTTGAAATGTAGAGTGATGGTTAGGACATTAACTTGACCACAGGAACAGGAAGTGGTTAGAGATCCATACTGACGTCAAACAGCTCAAAGGAACGGTAACAAAGGTCAATGTGTGATGTCATAAGGTCAATGTGTGATGTCATAAGGTCAATGTGTGATGTCATAAGGTGGATGTTACTTTGGACTCGTCAGCTGAGCTGTCTGAGAGTTTGTTAAAGTGAAATGAGACATTTAAAGATGCAGCAGTGACCTTCTTTAACATCACTGAGACTACAGAGAGACACTGAGGAGGAATATCTATGGTGCAGCTAAATGGACAAAATATCCATTTAATCGTAATTAATAAATGAATGCATTAATTTCAGAGCTTAGTTAATCGCAGCCCTAAATTGTGTCTTAAATGGTTTCTTTGTATCTACCATCTCTCACGACCGCTTAAATTGGCACCTTGTCTTGCAACGTAAATGGTGACAGCATTTGTTATTTCTGTCACCCTTCTTATCATGCTGTCTTTAATGGCAGCCACTTTCCGACCTAGTCTGCAGGTTCCTGTCTTCTGGGGCGACATCCGTCTCTTCAACCTCCATGTGAATGAGGATGAGTCACGTCTAGATATTAGATCTAACCAGGTTGGTTCCGAGGCTGGTGCTGTTTGTTCACCCATTTTAACTTCAGCCATGGAGGAAGCTATGCTAGCTTAGCTTGTTATGATGCTAAACACTGCCTGTGTTCTCTTCGTGCATGTGCAGAAGAAGTCTGTCCTGTAAGGCTTGATCATAAGCAGTGGATGTGTGTGGACTCTCAAGGCCTGTTTTGATTGTTCTTTGCAAAATGGATGACATACTGGATATTTTCATTTTGCACATCATTAAAAAAACAATTAAGATATTATCTTAGACCGCATACTCCTAGTTGTAGTTCCTGCTTCTGTTGCCCGATCTCTTTTTTAAGATCCTATAACTCTTTAAACTTCAGCGTCTTTTAATTTTGTACTTAGACTTATATAAGTTGGGTGTGACACATCTGATTCACCAATCAATTCTGTTAAAGCAAATCCAAGTACAAATGCAGATCAATTTGAATAATCACGAGGTAAGACGTGAGGTAAATAAACAACGCGGAAGTAGCAGCCGAAGCAACAGAGTCCGCTACACGACGTTATAATGAGAATATTTGTCTTTATATCAATGCTATGTGTAATCCAATGGAATGACAACATCCACTAAAGAGAGGAGAACAACATACTGACCAACAGAAAACACAATGCAGACGTTTAATTAGAGCACGGAGATCGTAGTGGTCGCGTGTAGGCACTATAGGCAGTCACTATATAATCTATAATCTATAACTATATATTCTGTTTGCATTGGCCTGAGGTGAATTATCCGGAGTATATGCGGCTGCGTTCAGACATCAGCTCACACGGACTTTCTGCGGATAAAATACTAGAGGTCTGGAGGAGAAACTCCAGGTAAAGTCTGCGCGAAAAATGCGGCTGTCTGGATATAGTCATAGAGAAACATCTGTCTCTTTGCGTTCACACACACAGCTCACCCTGAAAACTTCAAGATTTTTTTTACAAGTGTGAATGCAATATTATAGATGTTATCAATCTCGTTGCTGATTGTTCTGTCTGCTTTTGTTGCTTATGAAGTGACATCGATATTAAATTCAAAGTGTTTCTTAATCAGCTGAAAACGTTTAACCAGTGCTTTTTTTGTTATTGTTCTGCTTAGAGTTTCTTTTTATTTCAGCAGCTGAGTCCGGCCTGCCCACATGTCCATGTAGTTGACACACTGTCAGTCTTTTCACCATCCATTACTTAGCCTTTACGCCGTCACTCATCACTCAGTGTGGATGACGGAGACGTAGCACTGTGGGGGTGTGCTGTTTGACAAAGTGTAGCCTCTTGTTGTTGTCTGTGTTTTTTTCCTCTTGCCTGACGTTGAAATGGGATTATTGCACTTAAAAACTTTTAACACGTCTTGGCCGTAAAGACAGCCAAACCCCCCCCTGTATAGACCCAGAGCCTGTGACCCCCCTTAACGTGTGGAGATGTATGATTGGCACTCGAGCTGTCAACCCTCTTGTGTCTCTTTATCCTCTAGTGTCCAGGTAAATGACCTCGTGGAGGAAATGGGAGATAATGCAAACAGATAAGGCTCCTGGTACCTGTTGACCACAGTCAGGACCTCCTAAAAACAGGACCCTCCATCAGTGCCTGCCTCAATGACACCCACAAGGCATTTAGCTCTTATCTGCTATGGCCCCTGCTTAGCATTCACGCTATTCACGCGAACAATGCCACCTCTTCCCACTCAGTGGATCTGTGACTGACAGTGGGTGTTGGTGCACTTGTGTCTGACTTCGGCCCCTCTGTCCGCCGCTGGTCTGTTTATCCAGCCCAGATAAAAACCCACCAAGACACAATAAAGGGCGTGTGTCTTCCTCGCCACTTCCCATGTTGTTTGTGTTACTGGACTTTTAGAATGGAGCTCGCTCTCTATTTGGCATGTTGGTTTTTCCTCCTCTGAGGGATCTGTGTTCATTGTGGGGAAGTTAACGGCAGAAAAGCTGACTAATGGTCACAGAGCCGGGATCACCACCCACCAAACCAAAGCAGTGAGCAGGAAGTGCCTCGTTGGCGAGACTGTGAAAAGCAGGGCAGTGAAGATAAGACCAGAATGAATAATAACTGAGGTATGATGCAGCAGCAGCAGCAGCAGCAGACAGACTGGGTGTCTTTCTCTCATAAATTCAGATTTGTCAGGCATGCAGAGACGGCTCACAAAAACCCCCCACCCCCCCCCCACTGGTTTGACATTTTATACAGTCGGCTTTTCATTCGAGGGCCTATATCTAGAATGCAGCTTTTTGAGTCGTGTGTAATCTACTTCAGTTTTCATCACGCAGCTCAGATCTCATATTTGATGAGGCTGATATCAGCAGAGGATCTCGGGATCCCATGCCGACCATAATGGCTCCTGTGAAGCTGGGGGCATTATAAAGCTTCTATAATAAACCCCTGTGATCAGTATATCCATCCTTCCCTCCCTGCCTCCCTCCCTGCTCTTATTTATGAATGGCAGAATTTGACAAGGGGGGGCAGCTCAGGTAGGTTGCTGCCGATCCCATGATACCAGGACTAAAAGAGCCAGGCGATGGAATGCAGAGTGGACTCCCCTCTAGCCTCTGGTAAAAAAAACAAAAACTTTGATGCCACATATCATGACGCATACCCTCTCCTGCCCCCCTCCCTCCCCAAGCCCTAATATGAGCGGCCATGCCGAGGAAGGGGAACGGGTGCTTCAGTCGAGGGAAAGGGTGGGGGCACAGATAGTGGCTGCGTTTGATCTGAAGGTCGCCAGCCCCTTGCTGGTGTTGAGAGATGCTTGGCGGACGAGGCTGGCTCTTATTTAATAACATGAAGGGGAAGCGGACCTTTCTCTCATAATTAGGCCTAATTACCCGGTAGGTGTGGACAGACGGCCCAAGAAGAGACAAACTGCCTTTATCCACGGACTTAGAGTCGGATTACCCCCGAGCTGTCTTATCTGTTACAGGGGCGAGCAGGAGCCCTCAGTCCTCCTCTCTCCTGCCTCTTCCCAATGGCTCAGGTTTATTAATCAGTCAGTCTGATTTATCAGGCAGGCCTGTCCACCACACACAAGTTTAATTAGACCGACCTGGTTACCCTGCTCTGCGGTTCCTGTGGACACTTCTAATAAGAAACGTCTCCAACCTATTGGATCCATCCCTCAATCACTTTATGAAAGCTTCTTTGTTTCATTAAAACTGCTCGGGAATTGTCGAGAATTCCAACATTTCTTGATTGAACAAGCTGCTTTGCTTTGAGATTCCTGACACGTTTGCTTTTGCGCCATTTCGAGATGTTTCCTGAAACCCAACATACAAACTGGACAAGCGACCAGCGGGATTGTTTGCTCTGCCTCCTCTCTCTTGTTACAAGGAACAATAAAAAAGGGTCCGTGTAAATAGATCCGAGTGACATCCTGCCGCCATCTTGTTTGTTTACAGTATCTTTCTCTCCCTTCCTGAGCTGCCTGCATGTTTGTATTTAGGTTTGTGGTTGACACACTTGCAGCCAGCCCCAGCAGACCTATTGTTGGGGGCAAACCAGACCCCTGGAAAACGCTGACGCCAGGAATACTCTGAGGAAGTAGTGGCAGGGGAAAGTGGCCTTTAAATACATGTTTTGGTGTACCTGTGAACATTGGTGTACCTCAAGCGACATCTCCATGAGCGTCCTCAACTGTCGTTCCTGAGTGACAGTGAACTCTGGTTGCTTAGTGGAAAGTCTGACAGCCCTTGACCTTGAGACAATGAAAACAGACAGTTTGAGGCTGCTGTGTCTGTGACTCACAGCCCCATGCAGGTCTGCTACGAGGAGACAATACGGGACTCCTAATCCACCTGTTATCAGGGCTAGCCTCACCCTGTCACACACTCACACAGGCACAGGACTCTGGCTCAGGAATGCAGCCTTACCCACCCCATTCACAGCTTAACTGAAAGACCCTCACAAAAACCCTGTTGATGCTTTTTGCAATTTTTTCCATACCACACTAAAACAAGTTTGTACAGTTGTTGGTCAGAGAGCTTCCTGTTGGTTTAGTTCAGCTGCGTGGGTGATGCCTCATAGTCCATATCTTATGCAAACAGCCATTTTCTTAAACCAATCGAAAGGTAAACATCCGGGGGGTGTGATGGGATCGATGAGATCGCATGATATTGAAATGTAACAATGTTTCTCATTGTAGTGGTAATTGTCTCACGATATCAGTAAATAGACGAGACGCAGCCATCATGGCCTAGAAGATGCCCCCACTTTAACATCGTTTGTGTTGCAGCTATTGGAGAAACAGATTGGATCAGCTGTGGTTTTTGTCAGCTGTTGACCAATATATTGTTTCCAATTTGTTTATTTTTGGGATTTTTATGCCTTTATTAGAGAGACAGTACAGTGGATAGAGTCAGAAATCAGAGAGAGAGAGAGTTGGGAATGATGTGCACTTAATAAATAAAAGCACTTTCTAAGTAAAAAGAGAGTTCAGGATTATCTAACTGATCATGGTTATTATTGGAAGTATATTACTGAGTATATAGGGGAAAATAGTGATGTCCTATTAAAATGCATTAAGATGCTTTTTTATTTGAAGTGTCATATCGACGTTTTCTTAAAAATTGTTAAAACATTATACCTCGTTCTTGATGTTGGGTTCACAGTTAACTTTGAATTTACCATCACAGCCTGTAGTAAGAAATCATTTATTTGTGACATTTGACCTTTCTCAGCTGTGTCAGTGCTTTCTTTTCTTCAACCCCGAATTACTAAAAATGTTGGGATGTTGTATAAACTGAATAAAAACAGACAGTGATGATTTGCAAAATACATTATAACACCATATATATTTGAAAACAGCACAAAGACAACAGAACAAATGCTGAAGCTGAGTTCTCTCTTTGTTTGGAAAGTGACATGCCCAATTTGAACTTTTGAATGGAAAAGTGATGCAATAGATTTTAGAAACGGCATCTAATTTGAAATGGGCCGATACTTTTACAAACAATGACATTTCTCAGTTTTATCAATCAATGTTATCAATTTCAAATAAGGGGAGTCATCACATTGAGGTTTTTTTTTTACATTTTACACAGTGTGCCAACTTTTTAGGGATCCAGGTTGTGTCATGAGGGTGCTATCTGTCTATAGGTGAACATTGATCGTGTAGCCTCCGTCTCGGCTCTGCCCCTGAGACTCCCAGAATGCAGCAGTGTGTGTCTTAATTAGGCAGACTGGTCGGTCAGGGGTCTCTGTCTCTCCGCTTCACAGATTCACATGGACAATTTAACCACTAACCTCCTGAAATGAGTCGCTCTTGAATGCCTCAGGCTCCAGTGTCGGCTTCCACTGATTGCAGGGGGGGGGCAGTAGTTATCATAAGTAAAAGTGGAGGAGGGGTCCACGATGGCAAGGGTCGTGCTCCTGAACTCCAATGACCTAAAACATGTACTTACCTACAGAAGCATATTGCACTCAAATGAGGAATTAACAACATACTGTTCCTCAAAGTCCCTACAGAGGCTTCATCTAGACCTTTAGAGCAGAAAACGTTCCCATGAAACACGCTTCACTGTTACAACCTGATGCATCTTAAAATGCATTCACTTTGGCTACGTGGCCACATGGTGACTCAAGAGACAATAAATACTGCATCCCCACGAAGCGCAGCTGAGGCATTCTTGCATTGAAGCGCTTGCTTTTGTCTACGCTGTTCTGTAGAGAAATGCAAGCACCTTGTTGGGGTGGCTGTGGCTCAGTCGGTCATCTCTCAACCGGAAAGTTGGGGGTTCGATCACCAGCTCCTGCAGCCACATGTCCGATGTGTCCTTGGGCAAGACACTTAACCCTGAATTGCTCCCGCATTTGAATGTGTATGAATGGATGAGTTAATACTGATGGACTCTTTACTCAGCAGTCTCTACCATCAGTGTGTGAATGTGTATGAATGGATGAGTTAATACTGATGGACTCTTTCCTCAGCAGCCTCTACCATCAGTGTGTGAATGTGTATGAATGGATGAGTTACTTCTGATGGACTCTTTACTCAGCAGCCTCTACCATCAGTGTGTGAATGTGTAGGTGTGACCTGCGGTGTAAAAGCACTTTGAGTAGTCAGAAGACTAGAAAAGATTGAAACAAGCTTAAGTCGAATTACCATTTGTAAATTGTAATTGTGAGATTCTTATACCAGGGAAACAAAGCAGATTTGTATTTTCTCATGTGAATGCAATATGCTTCCATAGTTACCAACATTGTGCCTGAGTTGTTCATAATTTTGAGAAAAACAACCGCTCACTTTCTTGCTAGAGTTTGCTGAGAAAATGTATAACCATCATCAGATAACCAGTCAGCAAAGTTTAACATGAAATCAAAGGGAAGAGGCTGATTCTCTCAGTAGGTTAAGAAAAGCAGACAAGATCAAAACAGCAAGAAGCAGGAAGAGCATGTTGGCTCACTTATCTATAAATCCTTCAAACGGGAGCTTCTTGGGGTGTGGATCTTCATTGCTTCTCTTTACTTGTTCGTCTTTTTTAACCCAGCTCCCACTGAGGGATGTGCTTGTTTTTTTTTTTTTTTCATGAATTCTCTCAGTATCACATAATGTCTTGATTTTTAAACTAAAAACTCAGGTGTTCCTTGCTTGGTCTTTTCCTGGCGGGGGTAGGGTGGTGGGCAGTGACTTGTGACATGCAGCCTCTTCTGGTTGCCTGGCATGACTTGGTTTTCTGTACAGATCAGGAGCAAATGATTTGAAGGCAGTGGTGAAAAAAAAGTTTCTGAAGATTTAGATTTAGGTACTGGCTGTTCGACTTTGAGACAGGGCCATACTAGCTGTTTCAAGTCATTATGCTAAGCTAGGATAACAGCTCACCTCCTGACTGTCTTCAATTGAACACATTGAGTGGAGAGTTTCCTTATCATGTTCATGTAAAGAGCGATAAGAATATTCCTCAATGTGTAGAGTGTTCCTCTTGTCCTCTGGTGTTGATGAACATGTTGTTGCAGATAACCAGGTAAACATCTATTTTCACTTTGACACGAGAACAATTCACTGAACAGCTCAAGGTGTGGCTTCCAGTTAGTCGTGCGAGCATTTGTATTTGAATGATTTGGTTAAGAGTGTTACTGCTCAGTGTTTTCTGGTAAATTTAGATCATCTGAATACTGAAATAACCAGCCTTGAGCGATCTGTTAGTCCGTACATGATGAGCAGCTCACAACTAGGATGGATACATCGATACCAGTTTTCTGAAGTCATCTCTATTAAGACATGAACCAGTGATAGCGCTGTAGGTGAATGTTGATGCATCATTTCCTAGCAGCATACCTGCGGTCGGTTTGGTTTCCTCAGCCGCCCGGCTGACAGACGACATGAAAGCCTGAGCTGTTACCTGTGCCTCTGGGACAACGGCTGTTGATCTCAGGAGCAGTGAGAAGCCAGAATCTCTGTTTACTGTAATTAAGCTGTCAGGGGCAGTGATTTATGACGTATTGAGCAAGAGAGGTGTTATCATGTCGACTAGAAGCAGGAGAGAGAGAGAGAGCCACAGGGTTTTTAGCTACTAACAATAGAAAAAGTACAGACAGTGCATTTAACACAACTGTCTGCAGAGAGGGAGAGAAAGACGCTCAAAGGGAAACTGGAGCTACTTTCTATGTCTGTGCTCAGTGTTTGTGTGAAAACATAACAAGATGTTTAACTTTCATCTCGCTGTCATCCTCTAAGAAGAGTCAGATTAACCCGATGTGAATGAACTTGATATAATTTCTGCAGAAAACGGCACAAAGAACGAATATCCCTGACATGAGCTTCAAATGTCAACTAAAAAAAACTCCTCTCTGAGCTAACTTTAGTTTTTGTCTGTTTCAGTGGGATTCTTGACACCAGTTTACATACTCTCTGCATCCATACACTGACTGCATGACCCGGCGATGTCTCGTCCTGCTCCGACCCCTATCTACACCCTGAGGGGTGCTGGAGGGCCCCTCAACACCCTCCACTTTAGCTGCCATGGTGGGGACACTCCCCTTCTTTATTCTGCGTGAGTCATTAATCACAACTTTAATGTTTTGTCTCTTTTTCTTCAACAAACAAAAACAAACTTTTTTTTTTTTTCTTGAGTATGTTTTGAAGTTTTTGTGCTGCGGTGAGACCGTCACAAAACACCTGCTATGTAGATATATAGCCAGCCAATCAGAATTCACTTAATGGAAGAATGCTACTTTTTGATCCAGTAGATGTCGCCCTTGAGCTCTAGCATGAAACCAAAACAAACTGCTGTTTGTCCACACCTCCTCCATACTGAAGCCTCCACTCTCCTCCAGAGACACACCTCCAACCCCTCTCCACTCCCGTTCTGATGAAGGAGTTATCAAATGGAACAGATCATTTGTCCTCGGCTCGAGATGTAATCACCTGTGTCCTGTATTGTTGTGTTAGCATGCTCATGTTAGCACTCTTTAGTTAGCTTGTAGCTTCATATTTCATGTAAACTGACACAGAATGAGCGTGATCTAAAAACTCTTACTAACATCCAAATAATCAGTGAGTATGTTCTTCTTCTTCTCTCTAGTTCTTGACTAAAACAGCTTTTATACACAAGGGGAGGAGCCGGCCGTCCCGTCCATGTAAACACGGCTCTGACAACAACACAGCCAGCGGGACTCGAGCTTCTCACTCATTGTAGACAGTCATGACTCATTGATTTCTACTGTATTTATGTGTCAAATGTTGTGCATTCTTTATTTAAGACTTAAAAAAACAGAGGGGAAACGTTTTTGGAGTAACGCATACCAAGTGTTTTTTGGCAGTTTTGATTTGATCAAATCTGATCGAGTTGGATATGAACTTTTTCTCCTACCTGCCACTGTGGCTACCTCGGGTAGACCGTCTGTAATGGAGATGTGAATTCACGCTGCCCTCAAGTGACACCTAGTCAAGCTATTTCAGCACATAGACTTTATTTGTAAACACTGACACGATGAGGCAGAGCTCTACGGTCAGAGGGCTAATTCCAAACCCGCTGACAGATTTGTACTTTTATATTTTTTTACCACAAGTGAGGGTTAAAGCAGAGTCATGTTTGATAGACTGTTTGCATGTTTCATAAAGCATCCTGTTGGGGTTTGTAGGTCGGGGAAAGGTGCCATCCATATCTGGAACCTGAACACCAGGAGGGCTGAGAGGATTGTCGAAGGTCATTCTGGTAACTCCATCATCTGGGTGAGCACGCTGCAGGCGGCACATACCCTCATCAGGTGAGGATGACGGCCTAATATCAGCCTTTTTGAATATCATGACTTAATAGGAAACATTTAGTGTCATGCATTGTTAGAGGTGAAAGTCAGGCGGCTGTGGCTCAGTGGTAGAGTCTGTCTTCTCTCAACTGTTTGGTCGGGGGTTCAATCCTTAGCTCCTAAAGCAACATGCCAGATGTGACTTTAAGAAAGACCCTCAAAATGTAAAAACAACAGTTCTTTTTCATCTTGGTCTCTGTGGAGCAGTCAGGGCCGTGACATGCAGGTGTGTCTGTGGGATCTGAGTGAAGGTCGCAGTGAGGTGGTGGACTCGGTGTGGACCGGCAGCGTTGGATTCTGTCAGTGCTCCGTGTTGGAAACCAGCCCTGGAAACCAGCTGCTGGCCTTTGCTGGACAACAGACAGAGGAGGTGAGACGTCACAAAGGGAAACTCTAAATTGTGCAATTGTTTTTTAGATGCCCCTTGAGGAGAAATCAATTTTCAACTTAACTCTCACTCTGTGCAAAATGAGATGACACCTTGAGGAGTAAATAAGAATAAAAGGATCTTAATGTTTGACATGTCATTTAAAAGTGTTTACAGTACATTTTCATCCTTCTTTGTTTAATTGAATCTAAATGTTTCCATGTGAACTCCTGTCAGGAGGCACTTTTGATTTCAGAAGCAGAACGTACAAATAAAAGCAGCCCCCCCCCCCCAGATCAAGTTGCCCAATTGCTCGTGCTGCTCCGTGTTCAGGAGGAGGAGTTATCGTGGAGTTTCTTGGTGGGAGGTGGGATGGTTAATTGGTTAAACTGCCAATTTGAGAATAAAAACACCAGCCTGTACAAACCTGACCAGACTTGCTGTTGAAAATTTCGCTCAAAGACTTGAAGTGCTCAAACATATTTGTGGCTTTCAGTTCTGTCAGAACATTGGTGGTGGTACAGCGAGGTTTGTTCTCTTACATCAGACCGCTGTCATCTTTATCTCACTGGGATCTCTCAATCTGAGGTCGATCCAGAAATAGAAAAAAAAACTTTTAAGTGGACGATGTAATGTTGTGCGTGTCATTAGACAATGTGACAAGTGAGCACTCTGTTTGCAGAGGTCAGAAAGCTGCAGCTACACCTGTAGTATGAAGAACACATTTATAAACTTTATTAGACCAACGCTGTTTGGCGTCAGTGACTCCTAACGGTGGCCCGTTAACGGAAGTAAACCGGCCACAGAGAGGTTGACAGCATGATTAGAGGTGGCAACAAATTGACCCTTTGTCAAGCCCCGCCCTCCTTAGTTACTGTTACTAGGTTAGACACAATCTCTTGTTGCCGGGCTCCTTCATATTTGCCATCATTCAAAATGCTGTTCGGTTAGAGGGACTTTTATTTATACTTAATTGATGTGATTTTTCTAAGCTTGTCCTCGGGAAAAGAATCAGGATAGGGATACAGCAGGGTGTATGAGGTGAACTCAAAATACGTAAAAAAACGATGTCTGATGCTAGTGATGTCGGCTAACGTTAGCGTTCATCTTGTAGTTGCTACCTGTTTGTCAAAACAGGAAGTAGCCCAGCAACGGTTGCTAGGAGTGGGGCCTCATAGATTGGTGGGTCAGTGGACCAATCAGCGAGCCAACAAAGGGTCAATTGCTGTGAATAAGTACAAGAATCCTGCTGTGTACCTTTTTATGTGCATTTTGTTTTCTTCAGTAAATCAGATATCCTGATGAAAAACTGTGTGATCATCTTGCATCGCTGTACCGTGATCGCATCGTATGTTATCATAGGGATCAAGCTGGTATCAAGGCATACAAAGTAATACTTCTTAATTTGGCTTCTCCTTGGATGATGAAAAAGTCAAAGTGACTGTTTACATTTTGAATTTATGACTAGGGTTAAAAAGAGAATTCCCAGGTCAGACGAGATCACGCACTTAAAATGAGATAATGGATCTGTCTAAACATTATGTCTCATAGTTAATGCTCATCATCCACAAGCCTGTGGAGTTGTGGAGCGATTCAGCCACCTTTTTTATTGCCTCCAGATTCATGTTACTCGCTCTGCTGCTGCAGAGGAGGAGCCACACTTGAAAGGGACAGAGCGGTCACCTGATCCCGCCAAAAGTGCCTGTGTTAACCCCAATCCAGCAGGCCAGGCAGCGGGGCGCCGGTGACTCCCAGCACCTCAATAATTCCATTGTTCCAAAAGACACCGGCAGACAGAAAATCACACACACACACACACACACCAATTCAAGTCAGACCAAAACAGGCCATGGCCCATTTTATTCATCGGTCTCCCCGCTTCATTCTACAGACATAACCGACCGTCCAAGACAGATGCTTATCATGTGTCTGAAAATAAAACACCCACGTCAATGAATTCCCTCAAACCAACAATACATTTGCACAATGGCATGATTAGAGCAGGTAGGTCAATATTTAGTTGTGTAACCACAGAATCACAGTTTCCTTCATCGCTAATCCAGGTGGTTTTACTGTTTACTGCTCACAGTGAGATCCCTGCCAGCAGAAACATTAATTAGTTGTGATTAGTGTGGGTGTTTTATTTATGGGCAAGCGTGATGCCACACAAGAATGCCGATCACCTGAGGCACGGGGAAGTCCTTAAAGGCCCTCTTTGTCAGGTACTGCAGAAGTAAACCTGCAGGACAGATGTGGCCTCGTGCTAAAATACAGATCGCTCCCTCGCAGCGCTGTTAAACGGACGCCTAATGAGGATGAATATGCAGATCATCAGCGCTGAGGAAGTGGAAGGAATGAGGTTTGGTGGTGATGCGGGTGCACACTTTATCACCGGCTCCATTAGGGCTGTGTATTCTATCAGAATCAGTGCCAATGTGTGCAGGAAACACCACTCCATGTCCCGGGGTCGGTCTTTAGCAGGATTTATTATAGACAGTTGGGGCGGCTGCTCCGCTCTGATGGATGGTACCGTAGTGCCGGTTGGAGGTTCTCTGATCTGCGGAGGTCCTGAACCACAATGACAGATTCAGGTTGCTGCTTTGTTATTTGAATTCAGAGGGGAAAAACAAACCGTGACAGAGCAGACAGCTTGTAACTAGATAAATGCACAACAGCATGGAGCTGTATGTGGGTCACGATGTTAAAACGAATGATTGGAAAGAAACTCTGAATTAAAACTAAAACACTTTGGATTTATTGGATAAAATAGAATACAACAGGTTTTATGTTGAAGGCGGTCAACCAGCTAAGGCCTTTAGGTCGTGACCTCAGAGCCTGGGTGGGCTAAAGTCTGACCACAGTTTGGACGAGCCTAAAAACAAAACCTCCGGAGTGAATGAACATGATCCAGGTTACCTGATTTGAAGCTTTACTTGGCCGTTTAACAAGCTAATACCCAAAAGTGCATCCAAAGTCATGAAGTGCATCGATAGCAGGCTGCATACTTCAAGAGGTCTAGACGTCTGTAAGTCTGTCCAACACTTTTTTGGTAACAACGTCTGGACGCATTTTCCATGAAATCTGGGGCAGATGTTATGGTTCTCAGTTGGATAAGCTCACTCACCTTTCTCTCTAAAGGTACCATGAGGTTACACGTTTGTGGATCTCTCCTCATAACTATTGGACTGATTGCCAGTTCATTTGGTTGAGACGTTTATGTTCCCATCAGGATGAATTGCAATGACTTTGGTTGATCCCTGAACTTTTTATCAAGTTTCTTTATCAGTACAAAAGTGTGCAATACTTTGAAAATGAGTAACTACTCTAACTTCAAAACTTGCACTTTATAATTTATAACTCAATGCATCCTTTCTCTGACAACCTGTTGTGAACATTACCCACAATGAAACACCAGCCTAGTGCGGATCTAGATCATAGACAGCCTAGTGCGGATCTAGATCATAGACTGTGTGTAAATGAGGACAGTGCGTCTGAATGTACTTCTATCAGAATAGGAATCGTTTTTGGGTTTTTTTATTGCCAAGTTCATTTACACATACGAGGAAGAACACACGATCTTGGTGTATACGAGTCAGAATTGATGTCGTTTTGATCCAAGACACGAGCAGAAGGGAGCTGTAGCTGCGGAATTTACCCCAACCCCTTCAGATAGCCAAAGCAGACATTAAACTTTATGATTAACCAGAAGAGATCCGTACGGTCCACTGCAGAACAGATTCTCACAGTTTTCAAAAAGGTGAATGACTCTCATATTCTGCTGTAAAAACGTAATGGGATAAGATGCAAACATGGTAAACTAAGAAGCTAACATTTTTAGCACGTTAGCATTTTGTGAGCACTGCCCCACATAGTTGCTAGCATGGATGTAGAATGTGGAGGTAAACATGTCAGTAAATGGCTTTAAGATCTTTTGTCACGTGTGTCTGCAGATCAAGATCATCGAGCTGCCCAGTAAGACCCCGGTCTGCACCCTGGTACCAGACGCTAAGGTGGGGATGGTCATGTGTATCAAGCTGTGGCAGGTAAGCAGACCACAACGCGCTCTGATGTTAACAGAACATGTCGTGATATAACTTCACCCAAAATGATCTCTTTGTATAACGAGTTCACCCGGTTCACTTTGGCACCTATAATCAAACGGAGGAGATTATCCCCCCTTCTTTTCTTTCCTTTCTTTTGTCAATTCTTACCTGCTTGACTCTGATTGGCCAGAAGCCCTTAACAAAACGCAATGATAGAAAAGTCAACAAAAATGCACACAAGAGTCGTGGCACATGATTTACAGCCCAACAAGTCGTCCCGGGCCTTTTTTTTCCGAGCACGTCTTCTCAGCTGGCAGCGAGTTCCGACACTGTAATTAGAGCGTTTGGAAGGGCCGGGGGTTCACAGCCATATATCAGCCTGCAGCTGTACATCCAATCTGATCCCAGCGAGAGAGAGAAAGAGATTGCTCACTGTTTTGTAAATGCTGTCGAAAGTTTTATTTTTTTCCCCCAGCCATTAACGAGACCCTGTAATTATTTTTATGGCTAATTATTAACTCTTTGGGTTTGGGGCTCCTGGGGGGGAGTGAGGTTTCAGACTAATGCATGACTGAGAGCAGTTTGAATAGATATTATGTCCTGTGTAGTTTAGTGGCAACAGAAAGAAAAACAAAGCTTTAATTTAACAGCCAGAGTGAGGCAGATCCGTGCTTTGTGTGCATTCAGTCCTCTAATCTCTAGGGATTTTTTGGGGCCAATACAGATATTGGAGAATGGGGAGAGAGAAAAATCTGATACAGATATATCGGCTGATATCTTATCTGTAGAGATAAATTTAGATACACATTTATTACGCTGATCCCTCAAATGCAGTTTATCAAACACTTGTGGAATAGAATAACACAGACAAGATGGCTGCTCAACTGGAAAAGTAATTTTGCATGTACCGCTTAGCACTCTGGAAGGTGATGATGTTTGCTTTAATCCATATAGCACTCTATAGTGTAATTCAATTAAACTTAAATGAAATGCTGTTTGACTGGTGAATAGATCTCGTGATATTATCTTTTATCTGCGATAAAATTAGCCAATACCGATAGTCACTGGATATGCTAATATCAGCTGGTATAATCGTCCGGCTGATTAATCGGTCGGGCTCTAGTAATCTTGTAACACTAAAATAACTTGATAACTTGTCTTAATACCTTTTTCACACAAGTTTCTAGAGAATGCCAGTTGAACCCTGAAATCATCCTGAGTTGTCTGTTCACATATGCACCTCTCAGCAGGAGACTTTCCCTGTTGGATTGGAGGAGGGAGAGGAGGGAGAGGAGGGAGGTCACAGGAAGTAGAACGACACAGAAATAGCAGATTAAACAACAGAGTCTGATCCTATAGCCCTTTTAGTCTTTTGTACTTTGCAAAATGGCCGTAACTAAGCTCAGCTGTCATCACATCTTTATACAATCATTATGTTTCTGAGATAGTGTAATATCGATGTCCCAGTCTGTGAATTCACATGTAATTTCGGCATTGAGGAAGTATAGCACAGCGGGAACTCCACATAGACACACATTCAGAAATGCACAAACACACAGAGTGCTGTGCTCCCCCTGCTGACTCCGCTGATATCATCTCTGTATTGCCTCTGAAGGCGGTACGGGGGGGGATCACTTGGCCTCATTGTTACGCCTCTGCAACATTTAGATTGAAGCTGAAACATCACAGGGGACGTCAGTATTGTGGCTAGAAAAGGGCAGTCTCAAAGGGGCTTAAGATTACAGTTTCTTGCCTTTGTATCAAGGATTTTTTTTGTATCAAGGATTCTTGCCTTTGTATCAAGGACCTAAATACCCTCTTACTCACAAAATAAAAATGTATGTCTTTGTGATCACATATGCAGCTGGAAATGTCAGGATGTTTTCAAGACGTTTGTGCATGTGTGAAAACACCATCAGGACGCCTTGTATTCTTTTACACTAACTAGAGACACTTGAAGGACTTTCCTACGATGGTCATGAAGCTGCTTGTGTAATTATCATGGAGACATGGAGAGAGACTCAGTGCATGCTCACGCTGTGTTTTCCCTTCCCCTCTGTTTGAATCCACTGTTGCACCCACCTTTCATCATCTGATTTATGAGGCAGCGCTGCGTCAGTGTTGAGTGCCAGGAAACATAATGATCAATTATATCATTATAAATTATTTAATATCATTGTAATGCGGCGCAGGCAGCTGTCGGACTTCAAAGACGAGAGGGCCCAGGTGATTCTTAAATCATTTCAGGCCGGTTTCTTTTCAAGGCTGAGGCGTGTTCATCTGTTACACTGACTGAGCGACTCAAGGGGGAATAAGACTCAGAGCCCCCGGTCTGTGTGTGAGTGTGTGAACGCTCTTTCTACACACAGTTTGAAAACTCTCCCCACACATTCTGTACGTCAGGAAACAAGAAAAAGAAATAAGCTCACGCTGCCTTTCACATCAGACGCTCATCAGGTACCTGCTGTTTTTTTAACCTCACACAGCAGGAGGCAACAGCTGACACCATCCTCCTCTTTCTCCACCCCGTCACACACACACACCTTGCTGAAGAAGAAAAAGGAGGAGACACTGACAACACTCTTCTTCTCCGTCTTCTCCGTCACCATGACTCCCTCTCTTACACTGCTACAGCTGAGAAGTGATTATCCTCCATTATTCCTCCATCAGACTCACCAACAGATTTATTATTATGGACCTCTCCGACCTCTCTCTCTGCTGGAGTTTATGGAACAGATTAAAGACAAAAGCTAAACTGCGCTTTCTTCTCGATCCTGCTGAGAATCCCACCCAGCCCCTCAGATCATGTGCTTGACTCTGTCTGAAAGAAGGCGACACAGCCACTGCCTTAAGTCTCTCCATCTGATTGGCTGTGAAGCAGTGAACAATGGAGCGGACATGGAGGGAGAAAGTTCCTCCACATGTGTGTGTGAGGATGCTGGGTTAGGCCGGTGGGGGGGGGGGGGGGGCGGTGATGTATGATGTGAAAGTCTTTTAATGTGAACAGAGGCTGGTCGAGGAAAAGGAAATGTTCCTATACAGATATCCATCACTCTCAGCTCATCACCTCGCTCTGCCTCGTGGCCATCATGACATCATGGCCGGGGACAAAAAAAAAGCGGAGAGGAAAGCGATTGGTTCCTGATGTTGAGGCAGTGCGTGCCTGAAGCCTGCGGCAGCCACATCAGCAAACAAGCGGGAGGGCCTCTGTTTTTTTTTTTTAAACGTCTGCCTAAACGAGGAACTGACAGAGATGTGTTTGCAAAGAAAACATTAAATCCAGGACGTCCCCAACATACTCAATTCTTATTTTATTTTATTAGATTATGTGACGGGGAGACTTTTAAAATATGCAAATGAGCTGAAAATGATTGAAAGCCTGATTAATTCAAAGAACAGATTTTTCAAAAGGAGGCTTAAACGCATAATGACCCTGTAAAACACATGCAATCCTCAGTTGGTAGAGTCGGTTGTCTCTCAACCGTAAGGTCACATGTCCGATGTGACCTTGAGCAGGACACTTGACCCCAAATTGCTCCCTCTGCTTCACCAGTGGCGTATGAATGGATGAGTTGATACTTGGGATCATAAGTTCCTCGGAATCGTTGGTAGACGACCTGCCTGAACGACCAACCCGCCTTGTTCCCTATCCCTCTTCCTGCTTCTTATCCCATCTCCCCCATCCCATTTCCGGCGCAGTTTTGGTCGATGGCTGTTCGTCATGAGTCTGGATTTGCCCAAGATGTCTGCCTTGCTGCTGTAACTTTTGCTAAAACTGATTGATTGATTAAAAATGGGCTTCTGGTAGCTAAGTGGTTAGTGAGCTCGCCCCATGTACGGAGGCTGTAGTCCTCCGTACGTGGGGCGGGGGGCCCAGGTTCAAATCCGAAAAAAAAACCTGTTGCTCCTTTCCGGCATGTCATTCCCCACTCTCTTTCTCTCATGTCCGACTCTATCCCCTGTCCTGTCTCTACAATAAAGAGACACCTTTTGACTTTTTTGTGGATATTCTGTCCCTAATGAAGAATTGAAAATGACTCAATTTAAACATGTTTGTTGGCCCACATGTTCAGTTACAATCTTTTATAGCCAGCAAAATAGACTGTACTCACTACAAGACTTCAGCCATTCACCAAATTACCTACCACCTCAGAGTGTCA
Organism: Labrus bergylta; assembly: GCF_963930695.1. Lineage (NCBI taxonomy): Eukaryota > Metazoa > Chordata > Actinopteri > Labriformes > Labridae > Labrus > Labrus bergylta. The sequence goes on along the minus strand of NC_089196.1, from coordinate 3,248,945 downwards.
CAATGTGAGGAGAAATAAATTACCTTAAACTGATGTGTTTGGAGAGGCTGCAGCCACACTTCTTCTGATCCTCTACAGGCCTTTTACTAGCTCGCCCTCCTGAACAGTTTTACTTTGAGCACTTTTTAAAACCATTTCCTCATGATTAAAAAACTGATCCAGGTTGTTGTTTATCAGACGTGTAATACTGGAACAAGTGTTTGGTGAGACGGAGGCTCACATAACGATGAACAGGTTGAGGCCAAACTCGTTGCCATCTCAAAGACGATGAAGCTTGCTGTGGTCCTCCACCAGCTCCCATCCATCTGTCTCTCCAGCTGTTCTCCTGGTGATGAATCTGCTCCCCGGGCCCCAGCCCCACTCCAGCAGAGAGCCCTCTTGTAGAAAGGCCTGTGGAGGATATAATGAATTAGGTGTCTACCCAGGGTTCCCCGACCTCTGACCCATGACATCATCAATCAAGGAGGTCCTCCACTCAAGTGAAGCGGTGGGCCTCATAGCCTGGAACACTTTGCCGGGCCCCTGCCGGCGAGCAGAGGCCACTGATTTTCACTTGTTTTTATTTGTTTTCATAATCCCGCGGTGTTCGTCCGGGCTGATATGTTTGGAAGGAATACACGGCTCTGTCTATAATTTGTTTAAACCTGGGAGAAGAGAAACATGGAGCGCTAAGTGAGAAGACGACTTGAAGATGGATGGAAGAAGTCACAGACGAGGCCCCTCTTGCAACATATGGAAAACATTTATTTCCCTCCTTCTTTTCTGAAGGGGCATCGAGCTCTCGCTGACTGCCTGCTGGTATTTTAAAGAAACCAGTCAGCGCTGAGTGTGCACACAGCTCTCCTGAAGTCTTCTTCCAGTGGAAATGTTTAAAATGGCACATGTGGATGTGAAGGAGAAAATCACTTTGTTTACTTCAGTCTCTATGAAATGACATGCCTTCATTTTGGACCGGCGTCTTTAGGAGACGGGCCTTTTATTATTTCAAACAAAACTTGTGCACAACGACTGGAAAGAATTTAAAAGTTTTAATTTTCACCTGAAAGAATATTCATCTTGAACCTTTTTTCTCACACTGGTCTGCATACTGGCATTATTTTTTATTTTGGGACAGATGTTAAAGTTCATCTCAATGTTTTTAGTGTTTTGCTGCTTTCCCTCCATATTCTTGAAAAATAAAATAATCTCAATATTTTTGGGGGTTTTGCCGATATTTTACACCCCTAAAAAAACACAACACATATTCAATGTCAAAGGCAGGGCTGTTTATTTTCTCCAGATTCATTTTTTCAGATTTTGGTTTTAAATTGTCTTTAGGTCCTGACAGAAATTAATAACTCATGTTCTCTGAACAAGGAAAAAAGAGAATCCATCATCTGTATCAGTTGTAAGCCTGTGAAAACGTATTTATGTTGAAAGAGATTGTGCTTGATACGGGGTGGTCGATGTGTTTTACAGACAAACTGTTTGTGTTTTTGGTTTGTGCACCGGGTTTGATTTGTTTTGATTTGGAAGATTTCCTCTGATGATCTTTTTATAAACATGGAGACTGAATCTGTGACATCGCTTGATAGAAAGGCAGAGAAAGATAACGTGTGGTGTGTTTCAGTTTAACTATGTGAGCGTCCATCAGGTGTGAGAGCTGAAACAGTTAGCTGATTACTTTTTTTGACTTGAAGATTATTATGCAATAATAACCGAATAATTCAGATTGCTCGTGTTATGTTCTTTAATGTGAACAATTATCCTTTCTGTAATTCTAACTGCATTTTGGGGAAGAAGACGGAGAAATTGTGATTATTACTTTATATTTGTATGAAAAGCATTCTCTTCACATTAATAATTTCACATAAAGCAAGACTCTTCCCTAAACTTTTCAAACATTGAAACATTTGTTTTTAGCAGAAAGAGGAGGATATGAGGCTTGCAGTCTCTTTAACAATTTAGCTCTTCTAAATATTTCAAGTAACATGACATGAAACTATTTACAAAAGAACACAGGAAGCCTTCATCTAGGAGGGGTAAAGAAAGAAAATGTAATACAGAGCAGGTTAGCGGGTAAAAGACAATCACAAAAATATGGAAATATCACCCATGAACTCTAATAAGTCAAATCAAATCTGCTCTTAAAGGTTTGACTTTTCAGTCCATTTGGTCCGTATTCTGTAAAATCTTTCCTTTTGGACTTTGAGGGAAAAAGTCAGCCTTTCCATAACATATATTTAATGTGTTTTGTTTTTCTAAAGATATTTTTGGGACATTTTCCCAATAGCTTTACACTTTCAGATAGTAAAGCTGAAGAGAGAAAGGAAACGCTGGGAGGAGACCGTGAGGGACGACATGCAGCAAAGGGTCGAGGCTGGACTCGAAGACACAGTCACTGCGACGAGCACCGTAGCCTCCGTACATGCGGCATGCAACTTAACTGCTAGGCTATCTGTTGCCCCTTATGTTTAAAAAAATATATATATTTGTTGGCTTCTCCCTTAATCTGGATAGAAAGCTTTAGAGTGACGGGACTATCTGGAGAGAGAGAGTGGGGGATGATACACACCACAGAGGGTCAGTGTGACAAGGACTGTAGTCTCTGTTTATGAGTCGCCTGCTGTACCTACAGAGCTAAATCAGCGCCACCTTTTAACGGCTGTTATAACTAAACTAGACTGATAAATGAAAATATCATTTTTTTTAAATATAAAATAGTAGGGACGCAGGTGGCCTAGCTGCAAGATCGCGCCCCATGTACAGAGGTAAAGACCTCCAAGTGGGCCTCACAAGTTCTAGTCTGCTCTGTGGCTCCTTTCCCGCATGTCGTTCCCCACTCACTCTCTCTCTCTCTCTCTCTCTCTCCCTCCCTCCCCCTCTCTCTCTTTGGGTTCCTGCTCTATCGACAATGTAATAGACATTGTAAATAGACAATGAGAAAAACTGTAAAAGGTGATAGATGTGGTTATTAAAAATCAAAGTCTAATAAATATAAATGAGCTTACTACGCTTTAAAACATAGCTAAATAAACCTTACATGATGCATGTTATAATTATTGTGATTTTTTAAAAAACATTTTAAAGGTTTCAGGCGGTGAGATGAGCAGCAGGTTCCTTCATGTTCGGTCAGAGTGCCTGCAGCGAGCTCTGTGCATGCTCAGTGATACAGATGAGGAGTAAAGTGAGGAGTGGTGTATTGGCGGGCTGTAAAGAGAGAGAGAGAGAGAGCAGCAGGCTGACGAGTGGAGCCCACAGCGTCTCTCCGAGTGTCAGCAGGAGCTTCCAGGATGATAACCTCTGCTCCGCTCGGCTTCCAGCAGCATGCAGCGGTTTTCTTCTGTGGGTTTTAAACTACACAGCTCTCCTCTAACCTCCTCCTCTCTCTCTCTTATCGTCTCCCCCCCCTCACTTCCAGCCAGACTCCGGGCCCGGACCTCTCCTGCTGGCTGGATACGAGGATGGGTCCCTGTTGCTGTGGGATGTTACCCAGAGGTCCGAGTTGAGCCGAGCCAAAGCCCACCCTGAGCCTGTCATGTGCCTGACCTTTGACCCCGAGCGTCTGAGGGGCATATCAGGCTCCTCTGAGAAGACCCTCTCCTCCTGGATGCTGGACAGACAGAACAACCTGCAGGTCAGCAGAGCACATGCAGACTCTCAGAGGGGGGCAGGGGTGTTTGTGTGGTTCAGTAGTTTCCAGACTTCTCAGTCTGATAAAACATTCTCAGCTCGCACAGTCTCACTTTGAAGACGTTCAGACCGAACTGTAAGAAGTGTCCACAAATCGTCTCCATGACGACGTTCAGACGAGATGGAACAGCTCCTTCTTCAGTTTAAAAGATTTATTTTGAAAAACCTGACAGCTGTTGCTGCTTCCTGTTTTTTATGTGAAGCCAGCACAATGCAATGTCAGTTTTAGTACAGCGTTTTGTATCCTCACACATGAAACCAACAACAACAATAACACTGTTAATTATGATAATACAAATATCAGAATCAGTATCGCTACAAATGTATCGGAATCGGATCAGAACTGTTTCTCTATTAGAAACTTGTTAACAGTTTATATATACACTTTATTATAAGTTCCTAAGTGGGGCGTCCGTGGCACATCTGTGGCCTAGTGGCCAAGTGGTCTAGCGCCTGGTCGAGGTCCTGAATCTCTTTTTGTTTACTCATTGTTGCAGAGAGAGAGAGAGAGAGTAATGAAAAGGTAGTGGTGGAGATGTAAGGAGAGAAGTAATGCCTTTCTCCAGACTCTCTCAGAAAACATCAGGGGCCAAAGAGGAAGAGGCTCAGCAGGGCTCCAGGGGCCATAAATCAGCTGCTGGTTACACAGCGTTGGCAGGACCAGGGGCCAAGGGCCGAACCAGAGCTGTCACTCCAGACTTAAAGCCACCCACAGACAAACACTGACTCAGAGTCACACGTTAGCTCTGGACAACACACTGTGTATAGTCCTGCCTTAAGACAATCCACTGGGATGTCATTTCTCGTTTGACTGTGTACTAGAAAAGAGCAGGATGATTGAATACCGTTTTAGAAGTTTAGAAAACGACAAATATAACTGCTCCTACGATCAGGACACTAATGAGACGCAACAACCCATGAAAACAGAGAAACTTAGATGTCGTAGTTGATGCAAACTCTGCATTAAAAGTGACATCAGGGCATCTCCTGCCACCAAAGAGAGAGATCAGCAGCTCTGCAGCACATTTCAGCAACGAGGTCATTCAAAGGGCTTCGCATAAGGCATCAAAAGATACATTAGTTACAGGAAGACATGTAAAAATCAAACAATCACATAAATGCACCTTCTATATATCACCCCAAAGTCCCCGACTACAGTCTTAGCTTCCCGTCAGACACAGACTCACCTTCTGGTCTTACCTAATCCAAATGGGTCGGACAATCCCCTCCCCCACCCCCACCCCAGCATAATTCATTTAACATAACAGCCAAAGCATCGGAGACTTAGCGCCTCATTTAAAGCTCTATTTTCTCCAGGTTTCATGAGCGAAAGGGAAAAGCTCCCATACATGCAGCGAGCACCCCCGGTGAACCGGAGCAGAAAGGAACGTGAGGCTGATACAGCACACTGCTGGCTCGTTGGAGGGGTATTATTCTTTCCAGGGCTCTTTTACAAATGAATGCTTGAATTAGAAATATTTGCAAAAGCCGTTTTTTTTTCTCCCTTAAAAAATGCGTCAAAACAGGAACGAGTGAATATTTGGTTTATTTTTCTCGACGCGACACAATATTGATTCAGCATGTAATCCAGGATGAGGAAGACAGGGAAAAAAGCACAGGGAGAGAGGGAAAGGATCCAACAGGGGCTTTTAAATTATCCCGGAGTGCAGCTCAGTGTGACGTCCAGACAGCTATCCTCAGTTCTTTTCCCACAAAAGTATTTTTGTGTGGCAGCAGCAGTGAGGAGGCGGGAGGACCTGCCCGGGTGGCAGACCCCGGCAGCCCCGGGTCCTGACGGACGACCCCGTGAGAGGTAATAAAAATATCAAAAACCTTTGAGGCCCCTTAACTAAACAAAAAACACATCTGCAGTAAAGGGAACAGTAGTTCACAGTGGGAGGCTGAAATAAAGGCCGTTAAGTGCCCTCGGCATCCCGCTGCCCACAGAGCGGTACACTGCAGCGTCGGAGGGAACCGGCTGGCAGCGAAGATAGAGGGGAAACTGAATGTGACACAACACAGCGCAGTTATGATTTAGTGAAGCTGAAGGGCTGTGAAGTGAGCTTATCAAGGTATCCAGATAAAGACAGAGGAGGAATGGAGGTTAATGTCTTACACATGAGGACTTTATCTGCTGTTTGACCTGGCTGCCCCTGATACATTTTCATAGTAATGAGGCATCATCTGCGGCCTGTCCCCCCCCCCCCCCCCCCCCCCCCCCGCTCTTCCTTTCCTTCGAGCGCACATTTTCAGGAATGTGTCCGGGTGAGGGCGTGGGTGTTGGGGGTTTACAAGCTGTTAAGCCAGACGGACATATATCTAAGACGGGACGCTCAGACCTTTTGACAAGTGCAGTGACAGGTTCATCCAGGACAAAGATTGGAGAAGGAGTAAACACCTATAGACGGAGGAAAGATTAGAAGTGTAAATCAAGCATGGCTGACAGCAAGCTATTCCTGAGGCTGCTGACAGGTGTCTACAGGTGGAACCCCCCTCCCCCCCCCCCCCCCCCCCCCGTCACCTGTGTGCACGCTGTTCTGACCCGACCTATGGGTCAGGACTGCTCCTGTCTGCTTTGTGGCTGATGAGCTTTTCCGTCATAAAAAATCCTAGCTCTCTTTTCTTAGCAGCCCCCGCTCCACCCCCCTCCTCCTCTTCTTCTTCTCACTTTTTTCTGAATGGGATTGCTCACCTGTTTGACACATCCATCTCCTGTCAGCCGCAGCGAGGTGACAAAAGGCTGTAATCTCCCCCGCGGCTGAGTGTGATTCAGGGACAGGGTGTGTCAAAAATACCTGCGAAAAAAAAAAGAAGCCTCCCAGCCGCTCGGCCCCGAGTGAGTGAGCGATGATGGGAAGTTTCAGTAGGCGAGCGTGAACGCCGACATCTGTGCCAAGAGGGGAGGAAAGGGGAGCGAGGCTTGAGTGAGATCTGCCAAGGTGATGCTCCTCTTGTAGGTGAGATGATACAAAGAAGGATCCTGAAGTGTGAGTTTGTGTTGGCTGAGCAGAGCCGATCGCCCCCTGACAGCCCAGAGAGAGAGAGAGGCCTGCTGTGTGTGTGTGTGTGTGTGTGTGTGTGTGTGTGTGTGTGTGTGTGTGTGTGTGTGTGTGTGTGTGTGTGTGTGTGTGTGTGTGTGTGTGTGTGTGTGTGTGTGTGTGTGTGTGTGTGTGTGTGTGTGTGTGTGTGTGTGTGTGTGTGTGTGTGTGTGTGTGTGTGTGTGTGTGTACACAGGCTGAAACACAGGCAGGGTGAGATGTTTTCAGACAAAAGAAACGATGATCCTAAAGATGAATTCTTTCTGTGATCAGATAGTAAGGAAGTAGGAGAGTAAGATGAATGGGGTGTCAGCTGAAAGAGGCCATGACTCCCCCTGTTAGAGCTAATGGATCTCACTACAGATGGAGAGATCTGCTTAATGGCCGCGTCAGGAGCCGGCAGAGTTTTTTTCCGTTTTGTGTGGCTCTGAAGCAAGAACAACAATCCAGCTGCTGAGAACACAAAGTTAAGATTTCCTTTTTTTATTGTAAGAACAAAGACTTCACAGGCTGGTCTCTATTATTCATTGGTCTGCTTATTATTGGATATGGAATCATTGTGATTTCCCCTTTTCATGGTTTACTCTCACCAAGAGTCTCAAATCCTAATAAATCATTTTACTATCACTGAACACACATTTAAAAAATTACATTTTAAAGCTGTAAATAATATATTCCTGTCTAAAAACAATAGAACAAAGTAGACATTCAGGTTAGCTTAACTTAGCTTAGCTTAGCACAAACACTGAAAACTGTGGAACAGCAGACTGTGTAGCCACAAAAGCGTCCTAACTAAGCTAAGAGGTCATCACGTCTGTGAACATTCATATTGATTCAGCGACGGTGTAATATTAATGTCTCAGTTTGTCAGTCAACATGACGTTTCAGCGTTGTGTCACAGCTGGAGCTTCACATACACACACAGTCAGACGTGCACACACACACAGTGCTGCGCTCCCCTTTGCTGGCTCTGCCGCCTCTGTTACTACCTCCAAACACAGTACAGAGGGGGGGTCACTTTGTCCCCCTGTTACACCTCTGCAACATTCAGATTGAAGGTGAAACATCACAGGGTGTAAATATGGAACGGCAGTCTGAATAAGATCAAAAACTATGACTTCTGTAAAACGACCTGACATGACTCTAATTATTTATCAGTTATTGAACTTGTTCATCTTTATTTTTCATTTGTCAACTCAATAATAATCACATTGTTTTAACTCTGATATTTAAGTACTTTTCCAAAAAAAATATTTTTTTTCACAATCAAAACACACAAGATACAGTACAAACACTGACTGATGAAGAACTTGTTTTTAGATTTGAATCAATGACAAATTGATTTTTTAGAATATTAATGAACTGTAGAAGTTTTTATATTTTTTATTGAACCAGGTAATGAACCCAATGAGATCAAGATCTCTTTCACCAAGAGGGCAGCAGCACACGTCATAATACATATTACATGATTAAAAAAAACAATAAGTTAATAAGTAAAGAGAAAACAACAACTACAATGTGCAAATTGGTTCACATTCATAAAGTGCAGAGCCAGTTGTCTCTCGTTTTTTTGTGTTAAGACAAATTATTTTTCTATTCTAGTTGATCATAATCCAAACTCCAAAAACATTCAGTGTACAATCAAACATTAGTATTGATATCAAATATTAATGCAGCAGAGCTAGCATTATGTTATTTCCTGGAATTGGTGATGGTGTTTTTACTGCTAATCCGTCATTATTTGTTTTTTTACACAGCTGGAGTTGCTAACGGATAAATAAAGTTATTTGAATTTAATTTGTCTTAAACATGAATCACTAAAATAGTTTGCAGTAACTCATACTTTTCATTGTGATGAGTTAATAAGCCTTTATTCTCAGCGTCACTATCCTAAAGAACCATGGCAGACATCTCTGTTTACTCAGGAAGCAGCAGTGCTTAACGTTAGATTCACTATTCATTCACGTCATGGAGCAGGACGAGCACTTTCTCTGCACAAAGTAAAAACAATTAGTCGGGCCGGGCCGGGGGTTGAATGACCATTACTTCATCATTAGCCGCTTACTGCTCACAATTGACCCTTTAATGAAACAAATACCTTTTCCTGACACACACTATGGGAAGCAAAACAAACAAAAACAGACACTTAAACCCATCATTATCAGGCTGCTAATGCACACCAGATGTGGCGAGGAAGGGGGGCATACCAACTTCTTGAGGTAATAACAACAGCTCCAAACAAGCTTTTCACCCCCAGCGTTTTCATCGTATCGACTTGTTTGGTCTAAACGGCGTCACACCATCAGCGATGAAGGTTTGATGCAGAAATAATGACATCACTGCGTTTGCTGCGTGTTTCTGACCACAGCTTCGTCTCTCTGTTTTGATCGGGGGGACATTCCTCCCCGCTCCCCTCTCTGCCGTACATTCCACTTCCTCCACTCGGCCCTTGGCCTGGGGAGTACCTGGCTTATATCTTCCACATGCAGCCTGTGGACTGTTCCTGTCCTGGAACAGGAGCATGCAGATAAATTCTCTCCTCCCGTCCAAGACCATTACTCTCTCTGGACAAGACTTATGAAGTCAATTTTCCGCCGTCCAGTTTGATTTCTGCCCCTATATCCAGATGTTTTTATCCCGTCCTGAAGAGATCCCTACCCCGCATGGAAGAGCACGTTCGCTCCCCAGGAATGCCCTCGGCAGGCCCCCCCCTTAGATAGCGATCTGAGCGGCCATTCATTATAATATGTCAGAATGTTGCCCCTTTAGAGAGATTGATACCGTCCTTGGGACACTGTAGATCACAGGCAGAGGAAGCTGTGGCTAATCTTTAGCAGGCAGACGCTACAACAGCGTATTTATCGGGGTCTCTTCTCCCGCTGACCGGACCTTTCAGTCTTGAGTGTAATTCATCAGAAGGCGCTTAAAGCAACAAGGCCTCTGCAAACACGTATTTCAGCGGGATGGTCTCGCAAACTGTGACAAAGGTAACTCAAGTCAGTGGGGCTTGCAGAATAGCCCCCCTCCCCTAACTCCAAACCAAATAGTGGGATGCAGAGAGATGTGCTAGCAGCCCGCGTGCCGTAATGTTTTATGGCCGATGATTGAGTCCCAGGAGTCTCCAGCCAGGTTCAACAGACATCCAGCTTACACCTCAGTCATCAGATCAGCTGATCGTCTGACTGTCTGTGTTTGTTTTGGATTCACGTTCCTGGACAGCTTTGATTCATCGACTAATTGACCTCATTGTTTTGTCTCGGTTATTTTTGTCTCCTTATTTGCATGCACAACACGCTCACTGGGTTATAAATTCCTCTGACAGTCACCACAGCCTCTTGTGATACATGTTGAGGTGATAAATGGCTCAGATCCTCTTCCTCTTTGTGTTTTCACAGCTCCAGGATGATGTGACGCTGGTGAACGCCGGGGTTTCCCAGCTCTGTATCAGGGGGGATGGGAAACTCCTGGCGTCAGCAGGCTGGGACCATCGCGTGCGGGTGTTCGGGTGGAAGAAGCTGAAACCGCTGGCCGTGCTTCAGTACCACACTGACATGGTGCTAAGTGTGGCCTTCTCTGACCACCAGGACCCCAGGCAAAGACTGCTGGCGGCCGGATCCAAGGACCAGCGGGTCAGCCTGTGGTCCATCTACAACGAGGGAGCCGACACTGGCTGAGCCTCAGAGCGCCGCGAGGGTTTAGAAACTCTTAATCAATACTTCCTGAACCCTCGTCTGTTCCAATGTTGGTCTAAGCTGACCAACGATTTAGTATTAGTGCAAAGCAACAGTTTAATATCTGCACATGTGGACTGTGTTTACTCTGCTCTCAAGTGAAAGACATTCACAGTACTGTCATTTTGTTTATGTTCCTAAAATACTGTACAGTTAGCTCAGAGAGGGAGCTCAAGTTTCCTGACGTGGATCTACAGACATTGTGAGAACTGACTGCTGACGAGATTTTAAAACTAAATCAAGACTATAGCCGAAGGTTCCTGACATTCAAGTTTATCCCACACAAGTTTAATTAAAAATAACAAAGGAAGAAACAGAAACACACCTACATATTCACACGCCATCGCTGGTGAAGTTTCTTGCCCGAGGAATGGTCTTCATGTGGCTGCAGGAGCTGGGGATCAAACCCCTAGACCTAGACCGAGATGCCGGACTCTACCAACTGAGTCACAGATATTCCTCTGAGAGCTTATTTGAAGTTTCCACCTCAGTAATCTTAAAGCATAAGAAAATTACAAATACAAATACACAGCGTCAAAAACACTCTCTCTCTCTTTCTCTCTCTCTCTCTCTCTGTCACTCTCTCTCGCTCTCTCTCTCTCTCTCTGTCACTCACTCCACATCACTGATAAACACAAGCTAACTTGCAGCTTAATCATAACTAACTTCCCTGTCAACTTGAGGTCCGCAGATATTTCCTGCCGACGTTTCTTTCATCAGAGGAGGGAGACAGATTCAACAGAACATGCCCGCTGTTGCCACGGTGATTGTTAACGCTATCTGTCATTACATTCAGGGACAATAAGTGAAAAAAAGTCTGGGAATATGTGTGTGCAGTCATACGACCAAAATATCCAACATGTCCAAAAAAATCATCTGACTGGTCGTCGAGAGCAGTGTTTCTCAACTGGGGGGTCGGGACCAAAAAGTGGGTCACAAAGCCATTTCCAGTGGGTCCCCAATGTGTGCCTGGGAACATTTTTTTGGGGGGGGGAAAGGTCTATGATGTGCTTATTAAAAATGTTTGTTTTATGTCACATGTTCTTCCATCTGAGGATCAAACTGTTTGATTTTACATGAAATAAATCTGAGCGGTTGAGAACGTTTCAAGAAGATTAGGGTCTTGATTTTATTATTCAGGAGGTCTTGGCGGGTCCTGAAGCTCGACCAGTCTAGAAACTAACTCTAACTCGACCCTAACTGGTCTAGAGTAGCTGATCGGGCTGTGATGTGAAGCCATACCACTAGTTAATGAGGCCTGTGTTGACCTTTTCAGCCAGCTGTTTGCCGAGGTCTTTTGTGATCGCTCCATGCAGCGATGTGATTGTGTTGACTCGTCCCATAGGAGATTTGCTCCAGTGCATTTGAATTTGAGGCATATACGAGGCACCTGAGCAACTATGTAATCTTGTGTTGTTATTTTAGCGGCTCTAAGCTCAACACACACACGCTGATCTGTGAGCTGTATTTGTCAAACAAGGTCAATCACAGCGGGGGAATAAAGAGCAGAGAGAGAGAGAGAGAGATGTTGGTTTAGTGGAGGTGCTGAGCGGTAGATGCTCACCTTCATCAGCAGCATTGTTTCTCTTAGTCTTACCTCTTTATTAATGAATAAGATCAGCATTATTTAAAATAAGAAAATGGTAAAGGGACTTTATTTTCTATTCTTCTGACTACTCAAAGCGCTTTTACACCTCAGGTCACACCTACACACTCACACACTGATGGTAGAGGCTGCTGAGTAAAGAGACCATCAGTATTAACTCATCCATTCATACACATTCACACACTGATGGTAGAGGCTGCTGAGTAAAGAGTCCATCAGTATTAACTCATCCATTCATACACATTCACACACTGATGGTAGAGACTGCTGAGTAAAGAGACCATCAGAATTAACTCATCCATTCATACACTGCTGACGACGCAGTGGGAGCATCTTGGGGTTAGGCGTTTTGCCCAAGGACACATTGGACATGTTGCTGCAGGAGTTGGGTATTGAACCCCCGACCTTCCAGAGAGGACAGACTACCAAGTGAGCCACAGCCGCCCCAAAATCTGAAATAAAATGTTTTCATGTCCTTGGTCAGATGATTGTTACCGTCTACATTTCCCTCACATGCATCCCAAATACAGACGGGATCTTGTTTGTGAGCGTCCCAGAGAGAATCCAGAGGTGTTCCAGAGCTCTCCACTGTCTCTATTAATATCTGTGTGAGGCAGCGAGCAGCATGGCAGCCCGTTTGTTCCAGGAGCACGGTGCAGAGGGGGGGCCAAAGGCTTCAAACGCTCCATGTTCTGCTTCATAAAAAAACTGTGTCTCCTGGGATGACCCCGAATGGAGGCGCTCATCACGCTGTACAGGAAAGGCCTGAGAAATCAAAGAGCCAGACTCACACGGCCGCCACCAGTCATTAGTGAGCAGAGGAAAGACGAGGTCATTTGCACGACAAGCTTCCGTGTGGTGGAAACAAAAAAGTGTGTCGCTGCTGGGTTGGTTGTTTTTCTTGTTTTCCTTTTTTATGTTATTGAGTCTTGTTCTTCAAACTTTCATAAATCATGTGTCATCATTTAAAGAAACATGGAATACTATTTTTTTAAATAATATTTTTAGTCTGTGCCTTTGATTTGTTTCACTTGTTCCCCGCAGAGCACCCTCCATCCCTTTTGTCCCTGACCCCACTGCATTCACAAACAGCTTCCGAACTCCGCTGTTGACTTTGAACAAACACGGGAGGCGGCGTGGGCCTGCAGCTTCCGTCCGTCCTCTGATAAATCAAACGCCGCCAGCTCCCATCGGTGCAGATGTGTGCCGAGCCGAGCGGACGGCAACCCCCCCCCCCGGCCTTCAGAAGTGCGAGGTGGGGAGGACCTCATAAATCACTTCATAATGGATCATTTAGGAAGTCAATAAATGGACGGGCACAATAGAGCCTGTGCTTCACTTATCGCCTAACGTGTGTCTTCCTCGGCCCCGGGGGTCAGAGGTCAGCCTGGCTTAGGGAGAGGACGTAATGCATTTGTTTTTTTGTTGATGCTGACACTTGCTAAGCCTTTGAGTTTTAGTCTTCAAACTGAACCTGATTATTTAGATAATATATATTTAATATGAAGAAAATTATCCTTTTTTACAAGATCTCACCTCAGGCTTTGTGAATTAACACAAAGTACAAAGCTTCTTGTCATCGATGATGAATTTTTATGTCCCACATAAAATGCACCTCCACTTGTCTCTAAGTTTGAGAGGCTAAAGGGGGGGGGGGGGTATGAAACAGGTGTTCAGCTGTTTAAGTGGAGGCCTGTGGTTGGTTTACCTGAAATGTATTTTTAATAATTTCCCTCAGATCCTGCAAACAGCTGAGGCCTCTAAATCCAAACGTCCGCAGAGGTGGAGGGAGAGAACGGAGACGCTGATCGACCGGTCACAACATATTTTCCAGATGCAGCTGAGTGCCAAATGATGCCTCTAGGTTGTACTCTCATCCGTCCTCTACCTCTTCATACTTCAATGCCGCAAAGTCCTGAGCACCATGTCTCCAGAAGCCTGAGACATCTGGGCACATGACGGCTCTTTAACCTGATTGGATGTGATCAGACGGATGCAGGTTGCTCTTTTTTACCTGTATGTATTCTATCTTTGTGCATGTGTACCCAGGTTATTATCATGAACCAATACTTACAAAATAAGAAAAGCTGAAATGTAAATACATTTTTGTTTACTGAAACTCAAATAAGAAACTAGGCTTTATCAGATACATAACTAACTGAAACTCAGATCAAAGTAAAGACATATTTTCCTTATTTTTTGTCTTTTTTCAAAGGTTTATTTTGGGAGTTTTTATTCCTTTACCGTAGAGACAGGACAGTGGATCGAGTCAGGAGAGAGAGAGAGAGAGAGAGAGAGAGAGAGAGAGAGTGGGGACAGACATGCAGGAAGGGAGCCACAGGTCGGATTTGAACATGCCCTCCCCCCCCCCCCCGACACAAACATACTGAGTGACACATAACCAGAGGTGGAAAATAGTGAATTATATTTAATCGTGTTGCCGTAATTGAGTCGTATTTTTGTGTACTTGTAGTTTTTTTTTTTATCTGTAATTTAACTTTTACTGAAGTAGGTTTTATTTTAGTATGTAAGTAATATTTTAAATCACAGAGTCCCTAAGGTAATAACAAAAGAAAAAACAACTGCAATGTCAACCTCCAATAAACACCACAGAAGAAGAATTACAATAACAAGAGTTGATGCAGTTTTGTCTTAAAGCATCTTGAATGTCCCTGATTCTCAGATTTTGGTCTTGTTTGGGTCATTTAGGGAAAGTTACAACATGTATGACCTTGACCTGTTTGGATTTCCAAATCTGGAGTATGACTGATGTTGGTGTTTGTTGATGAAGAAAAGAATCCACCTTCAGTGGTTGTATTATTTGAAAATGTTTTATGGGGTGGTCTCGACTGAAATGACACATTCAACCTCCCTTAGTGTTTTAAATATCATGTCTCAATGTTTTGTGTCGACGTGTTTTATTTTGTTAATGCACTTTAATTTTTAAAGATTTGACTTTAGTGGGGAAAAAAACTCAATCCCAAAAAAAAAACTAAGTAATTTTACTTCAAGTAAATTTTAAAGGAGCTACATTTTACCTTTACTTGAGTACATTTTTAAACTGGTTGTTTTACTTGTACTTAAGTAAAGTTTCATCAAAGTTATAGTACTTTTACTTGAGTAGAATATTTCAGTACTCTTTCCACATCTGCACAAAACCTATCCTATTGGTTTGTTTGTATGGATGAGCTCTCTGACTGCAGAAGTTTAACGCTTTTTTTCCATTTCTTATAAAATATATATATATATTTTTTTTTTAAAGATTTATTTTTGGGCTTTTGAGCCTTTAATGGAGAGACAGGACAGTGGATAGAGGTGGAAATCAGGGAGAGAGAGTGTGGGGAATGACATGCGGGAAAGGAGCCACAGGCTGGATTTGAACCTGGGCCGCCTGCTTTGAGGACTGCAGCCTCCATGTTTTTAAAGATACACACTCAGTGATATCTTTTCCTGAACCATTAACAATTCAGAGACAACACAAATCAAATAAAACTGAACTAAAACAAAGCATTTTCAAAAACTAAAAACATTAAAATCAAATAAAAATGAAAGAGTCAAAACCAAATCAGAACTTATTGATACAGATTTGTTTATTAGGATGAACAGCTTGTGATGAACCATCTTGTTTCTGAGGGGGTCCTAGACACACAATACAGACAAAACAAAACCAAGAAATTAAAATAACAGGAGAGACAAAAACAGGAGGACAAACAACACACAGACACAGACAGAGAGATGAACCTGATGACCACGAGGAGGCCTGGACCTAAGATTTGACGAGCAAAAGAAAATACAAATACAATCAAATATCTACACACACATACATATGGAGAATACACTGGATATATAGTGCAATGTTTAAGGGTATTTAATAAAGAAACGGTTATAATCTTGATATGTTCAGATGTGACATGAGAAAGGCAACGTGCTGATTCACTGAGTTTTGAGGTGTAATTCACTTTACTTCCTCCAGTAGGCACAGTTTCTCTGGCTATAAAATCACATATTTTTTAAGTTTGCAAAGAGTTTAAAATATCTCCTACAAACCCTGGATAGTCCTCTGAGAATATATAAACAAGAGGAATATAATATAGCTCAAATCTGCAATGAACACAGGTGTGAAAACCTCGTAAGTGGGAGGCAGAACAACCTTGTAAGGAGCAGTGATGATGACTTCCTATGCAGTCGGTTAACTTGATCTGTGACCTCTGGCTAAATGTCTTCATGTGGGCGACCTGTAGAGATGTGTGCAGTACGTGTGTGTAGTCTTTGTCTTTGTAGAGCCATTAAAAAATCTCCTCTCTGCCTGTTAAACTTTGTCCTTTCATGAGTTGAATTCAGAAAATTTGTTTTTAAGAGGACATTCAACATGTGACATTTGTGATTATTCATACAAACGGCTCTGATCTCCTCTCAGCAGGACCCGATAAGACCTGGATGTCATGTCTACGAGGACCGAGTCATTCTGCACAGGTGTGATATACGACAGGAGAACATTTCATTTATAGATATTATTTGATGCAAAGTTAAACAACTTCAATACTAAAGATGGAGACAATAACAAACCTGAGGTTACTTCAGTATTAAAAGTTATTCTGTAATTAATCACAGCACAATTCATCAGCATATAAAGTAATTTAAAGTATGCAGTATACCTGTAACTTAATAATAATACAAATAAATTCCACTTTGAACAAATACTGAAGCCATGTTTTTGATCTAGGGGAGATTTTTTTCTGATTATTGAATTTGTTTGATTTTGTTTTTTTGAAGCAGTTCAATGTAGAGGAATACTTTGTTTTCTATTTTTTACTTTTACAAAGAACGAGGAAGGAAAACGTAAAAACCTGCCCTTTGTACAATTTGTACGATGACTAATACATAAGTAGAAATGTTCTTTTTTGTCTTTATTTTACAATACAGTAATTTACTGTAAAAACACACACATTCACATAATCCTCGTGTGAGTACAATCCACCCCACGTTTAACAGAGGACAGAGAAACCAATCATTCAGGTCAACTTTAGGAGTCGAGGATCAACTCCAACATGATTCTTCAGACTCATACTGAGCGATAAAGACTTCTGAATCGTCGAGCGTTCACACAGCAATGTACGGCTCTCTGGACTATTCCATAATTTTACTACATAAATTGAAACACATCTTTGTTTGAATGTTGTTCTAAAATAATTCACCTTAAAATGATATTTTCTCCTGTATGTTCTATTAAACTATCTCCAGAGGTGCTGCTTGTCAACAGGCAACTGCTTGGTTCACAGCTGAGCTTGACTTTAATGAAGCGTTTGATATTACAGGCAGCATCGATATACTCCCTCCTCCTCTGATTTATCACGACCTCACTGTGCTGACTCAGCTTCATTTATAGATTATATTCAGAGGTGTAGTGGTGCCTGAACAAGTGGGTATACTCTTCATTTTTCCCCCAAAGTGTCCGGTCCAGCACAGGATAAACGGCCTCTGTTATAAACAGTGACATGTAAGACTCCTCAACGGGAGTAGGGATTGTTATGAATGAACATTTACCACAAAAGAAGAGCAGGTTTTATCATTTTAACTGGCAAACAGACGACAGGATGAGACTACTACAAAGTCCCTTCACCGTCCAAGGGAAAACAAATTGCAGCATATACTACTGAATATGATGAATCAGAGGGGATTTAGAAGTGGGTATACCCTGTAGACTGAAAAACAAATGTGTATACCCTTCACTACACCACTGAATATATAGAAATATAGGGGTTTTTGTTTTTGTTTTTAAATTGGCCTTCCTTAAAGTGTCTCCTCTGGCTGAAATGGAGGCTATAAACTCACTTTTTTTTATAGGATATGCTTCCTTTAATTTACCTAAGTGTGCACAGATAGCCTACATTGTGATTGTTTTTTTTTCCCACTGCGGTCAGTGAGGTCAAATGATCCTTCATAATACAGATAACAGCCTTTTACTACGCGCATGGGCAGTCTAATTGATGTTTCTTCTGTGTTAGAAGAAACCTATAATTAGTCTCAATTTCACCTTTCGACCCCTCTCTCTCTCTCTCTCTCTCTCTCTCCCTCTCTCTCTCCTCTCGCGTGCGATACTCTTGCCAAAGTCCCCACGAGCCTCAGCGTGAAGTGGAGAAGATTAATGTCACAAACCATAAACCCGGTGTTATATCGAGAACTGCATGCACCTCACAGGACAATCTAAACTATGGCAGACACATTTTCTACACTGCAGTATTTTTAATCCACTCTTACATTTCCTCTGCAGACACTTCAGAGTGAAACACAGTTTGCAACTCATATTTACGCAGGATAATGAAAACGCTTTACAGACACTTCGTGTTTATTACACACACTCTGACATCACAGCTTTGACCCCAGGAATGGGATGTAGACTATACCACCGCGCGGTGCATGTGGAATTGGCAGGTATGCGTTTCTCCTCACAACACCGGCGCTGTCTCGTGGTCCTCCCCGGGATCTCAGCACCTGCAGGCCGCCGTCGGTCCACACCAGGCGGCCCCCTGACCGGACAACACAGGAACACGGAAACAGGTTGTATTAGATATTTGAGGGGGATACCCGGATGAGAAACAAAAAGAAAAAGTCTTAAAATTCCTAATTTAGCTGAATTAAAAAACCTTATTCCTTTCTTAAAATAAATTGAGGCAGAGTGGAGTATTAATGAAGTAATTAGCTGCAGCATATTATTAGTAGTATATAAATTAGCCCCAATCGAAACGGATAATTTTAACCTTTAAAGTCAGGTTTACTCAGGATATTTAATTCTAAATTTTGACCTAGGTCAGTAAACTATTTTTTTTCGAGACGTCATTATTGTCCTAATTGGCTTTGAAATAATTCCCATATATCTTTAATGCTTTAGTGAGCGCGCACACAAACACAACACAGTGATACACCCAATTAGTCGCGGCGTTTAAATGAGTGGAAACATTATTTAACCTTTGACACCTTTACAAGCCATTAAACAGTCAGAGGTCAGGCGCCCTCGGGCATCCTCTTCCCCTCCTCTCGGCTCCATGGCAAGGAGAAAAAAAACATACATGATTGAAAATGAATCATTAGGCTCTGTTTCCCGTGGTGAGGTGACACGCACAAATCCAAAAGCAGAGTTTTTTTTTCTTTCCAGCGAGATTAACCTTGACAACAAAGCATTCTTCATAGGACTTCAAATAGGAGGGGGGGGGGTAGCTGCAGATAGGAGCGCGTGACATCCTTAAAATATCATCACACTGTCCCATTAAATATGAGCGATGATTTCCTTTAGGAAAGTAGGAAAATGTAACTGATGTGGTGTTTTTTTCTTTCGGTCTGTATGAAGTGTTTTTACACGTGTTTAGTAAATGCCAGTTAATTTGTGTGCATTTTAAATACTAAATTAAATACTGTGTTTGACGACCTCTAACCATTTCCTGTTTATGTGCTTTTATAGTTCATGTCTTAACCTTCCAGCTACCGGCAGCTCCTTACTTAATTTTCAAAATAAAAGCACACAGCAAGTAAAGTACTCTCAGCTTAAGAACAAATCAAAATAAAAGCCTCACAATTTGTAATTTTAAATGCAAAATAATCAAATTTTCAACACGTGATTAATCATGATTAACTATTTAAATGCAGCAATTTTAAGGTGTGTAAAACTTGATCTGTCATGCAATTCAAAGTATGTGATCTGGAAACTGACTGTTAGCCAATCTTGCATTTAGATATCTGTTCATAGAGAGAGATTCAGCAGAAATACACCAACGTGTGCTGATTTGTGACTGGCCAATTTGAGCTTACAAACGTACTATGAACAGAAACCAGGTCACCAAAATAAAGACCCCTGAGTACAAGTTTGAATGTTACATCTGTGAATAGAGATTCATATTAATTGCTACATTTACTACCACTTCCATAAGTCTCACACTCTTATGTTTATTTTTTATTTTTGAAAAATTAGGATTTTTGAAGAAGTCGGGAGTTTGGCTATTAAGAGAGAGTGTGTGTGTGTGTGTGTGTGTGTGTGTGTGTGTGTGTGTGTGTGTGTGTGTGTGTGTTTTCTTTTACAGAACCAGGTGCAGACCTCAACATTTGAACTTCAGTGTGTTCTAATGTTTAGACAGCCTCCAAGTCCTGATCACCAGTGAGAGCTGGAGCAGCCGACACCGCATCCCGACTCAACCGGGCAAATCCGGCCGGAGAAACCTGAACAATGCTATCAGTGAGGTACGCTTTCTTTAACCCCCACAACGCCCCCCCCCCCCCCCCCCCCCCCCCCCCGCCTCCCCCCCCCAGCAGCAGCACACACAGCTTAGGAACTGAAGATCTGCTCATAGACTGCTTTTTTTTTCTTTTTATGAATTACAAGAATTTAATGTTTATTTTACAGATACAGAACAGTCAGTCTGCTTCATTTATTTACTTTGAATTGCTGCAAGTCAGTGCCATGGTACAAACTTCTCAGAGCGGCCCGGGATGTTCACAACGTTTCAAAATCAAATCTAGTATTTTTTTTCTTAAACAAAAACATTTCGATTGTGTTTCGACAGCCTCTCTCCTCTTCTCTCCAATGAGCTCAACATGCAAACATCTCTTCTACCTAGAAGGTCGATGGAGGACTATAATAACGTATGGCTTTTTTTTGAAAGCATTAAAAACAAGGCAAATCAAAAAAGTGCATTCAACACAAATAAAAGAATTCAATTCCAGTCTGTGATCAAAAAAAGTCTGAGTTAAGGAGAGGTCCCTCCTGTCTCCTGATCGACCGGCTCAATGTCTTGCACCGCTAAGTTACCTGGTGTGGAGCTTTTAGCCTTTTTGGGGTTCAAAGGTCAAACAGTCCTCAGAGCAGGTGGCCGTAAAGGTTTTCCTTTAAATAAATATGGCGGGGTTTATCCAGCCTGATGGACGCTCCCTGCGGGTTGTGTGAGCCGCCGACAGACAGACAGGACAGTGTTGCTTTTCCTGCCTCGCTCCCATTTCCCAGAGTGCTGTGTGCCGTTCTCCCCCCGGTGGAGAGCCGCCATTATCTGGGCCCGTAGTCATAGTTAGAGGGGCCGCTGGTGGCTGAGTACATGTTCGCTGTGGCGGGGTTCATGTGGTGGTGGTATGTGTGTCCTCTGATACCGGGTAACGGGTAGGGCGACGGCCGGGTCTTGGCGCCCAGGTAGTGTTCGTAGGTGGTGGGGTACTTGTACGGGTGGTGATGGAGGGTGTCCGGCGGGAGGGCGTGGTGGTCTGATCGAAGGTCGTGGGGAGGGCTGGGTCTGCCGCCACTGGTGAGCGGGACGGCGTGGAGGCCTCCTGGGACGGGCAAGGCGGGGCTGAGGACCCGGGACATGAGCTGGTGAGCCGGGTCGGCGTGTATGGGCGTGCCGCTCGGGTCTCGCTCGTACTCCCGCCTGCTGTCCTCTGCACAGAAAGAGACAGGAGAGAGTCAGACGACATGGAGGGCACAGTCTGAGTCTGAGGTTAACTAGTTAGAGCTGGGACATGCATCCAGTTTCACTTATAGAATAGAATGACTTTATTGATCCCAAACTGGGAAATTGTGATGTTACAGCAGCATGTCATCAAAGCAAATAAAACAATATAAGAAAAGATACATAAATAAGCACTTAAAATATTTAAAATAAGAATAGGAAGAGATTTATACATCAAGGATTTAACTTAACATTCCTACTGGTTAAAAAAAATGAAAAATGAAATACAACATTTATTCAGGCTTGTCAACAGAATGTAAAATTATTTGCTGGAGGTAAGAGATCGGGATATTTGTCGTCCCATGATCATGAAAACAAGAGAATTAAATGATGACCGTGGCTACGTTTAGGTCCAAGGTTTTGTCCCGTTTGGTAAATGTTTCAAAATGTTTGTTGTTAGATTTTTAGCCACAAGAGTTCCTTACCACCACCTCAAAAAACAGACTTAATCAGTTTATTATTATTTTAGATTTTTAAATTGTATGTAATAATTGCATAATGTTAATTTTTAATTGATTGTTTTTCAAAGTGTTCAGAGTGTTTAGTTCGCTAAATTCACGAGATGCAGATGTGATAAAATCCATGATCTTGTTTCATTTAAAAATAGTCATGATTATGATTCTTGCCCTACTTCTGACCAGTGACAAATTCCAATGATACATGTTTTGTTTGTTTTTACAAGTAGCACATTCTGCACTTCGTCCTGAAGTATAATAATACAACTGACTGACAGTGTTATCGCCATGGAGACGGTATTTATTACTAGTCATGTTATTAAAGCTGTGTTTAGATCTTTTGAGAGACTTAAAGGCTGCAATATAATCATCAGATAAAAACATGATGTGAATTTATGTTTATGTGAAATAAATTGTCGAATAAAAAAAAAAATGAAAAAACTTAAATCGTAAAAAACACAAATATTTATATTTAAAAAACTGATTTAGAAATTTGAATATTAGAAAACAGATACACAGTGAGTAGAAAACCTATTTATAAAATCTTCTCTCTGAAGCTTTTTGAAGGTGAAACTTGCAGAAACTTTAATAATTATTATTATTATTTTTTTAAATGTTGTTACTGAAAGGATAAATTAAATCTTTATAAATGAATTATTGCAGGTAACATGACCTCCATCATGTCGGGCAGTGGGTGACTCTGACCGGCTGATGTTTGATGTTTAATTAAAAGCCCTGTCTCGCTGTTTAATGCATCATAAATGAAGGACACATGAGCTGAAGTTTGAATTCTACTGAAAAAAAAAACCTGACTGAAACGCTGAGAGGTTAAACGCGGCTGAGTCGTGTTTTTTTAAATAACAGGCACGAGTTGTGAGATGAAACAAAGGGCGTGCTGCAGACCTTTCTCGGAGCCGTTCTGCTGCGGAGGGGACGACATCGGGTTTCTTGTTCTGGCAAAGGCACTCATTATTGGCAGAGAGCCGGGCCTGTGATTCCTGGGCCTGCAACAGAAATGAAGGGTTTAGGTTACAGTCGCGTTTAATGGAAAAGTCAAGGGTTTCTTTCTTAAATATATAAAAATGATGAATGCACATTTAAGAGTTTACTCTCATGCATGTAATGAGCATTTACACATCGACAGCCCCCGTCCCCCCGTCCCCCCTCCTGGTTTACAAAGGATGAATGTGCAGCAGCTGATTACATGACTCAGATTGTCCTGTGCTATAAAAGCATCCAAAGTTTTCATTAACTTTGACGTAATCGCTGCATGTAATGCTTTTAAAGAAAGTTTGCAGAGCAGGACAAACAGCATGTGGAGTAAGTCTCCTCATGGCTGCACGCCGCCTGAGTACACCAGATGGGTGGCTTTTTACAACATAAAGAGGACATTTGTCAGTGACAGAAAATCACAGTCGATTGACTCTCACACAATACCCAGTGATTTCTAAACTTCATGCCGCTCATTGTTTTCTTTCATGTTGCAAACTCCACCCATCTGAGAGATAAGTGAGATAAAACAAATTCCAAATCTATTTTTGCAAAATGCTTCTTCACATGTTTTCTTACACTGTGTGGGAAACCTGCCAGTAAAGAGTGTGTGTGTGTGTGTGTGTGTGTGTGTGTGTGTGTGTTTAGTTTGAGTGTGAGCACTCACCAGTCCTCCGGGTCACAGTCCCTGAAGCCCTTTGCAAACGGGTTGCTGGCTATCTTCAGCTGTGTGATCTGAAATCCAGAGCAGAGCAGAAAATAAACCACACTGTACGTTTAATAAATTTACTTATTGCATTCAAAATCTATAGTTAATTCAAATGTTAAAATCGTCTGCTCTTCCTTTAAATATATAAAATATATGTCAGCAGCACGAAGCTGTTTTTAATTCAAAATCATATTTAAAAAATATTCACACATTTTATTACTGATGTTGTGTACATCTGTGGCATCATATCTAATATTAAAAACATGATTATATAACATCAAGATGATGCACAGCTTTAAATCATAAGTTCACCTCTGACCTCTTCTGTAACACTCCACACTGTATGTAGGTCACCATTTGTAGGAACAACTCAGTCTCAGTTTTATTCATAACCACCGCTTCACTAACTCTCTCAACATCATTATTACTTTACTGCGTTTTAAATTCGCAGCTCATTGTTTTCACGTTGTCTCTATTTTTCCACACTTTAAAAAGCAGCCCCCTTGTGTGTTTTTTCTTCAGCCATCCGGACATCAAAGAATAATTTCCACTTTGGAAAATGTGCTACATTTAACCTCTAACGTAATCAAATGATATAATCCTCCACAGCCTGATCACCATGCGGAATTACTAAATGTAACAATTACGCAGCGACAAACTTTACTGAGATATCGCAGATAGGAACAGAGTTGTATCTGATGTTTCACTCGCTACGACTAAACGGATCTGATGTGTAAATCTAAGCAGACGCCGAAGCTGATGGAGGACAGAGCAGAGGCAAAGCATGTAAGGAGCACGGCTGTGCGTAAAGAGCAGAGGCAACATTTACGCACAAAAAAAAGCGCTCTAAGACTTTTATACTCAAAAAACAATTACTGTCCCACAGTGAAAAAAGCAGAAATCCACTTAAATAAAATTTAGTAAATCTTAATTTTTTGATCAGATGTGTGTTCCGATCATTTTCTCTCCCTGTACGCATGACGTTTGAACATATTTAAAGGCCTTTAGAATCAGGTCACATGAACCTGCTGTTTGTCTCTGCACACTAAACACACGGTGTTAGTTTGCCACACTTTAAAGACAGACTTCTTACCCGGTGGTTCTGGTACGCTGTGACCGCCGTAAAGCGGGTCTCCTCAAAAACAAAGGTTTTGTAATTCTCTTCGGCGTACTTCTCGCTGTCTTTGCGGGGGTCCACATACACCACGTGGAACCGGGGCTGGTAGCGGTGCATGGAGTTCAGGATGATCTATAAAAGAAAAAAAACAGAGGACTTATCAGAACTCAGACATTATTTTGTAAACAAGCCGACAAGCAGATCCTCTGGTGTGGTCACAAGATTGTGATAAATAAGAACTATAGAATTAAAAAACGGCGATTACGCACAAAATAATAAAAATAAATAAAAAAGCATAAAGCCTTAATGAAGCTGTTAATTAATATGAAAAACATGCACAGTCAAGATGCATGACTATGTGTGGATATTTTTGCAGGTTTGGTCAGTACTACTTATTTTTTTTAAAACCTGACTATGTTTAGTGTCAAATTATGGACATCTAAATCTTTAAAGAACAGTAAGGAAGATTTTGTCAGGATATCCATTAACTCAGATGGAAAAAATAAACTGATTCATCCTCATTTTCATCCTGCAGTCCTGAGAATAATTCAATAGATTCTCTAATATTAAAATAAATCTCGTTTTCTTTGCGCTTTGAAAGTGACGCACAGAGAGACGCAGGAGGATCAAGAGGTCGGGATGAAATTGTTTCCAGTTCCGGAGTTAAACATGCTGTGTAGCGCAGTTTGGTGGATTGAAAGCAGCCTTTGAGGAACAGCTGCCTTCTAATTAAAATATCTGACTTCTAATTAAAAATGTAATTATTTTTAATCAATCAATTTACTAAAGAATAAAATGTTCAGCCTCCGTGTAAGATAATGTTTAAAAGATGTATTTAAAGTTGATTTGCATATTAATGACTCCTTTAAGCGTCGATAACATCTTAAACTGTGACTAAATAATGCACCTCGTTACGGTGAATTAAATGCTGCAGCCTCGCTGAATCCTTGATTGACTTATTGCGCACTCACATGGCCGTTGTCATCCAGCAGGTTGTTGGTGAGTTTCAGTTTATCGAAAGAGACGATCTGCTTCATCCACTGTGCGCCTTTCGCCGGAGAGTCCGGGTGGTAGTGCACCCTGCCCGGTGTGGCAGGGTCCGCCTTACCGGCAACGAGCCACGAGGAGCTGTGGAAAGCATACCTGCAAGAGCGAAACAAAAAAACCCAGTTAGAATTAAAATTTCGACTTAATCTCCGACATGATTCACGTCACTAAAACCCGGACGCTCACAAAAAAATCAATTAAAAGTCGACAACACAGTGGGGCTTTTCCAAAACAATAACCCTGATAATGTAGGAAATATTTCATAAAATAGTTTCGGGCACCAATCGATTAATTGTAAATATATTCCTAAAGGGTTCATTTAGAAAAACGCTGCGTAAAAACACTGTACTGTAATTTTTTTAAATTTTGCTGTGGGATTAATTTCTGCAGAGTGCATACTGTTTGTTCAGCTCAATAAAAAAAACACATAACATATTTAATGTTCCTCACAGTTTTCTTGGCAGATCACATGTGTGTGTTTCTGTTTAAGGTGCCCTATAGAACCACGTGTCCAAAAAGTTACCTGTAACGTTTGTCGTCCACGGGCAGGAAGTCCATCAGGAGCATGTAGTCGGACATGGGATCCATCCCAAATATTTTGACTTGGAAAGTTGGAAACATTCTCCTAGAAAAGGGGAAATAAAAACAAGAGAGGAACTATTAAATATAACTTTTAGCATTTGTAGCTGCAGCTGCATGAAGGGTGCACATTTACTTTGTTTGTCCCACTTTTTTACAACGGGCTTATTTGTATGTTTTCATTGCTTTTTGTAAGTGTTTCTAATGAGTCAGAGGAGCCGAAATATTTTACACAGAAACAGCCGCGTGTTAGCACAGCGACCGGCATGTAGCTCCCGGCCCGCAGAGCCTCCTGTCGGCCCGAGCTGGAGGCTACAAGGAGACTGAAGCCAGCGACTAGAAACAACCTGAGTCAGTCAATGCGTAAAAAAAAATCTACTTAATCTGAATCCAGCTTCCGGTCTGTTGTCCTTTTCTCTATATAGATCTTTTCTGCTGTTTTGATGAGTTTCAGACACTTAAAGACACACACACACACACACACACACACACACACACACACTTCAATCTGCCTTATGTCGAGGAGATTTTTAGAAAGTCTGCTTGTTTTTAAGTTTAATTTTTTTTTAAATCAGGTGAAATTTACACTTCAATCCTTCCTTTAAAAGATTTGTTTTCTGCATGCCGATGCATTAGGAATTTAATTAATTTATAATAAACACGTTTTCTGATTTCGGCCTAGAAATGAGGATGGTAATATTAGGGACGTTTTGCTTTTAGTGCTGGTGTTCTATATGCAACAGGTTCGTCAGCGCCATTTCTTTCCCCCCTCCATTTCACGCGGGTCACTATTCAGACTAGATCCATATCCCCCCAAGAACTTCAGCCGAAAGTTGAGTAATCCAGCGAGTCAGTGAAAGGGAGCCCAAAATCAACGCTCAATTAACGTCAGTGTTGTGGCTAGGTGAGGCTGAAGGAGCTCTTAAAGTGCTCTGCTTGCTGATCTCCTTTCTCCTGACAGACAGCAGCGCGGGGAAACTCAACCCTTCACTTTCAGGATTAAATCAATTATCTCATGCCTCTTTGTATTACTGCTCCGCTGACAAACACATGGGAGCCTCGAAAACATGACAAACACCTTTAGATAAAAGTAAACGGAATATTTTAGAGCTGCATTTTATTGGCTCTCAGTGAGGGTCAGAGGTGAACGCTGTGAGAATTCAGTCCAGCGCGAAGACACAAAGTATTATTCTACGCTATAAATGACCCTCTAATTCTTCTAATAATTAGAATAAATAAGGTCGAGGTCATGTATCCATTTAACTGACCTTTATAAAAATCGGAACCAGATTTCGGTGTATTTACGCAGCTTATGTAACCACAGAGGATTTTTATAGAAAAGAGGAAAAGGGAGAGGGGCAGACAGACACTCCTATAATGAGGAAATAAGAAAGAGTAAACACGTGTCAAGGCTGGAATAAAAACAAAACTGCAGAGCTGTAATCGTCTCTTGTGGGGTCTGATCTTTAATTTTAATCAAATAAATATTTAAAGAAAAACAAGTGCCACCCTGTTCCGTGTGAGAGCGCTGCGTAAAAGTTAAAGACTGACGGCGGAGGAACCAGCCGAGGGCCAGAGTAGTTCTTATTAAATCCATAAAAAGCAGGTAGGATCAGATCGTCACGGTGTTTTAGCACGAACACACACACGCACCCACACACACACACACACACACACACACACACACACGCACACTGACACATCCACATATTTGTGCTGATGCGTTTGTTTTTAGACTTTAAATCATCTCCTGGTCAGAAGGCCTGCTCTCGCCTGCACAGCTTTTTATTAAATATGTCTCATAAAGTCTAACATAATGACGCAAAGGTCTCTGTTCCTTATTTTAATTCATCTGGATGTAAACAAACATTTGAGGGAGTATTTGTGTTATTGTGCAATAGAGTTTTACCAGTTTGAACCCTCGTGTGTTATCTTAGTGTAAAAAACAACAACAACAACAACAACTTCAAGCATAAGAAAGAATAGTGTAAAAGAAAGTTCTTCTAAAATCTATGGATTTGTGTGTATAAAACACGTTTCTCTTTGATTTGATTTGATGACTCTGCAATAACAAATGTTCAGTTAAACTGAATCTATATTGAGAAACATGTTCCGTAAATGTCCTTGCTCTTGATTGCTGATAAAATAAATTAAATTTAGCACATAAAAGCTGCAGTTTAGTTTTTTTGTGCCATGACTTTTCCTTAATCGAACAGTCCTAATGTTGGGTGTTTAAAGAGTGTGCTCTCTTCTGCAGTATTTGTCCGGTCTACTTTCGGTGTGTGTCCCGAGTGGACTCTGTGCTCACCTGCCAGCCTTAGTAACGATCATCTCCGTCCCCAGCTGATTAAACTCGTCCCATAAAGCTTTCATCTCCAGCTGCACGTTAATGTTGGCCACTTTGGGGTTCTTCTTCACCAGACTTTTGCTGTTCGGCGTGGAGTTGGAGGACGACGACGAGCAGTTGGGAGTCCCGTTGTCGCTCGGCGGGGCCTGGCCCGGGTTAGACCCCGGGTAGTTGTAGTTGTGCTGGGCGGCCGGGCACGGCTCGAAGTGGGACTCATGTTGGCTGTAGGGGTCCCCGGGTGACGGAGAGAGGTGATAGCCCCCCGGCGTGTTGAGGCTGCTCAGGCTGCTCGTCGTGAAGGCTGCAACATCGCAAAAATGGGACAGCTGCGTCAGCCACGGGCTGGATATGGCTGAAATCATCCCAAAAGACTGGATTTACTAAATATGCCGTGCACAGAAGTCGGTAATAACACAGAGGGTAAAAACAGAAGCAGAATTCAGCGATCTCCAGACGAAGAAGTCACACACGAGAGCAACCCGTTCGCTTTAAAAGTTTCCGTTTCGACTGCGTTTTAATTCCTGAGATTGCATCCGCTGCCGGCATAATACAGCCTACCGAATGTAAAACAGATAAGCGTCAGAATAGAGACGTAAATGTTCCCCAAAAAGTGCGCTGCTCGCGGAGAAAGCCTGCTTCACGCAGAAAGGAGCTGTGAGCGTTTCTCCTGTGGATCGATCACGCTGTGCGCGGCCTCTGCTGTGCACTGCTGCAGTGTGTTACACTGCAACCCTGCCTCGTCTCTTATCTGACGCAGAGGGCCTCCCCTTTGCGATAAAACCGGTTCTTATTTCTATTTAGATAAGGAACTTCAGGTAATGTGCCTTTTCCTCGCCTTGGGACGAGACTGATTGACAGTGAAGTGCGCCCCCTTTTAATGGCCTTTCCGGCACCCATTTAACTTCTGGATAAGGGTATCGCCCACATCACCCCCGTCAGCAAACAATAGAGGATCTGCTCGTCCGATCGGAGGGTAAACGGTCTGCAAGGTAAACACACATTGATTTGCATGAACAAACAAACAGGTGACTTTTGGACAAATAGACCCCTGGTATGGATATACACCTCCCTCCGAGCTGGAAATGCGCATTATGGTCTGTTTTCACCATTACGCACAGGGCACGAGTGTAAACCCTCCTCCTACTTCGTTTTCAATCTTTGTGACTCTGTTCGAATTAAAGCTGACGCTTTGTGCAACGCTTTGGGCTTTTGGAATGGGAAACCTTTATTTTTTTTACTCTCTGACTGCTATGTGTGCATACTTCTCCTTGACAGGACTAAATTAATATTATTTTAGGGTTGTTGATTTAACCACAGTTTGATTTGTGCACACATAACAACACTGATATGTTGTTTTGCGCTTTGATAATGATTGTGCGTTTTGGTGAAGTCGATTAACCGAACAGACGCAGGAGTGTTACGTAATTTTGGGTGAGATGTAAAGAGGCCACAGCAGCTCTATGGGCATCAAAAACAGATTTACCTTCCATTTCCCGGGTGACAGTGCTGTAGTGCATTTTAAAGGAGCTGTGGCTGTGCAGGTCTGGCTTGTCCAGGCCGGCGCTCTGTTTGTGAAACGCTGCGTTTCCTGCTTGCTCTGCAGCCGAAATCAGAGAGGCAATACTGAAAGCATTCGCCTTTGGAGAGAGGGGACCTCCGTCGTCCATAGGCAAGGGCTCGGGTCGGGAAAAGCCGTCCCTCCTCCTCCTCCTCCTCCGCTTTCCAACCGCACAGAAAGCAGGAGAAGGCAGCTCACCACGGAGAAGATCATGCGCCAAAAATGGGGTTTTTCACATTCCGCCCCCGGAGCTCCGAGTGTGCGAGACTCTGAGCTGGACTGTTCTCAGAGTATTCTCCCCGCTGCTATTGTGAAGACGTCAAATGCTCCACGGTGCTCCGATTCATCTGATGAACTTTTAAACGCGTCCTGGTGTCAAAACAAAGTTCATCCGCAGAGAAGAGAAGAGAGAGAGAGAGAGAGCGCTTCCCTTGTTGCTCCTCTGGTCGATGTCGGGGTGGTGTCATCTGAGTCCTGCCTTGAGGAGAAGCTACTACTGCAACGAGAATGTCAAAAGTGAGCAAGATCCACGCCTCCCCTCCCCTGCACCGCCAGGAAAAAAAAGGTGTCTGCAGCTCCGCACTGGATGTTTTATTTCAATAAGACAGTCATTTGACTTCGACTCCAACGTCATTGCAAAAGTCCGGCGTCAAAATGCGCCACTTTTCCAGTAAATTATGGGCTTATATGTACGTTTGCATATTTTAACAGTCTGAGTCCGGATAGAGCTGCCTTCTGTTCGAACATCAGGGGCTGAAGAGCAAAACCACTTGTACGGGAACATTCACTCTGAATGTGCAGAACTTAAAAAATCTGAATTTAAACACAAAGACATAATAAAACTTCACGTTGTGTCCTTAAAATTTAATCTGTTGGGGTGTTTCATGGTTTCAAGAAACAAATAAGGATTGAGTCGGAAAGTAAATGTGGATGAAAGAAAATCAGGAATGAAACAAAGTAGAAGTTTTTAAATGATTCACAGGACTTAGCGACACTTTCCCATCTGAGATAAATATTTTGTTATTCAAACAATCCACCCCACTTATATCTGCCAACTGAATACACATTCTTCCAATATCATTAACTGCGTAATTTCACCAGATCACATCCCAATGTATGTAGCAGTGTTGCAGTTAGAATAAACACGCACATAGCGCTTCAGGCCCCGAGCTGGACTTGACCCCTCGTTGATTCTCAGCTTATCGAGGTTCAGCTTTTTATAATGTGCGGGGGAATCAAAAGATTGTGTGTGTGTGTGTGTGTGTGTGTGTGTGTGTGTGTGTGTGTGTGTGTGTGTGTGTGTGTGTGTGTGTGTGTGTGTGTGTGTGTGTGTGTGTGTGTGTGTGTGTTTGGTCGGATCGGCAGCGATCGCAAGCTTATAGTCTAATTTACAGCTTGATTAAATGAAGCGTGAAAGGCAGCGGCGGGGATCTAATGAGATAAAGCAGTTAGAGGATTAGTCCTGTTTGTTTTGGATGTTTCTCAACGGGAGGCAGGAAGCACAAATAAACTACTGCAGCGAGCGGTATGGAGACAAAATTAGATAGATAGATAGATAGATAGATATATAGATAGATAGATAGATAGATAGATAGATGACGCATGGATTATTGGGTAAAATTAATAATTACGCACGGCGCACTCAGACCTTGTGCGTCATCCAACACTATGTTTTCCTCTCTGTGTTGTCGTTTTTTTCTTTTCTTTTTTTTTTTAAATCAGATATGATGCCATCGATATCGTCTCACTTCATCATTGCCAAGTCGGAAGCCTCCTTTTGTAAATGCGCAGGTGATAACAGACAGAATACAGGAGCAGAACAGAATGGGAAGAGACTGTGTTTGTTGGAATTTTGCTCGCAGGCCCTCAGGAGAAGCCAGACCAGAGAGCACAGCGGAGGGGATTCAGCTCTGCACATGTGGACAAGACGGCACACTTTGGAATAAAATAAATACATTAAACTACATAAACTTTAACAGCGGATAGTTCCACCACGGAAAAAAAACATCTTCCCTAACACTTTTAGAGCGGAGTCAGTGACAGCAGAAATAACAGGAGGTTCAAGATAAATAAGAATAATGATTGAGTCAGTGCTTGATAAATCACCTTTATATGCATACAATACTTAAAAACGCAATTTATTTCTGTGCATTAGCAACACAAATAGTAGGCAATTAATAACGCATGAAGGCTCCACATTGTCTGTCGTTGGAGCCTGATAGTTTCCACAAGGTGCAGCTGTAAACTTTCCTTTACTTGTGGAAATCTCATCATAACATCATCCTAATCTTTTTTGTTCCCCCGACAGCAGCGTCATTTTCACAAAGATGTATGCAGCCTATAATCTCCACGTCTTTGATCAGAGGGGTTCTCCGCGAACTGTGGACGGTGTCCCGAGGACTTTAGCACGTTTCCGACCAAAGCCGACAACAAGTAGACAAAGTGAGCAAAGTATGTGAACAGCTCTCACTGATTAGAGGATACAGGCCCGAACACCCGCTGCACCGCTCCACTGACGGATAGAAACTGAACAGTGTGAACAAAACGGGAGACACATCTGTCTGCAGCTGCTGCTCCTATACACGTCCTTATAGATCTCTGGATTCTGCTCTTTCATAAAGAATAGACTTGTGATATTTATGAAGTGTATAGTAAGCGTGAGCTAGTTAAATGACCGCAACAGGTCTCTCTCAGGCCTTAGAGTCCTAATCAACAACTTCGTTATGAAGTTCTTCTGAATCCAAACTTCTTTACAAATTTAATCAAATTCCGCTTTTTGATATTCAACATTTTAATTCTTCGTTTCTAAATGTAGACAATGACTGCATCCGCATAATGCATTTAAATGTTATTGTTTGTTTAAGCAGCTTGAGTTTTTTTTGCATCAATCTATGATCTTTAAAAAACATTTAAAGCTGAAAGGACAGTCTGCGATTTACAGATTTGGACATTTTACAGGATTTGATGTGTTGTTTTTTTCCGCGCTTATTTTGCACAAGACGATAGTGTCCACATTTTAAACGAATTCATATCTGTTTGTTTTTTTGCCTTATAGTTCAATTCTCTGGTCTTCTTCGGGCTGCACACAATGAAAGAAAACAGGGCCAGCAGAAAGAAAGATAACTTTCATGTAGAGTAGTTTCATTTTGGGGTGCGCTTTTACGCACAAGATTTATCAAACAAATAGGAAAACAAATTCAGAAAAAAAGAATCAATCTAATCTAATCAAAAAATAAATAAAAGCCTGTTGGAGTGATCGATGTTGGGTTTGAACATTCGGTTGTCTCATGATGACATGTCAGCTCCGAACAGCACGGATCCCTACACTCTGTTTGGGTTTCTTGCTGTTGTCTTTCCTATAAAAGCTTCTCCTGTAGCTGAGGCCTGCGTGCTCTTGTGTGTCTTGTTGTGGTTACATGGCATATCACCAACCCCCCCCCCCCCCGACAAAAAAAAAACAACAACTCCCACCCACGCCTCATTAAATGCCACAGATCTCGTAAACGTCAAAGCGCGCGGCTGCTGTTTGTGTGTTCTTGTTCGGCAAAGATTTGATTAGATCATCGGTTTTTATCTGGAAGGGCCCGTGGCTGCGCGCTTTTTTCACCATCTTCCTCTTATCCCTCTTTCTTTCTAATTTATCCTCCCAGCAGAAGTCATTCAAACTATCTCTCATGTTGTCTCATGCTCTGGAGTTACTTTTTATTCTCCACTCTCTAATTTTAATGATCCTGTCTGCGCCACAATCAGGACGATCCAGTTATTAATTACACGCGCGTGTCATTTAACAGATAATAAATCACGGCTTCATTCCACGGATCATAAAAACAATGATTTTTCACATACATGTTGCGTGGGTGAGGCTGCAAGGGACCGAGGCGGCGCACTCCACGTGTTAAACCCAATCCTATCTAAATATTAGTGCGAGTCCCTGAAGAAGACGGAGAGGAAGTGAGCAGTTGACCGCTGACAGCAGAGGGCCCGGGGTGTCCGCTCCCTCTCCGCGGGGACGCAGGTATGCGGGAGGAAGCATTCACAGCGGAGACACCGTTTTCTTTAGGCAGTAAATAAATACAAATCCATTATACATTTAGAAGAAAAAAATAATTGAAAGGCCTTTATTTTGATATAAAAACAAACGAAACACGTAATCAAGGAGTATTTAATTCACCTTAAAGAATAAAAGGACACGAGGAATGCTGAATCATTATCTGGGGAGGAATATATTAATTATTTTTGGTTTAATGAATAATGTTAAATGGACTTTTCTTTGGCAGCTCATTTAAAAAAATGCATTAAATATATTAATATAGTAAACTGTGGGGGTGAACAGAGACCCTGTCCTTTTAAATAATGGTGGAGAAGCAATGGATTTTCTGGTAAAACTTCACCAACTACAAAAGGTGCACGGAGAGTGAAAGACTTGAAGAGGTCAAAAGAATCCAGCAGCACATGTAGTATGAAGATACATTTTATTAGACCCAAGCGTTTCAGCTCGTGGCCTTCATCAGGGTCATCATGATGACGCGTCAGACTAATAAAGTTCACAATGTTGATCTTCATACTGCACGTGTTGCCGGAGCTTTTTGACCCCTTTAACCCTCATGCATCATTATGGACATTTTTGACCATTTGGGCAAATGTTTCCTCTTGGTCTGGCCATCGTTTTGTCTGTGTTAGTACATACGGCACACATTTTTTTGTAAGAAAGTCTCTCTCTTGAAAAATTTTCGAATTAAAATTTTTATTTTTCTAATACATCAACACTGAAAAAAATGTACTACCCTCTTGAGACATTAAGGACAAAAATGTCCACTTCCAAAAAAAAAGTGCTGAAAAAAATAGTACATATTCATATTTTTTTCTGCCTTTTTCTGCATAAATCTCTTAAACAACTTCCGCCCTGCTCACAACTACCAAACATTAAATCATTTTGAGGACATTTTCATAAAAAATATTAGAATTATGTCATCAAACTGGCATTTAAAGGGTTAAAATCCTCAACATTTTTTCCCCTAATGCATTAAGAATGTAGTAAAATAAACATAAATGCGTATTTTCTCATGTGGCTATAAAAGCATTAAGACTGAAGCAATCATTTTTATTAAATTTAATTAATCGTACCAGCCAGACCTGCACAACCACAGTTCCTTTAAAATGTAGTAAAACACTGTCACCCGGGAAATGGAGGGTCAATCTGTTTTTGATGTCCATATGAGCTGCTGCGGAGTCGCGCGCATTACATGGAAAGTCAAATAGAAGCCTTTCAGTATAAAATAATCTATTTTGTCTTTGTGCGTAAAGGTGAGTACGTGGATTTGTTTTTGGTTCTTGTTGTGCAGGTGCAAGCAGTCTCCTTCCTCTCAGCACCAGCGCTGATCTAATTCTGTGTGTTTGTTCAATCAGTGAATGCCTTCATTCAATCCTCCAAATTTAAAATATATATTTTAAAAAAATAGACTAGTCCACCTCCGGCCTCTGATTTATTGAAACGTCCACATCAGCGCGAATCCTAATGAGTGTTTTTCAGTCTGAACGTCCAAACATTTGACCACAGTGATGAATACGTGTCCGATGTCTATCACTGTTTGTTTTTCCCTGTTTGTCATTTCAAGTTAACATCTGTCACTGAGCGGTCAGGCGCTTATTTAAAAGACGTTTTCCGCGCCGTTGGTTTGTGCCATCATGAATAAATACTAATAATTAAAAAAATAACATCCTCTAATGATATATGGGCTCGTTGTTTTGCAGCATTTATGCATGCTTTTTTTTTTTAAACAGATCATTACAGTATAAAAACGATTTTTTTTCTCAAGTGCGCGCGTGTGCACGGGGAGATCGTAAATACTGATGCGCGTGTGTGGAAATGTTTGCAGATATTTAAGGTAATTCAGCAGCGCTTCAGTCATGCCTAAAGGCGACCATGGTGCACTAATCTTAGAGAGACAGTTTAACACAGACATAGAGCAAAGCTTCACACCTTCAAGTCATTAAACACAATATTTTAAGTTTTACACATTTGACTTCCATTATGTTGAAACTTGCTCTTCAGCATTTCTGCAGACACATACATATTGAAACTACAGGGCTGCAGCAGAGCAGCTTCACGTGGGAAGCTTCATTTTGCAAAACATCTTTTTGCTCACACAGATTTTTCTGTGAAAGGAGTCAAATCCTGGAACTCACAACCTGATCACTAAAACTTATTGTCAACTTCATCACATTTAAGGAAGCCACAAAATCCTGGTAAGCTCAGCAACATACAGTACTCATGTTTAATAGTTTGTATCACAGCTAAATGTGTGTCTTACTGTATCCTACTGTACACAGTTTATTCTTCTTTTTTTCCTTTTGAACTGTTTTAACCTCTTATTTCCACAAAAGTACTTCTAGAGAGGAGTGTTGCAAATTAGCATCTTTAAACACTCTGATAGCTGCTGTTTTCAGTTTGTCTATGTGTATTGTATCTGTCCCTATCAAATAGACCATACATAAATCCATAATAAATCCATTATAAGGATGTGGTACAGATACTTTTACAAACAGTTCAGACCTTTACGAGATCTGGTTTGTTATTTTACTGAACTTGTTAAGCACATAGAGTTGCTATATTTCTGGGGAAAAGGTAAAAAAAAAGCCCAAACACATTTCCGTGTTGGCATATAAATGTGGTTTTCCCGTCCAGCCCGGCCCTCTTCTTTGTAATTTGGGGGTCATCATAAGTGAACATGTGCATAAAAAAAAATCACAATGGAAATGAACACAATGGCTGAGCAAAGGTGAAAAATCACGATTCCCCAGTGTGTGTCCTATATTTATTCCCACACATTGTTGAAAACATGGGAAAATAGGCCGCAGACTTCACCTTTTGTTACTCATTTTATGATCCCCCCCCCCCTCCTCTTTATTATTCCTTTACCATTCTCAGAGGAAGCACGGACAAGATTCAGAAAGAATATGACATTATGTTTTAACAACTAAGAATTCAGGATATCTGCCTCCTGATATGATTTAAAAATGTTCTTTATTTGTTTTATGATTTATCCAAAAAAATGTGAAAAATAAGACGTGTGCTTTTTAAAACATTTTTCTTTCCGCCATCTTAAATACGATGGTTTGATGACTTTACTAGATGAACTATTTGTCCAAGCTGCCTCGCAGGAAAAAAAAAAAAGAAACAAAGAAGGAACAGAGTCATTTTCACTTTCTCCCTCCCCCTTTGCAGTTGTCTGGAAAAGATGTGTGCCACCATCCGCTATTTGTTTATTTTGGGAAGGAAGCTCCTCTCTCCACATGTCTCCTTGGAGCTCACCAATATAGGCCCGACAGCTGCCAACCATGCCCTTCAGCAGGCTCGGCCCGGTCGCTGCAGGCAGGCCTCCTCCGCACTCCGCTATCCCCAGTTAGCCCCCCAACACACCTGGAGCAACACCGTCAAATGTTCTCTCTCACCTGAGGAAACACAGACGGTAATTCTCCATTATTCCTAAGGTAAAGGAGGATTGGCAGCATATGTATTGTGTGTGTGAACAGTATATTGTGGATATTCTTGTCAGTTGTTTTTTCCAGTAACAATCAAGTGGAATTGGAGCGACTGAGAGAGCAGAAGAGGCTGGAATGTCTGAGTAGGACGTAGGAAGGGTGACGGAGGGGAAGGGGCATGTCGGGAGTCAGATCCCTTTTCAAAATCACTTCTTCTCTTTCCCTCCTGTCTTTGTTTTAAAAAACTGGGAAGCTTTTAGCTTTTGAAAAGTATCCTTTCCCTATCTGTTGCTCGGCCGCCCCAGT
The DNA here is from genome assembly GCF_963930695.1 of Labrus bergylta. Classification (NCBI taxonomy): domain Eukaryota; kingdom Metazoa; phylum Chordata; class Actinopteri; order Labriformes; family Labridae; genus Labrus; species Labrus bergylta. The sequence goes on along the minus strand of NC_089196.1, from coordinate 3,210,823 downwards.
CGTCATCACCTCGCCTCTCCCCTGCAGCCCCATTGGAGCGCTGGTAAATAGCTGGCATTCCTGCCACAAAGACCCGATGATGTGGGCCCGGGGCCTCCGTGATCTCTCAAATTAATTAAGGCCTTTCTTCTTCCCAGGCAGGATCCCCTGGCCTTTGTCTGTCTAATACATCTTAAGCCCGGTATTAAATACAAGGGCAAGGTCTAGGCTCATTATAAATCTGTCACTGGCTGCTTTGCTCTTCTCCTCCGAGCCCCCCGTGATCCTAAAAAAAAAAAAAAGGGGGCTTCAGTGTAGCAGAGCAAGCCATCCTCCATTCTGGCTCTTGCCCCTCTCGCCTCCTCCTTATCTGCAGCCCCTCCATGCTCCCCACTGGCTCTGTATTTATTTGAATATGAGAAGGCCTGCTTGTTGTTTCTGGCAGAGAAGGGGGCTCAGAGCTTCAACCCCCCCTCTCTCCACCACCACCTCATGCCCCTCAAACCCCCCAAAACTCCCTCTGTCCTGTCGTCCCCACAACATTGTAGCTCACTCTTTCCCTCCTTCACCAGCCTCTGCTTTGGGTGAACTTGAACCAGAGGCCTGCAGTGTGTGTGTGTGCATATTCCACTGACAACTTTCCCTGAGCTTAATAATAACTGTGTTAGCAGAGGTGATGTCCAAGCCAGCGGGGGCTGCTCCCTGTTTTCCCCGCTGAGTGAATAGTTTCTTTAAAACCATTCAGATCAGTGAATGAAAGGCTGATCCGCTTCTTACTTGGATGCTAACTTTGTCCCCTTTGGCTCAAAAGAACCCTCCAATTGGAAACGCTGAAGGTGTTTATTGGGGTTTAAACGTGATGATTTGTCATGTATCAGCTGGATCACGATCACCTCTTATAGCACCAGCAGGATCAAGTGATAAGATGTCCCCCACACCAAACTGAAGCCCGGGAAAATAGTGGACCTACGGCGTACAGAGATTTGACCTTGAGGAATGCCAATACCACACCCCCACAGGCTGGAAATGCAGACCGGAGCAGACAGGAAAATGAGCTACAATGTGGCTTTTTGTTTGGGCGAACAGGAGATTTGGGTTGAGTGGGGACTATCGGGCCTTCCTGTGCTCCTCTTCCAAGATGAAGAAGCAGGAAGTCACACAGGAGGTAAACAATGTGCAGAAAGGAGCCGATACCAACGACTGGAATTTACTGGAATGGCTCTGGGCCAGTTGATAATGGACATGGCGCCCGCCAAAAACCCCGGCTTCCACGTTCCAAATATTTCCCCACCTTAAAATGTTTACATTCAGTGCAGAGTGGAATGACCAGCAGGATTTCATACGGGTGGTTTTAATCGAATCCTCCACAGTCAAAGGTCTTCGTCTGTGCTTCAGGTCACAGATCTCGCTCTGTGCGAGTTGTCAGTCAATCGCTCCGAAAATCTGTCAAAAGCAGCCCCGACCAATGAGAGCGTACGCTTGGCTGTCCCATACTGATTACGGCGATCCATCATGTCGGGGCGCTCCCTGTCACCACACGTTTGTTTTGATCTCTTCCTCTCCAGCACGGTGACAGTGAAAGATGAGGGAGCATGTGGCCCAGGCCGGTTCTGTGCCATGGAAACCAGCAACACAAGCTGCAGCGCCAGGGGTCCCAGCACGGAGCTCTGCGGGCTGGACGCAGCCCCAGCTTGGAGCTCCATGTCAGGCCTGGGAAAAAGGAAGCTCAGAGAGACGTAGGGGGAGATTAGGCCGGCTGGCTAATTACAGACCAAAAGTGTAACTTTAGGTATTTGGGGGATTAAGGTATGTTGACTTGTGTTCACTGGGGGGGCTAAACTGACACTCTGTTCCCCCAGAGCGGACAGTTCCTGAAACCCCCCCTGGGGTTGGCTGGGGGGTCTGGGTCACATTAAGGGGGTACTGTGTGGCCTGCTAGGGTTATACCACATGACCAGCTCCTCTAAAACAAGCACTGCTGTGTCCATGATGTCAAACACTTCCTTCATCTGCGTCCATTAGCTCGCTGTTGGAGGTGGAGAGGAACATTTGAGAGCTGAAGGAAAACAAAAGCCCCGTAATGAAAAAGTTCCCTCGTCCATTGTGCTGAAGGGGCCCAAGAATTTACTCAAGGAATCCATTCATGTTTAAAGACTGATAAGTGTGTCTGTTTACACAGAGAAGTTCTGTTTTTATATTTTATAGATTTTATTATCAAATCAAATGAGACAGAAAAACCTCTTTCTGTTTAATAAGATAAGTTTGAGAATTCTTACTCACATCCCTTCTGGTAAATAATTAAATAAAAAATCACATTTTATTAACTTTTTTTTAGATATTGAATATAACTTAATTTGTTCATAATGTGGCTTCACACAATCAAAAACAATATTTAAGTACAGGAAGAGATTAGAAGAAGACCTGTAGTCTCGACAACATCACAACGTGATTTAGATTAGTAATAAATTTGAACTTTAAACAAAACAAACTGCTGTTTGGCCACACCTCCTCCATACTGAAGCCTGCGCTCTCCTCCAGAGACACACCTCCAACCCCTCTACACTTGAGTTCACACAAAGGAGATATCAAATAGAACACACCATAATTAAGAAGTATTGAGCGCAAAAGGTGGTAAAAATTGTCCTTAGCTTGAGCTGCAATCACCAAGTACTTGTAAATGTACTTGGCAATAAAACCTGATTCTGAACTGTGTCCTTCATTGTTGTGTTAGCATGCTAATGTTAGCGCTCTTTAGTTAGCTCGTAGCTTCACATTGCACATAAATTAACACAGAATGAGCGTGATCTAAAAACACTTATGTGACATTCAGATAATCAATGAGTATGTTCTTCTTCTTCTCTCTAGTCCTTGACTAAAACAGCTTTTATACACAAGGGGAAGAGACGACCGTCCCGTCCATGTAAACACGGCTCTGACAACAACACAGCCAGTGGGACTCGAGCTTCTCACTCATTGTAGACAGTCATGACTCAGAGACACATTTACACAGGATAGACTGGATTTATGAGATATTTATGTGTGAAATGTGGCACATTCTTTCTTTAAGCCATTTCTTAAAACATTGTGCAGTTTAAGGTCTCAGACCTCACAGATGCTGGGCAATAGTATGAAGGATTGTTTTTTGAATGTCATAGTTTAATTACACTTGAATCGCAGAGCTGATATATGCACTTCAAATGCACTTAAATATGATATGTTGTATTGGATCTTCTTTAATTGACCTCTTAGCTTTTTTAATTAGTAAATGTGGATAAAAACATGTTTTTTAAAGAATTATACGTCACATTAAATAACACAGTGTATTAATAATGCAGCCAATACAAAAACAATTCAAGAACATATTAAATGTTTAGTACATTTTAAATGTAAACGTGCACTGATGTAAAATAAGTACAAAGTGATGTGAATTTATTCTAAAGTACCAAAGCTCATTTGCAACGCAAATAAAGGTTTAAAAAAAAATGTCATAAAACTTTGTATTTATCTGTGGTTTATTTCAGGTACTATCACTCAGACTGATGTTGTGGGGCTCTGACACACTTTCCAGAGGCTGTTTTGGTTTTTGCACCAAAACAGATTTATGATCACAAAGCAGCTCTGTTCAAAGAGCTGATCAAAACTCTTAGGGCAAATGAACTGTCATAGAAAAAATAACAACAAAAGCATATTTTTCTGTTGTCACTTATGCCAAACTGACACAACCAACAAAACATAAATAATTATAAAACTAGATTAATTGTAATGACGTTTTTTTAAGGTTACCTTTTGGGCCTTTTTGCCTTTATTGGACAGGAACACTGAAGAGAGACAGGAAATATCAGGAGGAGAGAGTGTTGACAGTGTTGACATGCAGGAAAGGGCTGAGGTCGGATTCAAACCCAGGGCTGCTGCAACGAGGACTACAGCCTCTGTACATGGGGTGCACAACATAACCGCTAGGCCATACAATGCCCCAAAATTTTATCAAATTGAATTAGAAAACAAAACAGACACATTCAAGAAACCCAGTGTTTTTTTTTATAAAAAACTGAAACCCTGAAGAGTCGCTAACTAACCATCAAGATTCACAATCCGTTGATGTGAGTCAGCGTCCTCATGTTTGCTGCTGGTTCTACATTTCCCTGAGTGAGTGTGTCTGCCGCAGTGTGTCAGTTTTCAACACCGTTATTTACAATATAATATAACTGGACCTCACCCGTACGTGCATAAAGGTATTCCACAGGCCCCTATTGTCCTCGGCATGCTGTAAAATATGGGTGGACTCTCTGACAGATGAACCGAGCAGCACAGACGAGCAGAGAGGTTTGTTTAAGTCATACATGTCGCAGCAACCTCCCACACACACACACACACACACACACACACACACACACACACACACACACACACACACACACACACACACACACACACACACACACACACACACATACACAGAGAGAGAGAGATAGAGAGAGAGAGAGAGAGAGAGTTCATAAACATGAGTGTGAAGTGAAACAGTCGTCTTGTTTGGCGGTGATTTCTTCGCTCATTCATCTTAACCAGAGTCCCACAGAGCGTCAGGCATATTTTCAGCCAGCTTCAGTGTAATGATATTTATTAGAACATGTTGTTGCTCGCTCGATGTCTCTTACCGTATCTGACGTCATCGTCCTGGATACCAAAGTGTGTTTACGTCTGACTAAGAGGAAGGGGTTGGACACCTCGCATGTTCACCTGTGGAGTTTTTTTTTTCTTCGTAGAGATTCTTTTTTTCCCCATTTAACCTTTTTGTGTTGAAGCCCAAAATATTAATTCATTATCTGTGTAGTTCAGCAAAATGACGCCTGATTAATTCACATAAAAGTAGATTAGTAATTAGGGCTGGGAATCTTCAATTCGATTTCGATACTTGGGGTCATGATGCGATCCAGAATCTATTTTTGATTAAAAACGATTCTGGATTGAAAGTCTATTTTTGAATAAGTACATACTGATCTACTCCAGTCATCTGTGAGACTGGCTGAATTTCTTGCTGCTCCATTTGTCTTTAAAGCTATCATTAGCACTTAGGAAGTGACTGATTAGTCCAAAAAAAGAAAAAAATTAGTTATGAACCTCTAATAATAATGTGAATAACCCTATTTTTTGGGGGGCTTTTAATGCCTTATTTAGAGATAGGTCAGCGGATAGAGTCCGAAATCAGGGACAGAGAAAGTGAGGAATGAAATGCGGGAATGTAGCCACAGGTCGGATTTGAACCCGGGCCTCCCACTTTGATAAATACAGCCTCTGTACATGTGGCGCATGCCCTAACCACTCAGCCACTAGTGCCCAAAATATGCTTGATTTTTTGAGAAAAATCAAACTTTAAACTTGTAAAAAAAACAAAAAAACGTTTTGACGATGTCCCATTGAGATTAAAAAGCTCTTTTCTGGGGGGGCCTCATAGCCTCGTGGTTATGTTGCGTTCCCCCAATGTATAAAAGCTGTAGTCCTCGTTGCAGTGGCCTCGGGTTCAAATCAGACCTCGCCCCTTTGCTGCATGTCACCCCCCCCCCCCCCCCCACTCTCTCCTCTCTCCAGACACTTCCGGTCTTTCTTCAGCTGTTCTGTCCAATAACACAGAAAATGTCCCATGTCTTCTCTATATAAAAAAAAAAACATCTTTTCCAAGGGAGCAGAACAGACATTTATTTATCTTTTATCAGGTTCTGGTTTGACTGTTGTCAACTTATTAAATTTAAGGGACGTAATTAAAAAGAGGGGACAGCTGATGTAGTGCTCGCAAACCTTTTATAAAATGAAAAAAAATTGTTACCGCTTCCTGCAAAAAATAAATCGCTGCTTTCATGCTCGTCTGCTGGTGCATGCTGAGCCCTGTGCAGCAGGTTGACATGGAGAGAATGTGAGGCTGGGGAGAAAGTATGAATGTGTGTGTGTGTGTGTGTGTGTGTGTGTGTGTGTGTGCGTGCGTGCGTGCGTGCGTGCGTGTGTGTGTGTGCGTGTGTGTGTGTGTGTGTGTCTGACAGACATTGGAAATAGCAGTAGCTCCCCTTTGTGGTTTTCTGGTGTAAGAGCAGCTGGCACGGCAGGGGGAGAGGTGGGCATTTAGGGTGTCGAGACTCCACCTTCACAGCAGGAGGTGAATCACTCATCTGATCTGGTGCTGACGTTCATAGATGCTCTACTCATACTGTAACCTGACATGATACAAAAAATAATAAGAAGACGCCACTTGAGTGGAAGTGAAGCATCGCTGGTTGTATTTTGCAATCTCAGTTTGTTGCTAACAGTTAGCATGCTAAGAAATCCTCAGTGTTTAACCATCAGCCTCCATAAAAAAAAAAAAACACACCAAGAGAAGCCTCTGTCATCACCTCTCTCACCATTTGACAGATGACAACAAATACCCTCCCCACACACACACACACACCTAACAGGCCTTCACATTCACAAAAAGCAAATACTCGACTTCTTTGTCACAAGTGTCCACATTTGTCACGTTTCTCTGATTCTAACACACATGGTGGAATACGCACTCACAGATCTCTTTTGGTTCAAGTTGATGTTTACGGTGAGCGAGCTTCAGAGGGCGGCCCTAATGCAGGATCAGGTGTCCGTGTCCATATCACATGCCTGTGTGGAGTGGACGGATCGCTTCAGATGGCATGTGCCCTCTCTGGACACTGGACACTTCAACAACCCCCCCCCCCCCCCCTTCTACCAAACACCCACCCTCCAAATATTTACCTGACATGTCTCCGTGGGTGGCGGCCCATCTAAAGAAACATGTACACACACATTCACAGTGATGGATTCTTCTGCACACACAGATATACACACTAGGGGTTGCACTGATTTGTGTTTTGAAAGCCGATATGGACGGCTGTTTGTGCCGGAGCTGTCAGGGGTCAGATAATATTCAGCATGCTAACTTTGATTCTTTTCATACCAAAATGAGCACAAAAATATACAACTGATAAAAAAAAGACCTTTTGACAGGTTACAAATCTTCTAAAATATCTTCCAGGTGACCCATTGTGTCCATACCTGGCCACATCAAAATTTAAAAACAAACTTTTCCAGTGACAACCAGTGCTGAGAGAGGTGTTTCCCGTGATAGGAAACCTAGTACACACACACACTGGTAGATAAATTAAGACACACACATACCTGCACACATGCTTAAACACAAGTCCATTCCTGTGTCAGGCCTCATTGGTGTCGACACTTTGAAGTCGCCCGGCTGCTTGTTTACTGATGCAAATTAGCCGGTAGGGGAGCTTCAGAGGAGCAGAGAGCGTGGCAGCTTCGTGGGTGGTGGATTCTTCTTCTTCTTCTTCTTCTTTTTCTTCTAACACCGCACCCCAACTCTTCCATCCATACCCCCTTTACCTCTCCCCCCCCCCCCCCCCCGACTGAAGGAATGCTTTCAGCTGGACACACCTGGTGGAGGGGACGAGGTCAGGCCTCTGGAGGCTGCAGCGAGTGGACCTCAGAGGGGATCAAGCTCTCCTGACCCGGCTTCTTGAGGCTCAAAATGTTCCCTACTCGTTCTCTCTACATTTGTTATCTGATGAGAAATTATAAAACCAACTGAGTGGAATTAACTTTTAATATAACGAAGCTGAAAACAGCCGTTTTAATTGAATTTAATTGGTTGGTCCCATTGAGATTAAGATCCTCTTTTCCAAGGGAGGCCTGGCTGAGACAGGCTTTTAATTATTCTGCAAACACAACTCATGCCCAACAAAGATGGGAAATGCTATGACATCTTAACTACATCAGAATGTAGAATTAAGTGTCTACAAAATCAGGAAGTCAAGTCAGCATGCAAATCCGCCTCACGACCTGAACACATACGAGCAGTATCCTGTCTTCTTGCACAGATGTTCTAGGTCTTCTTTATTTCTTGTGTTTTTCTTCTTTTTCTTCTTATTTTAGATCCAAAAAAACTATATGAGCACTCAATGCATCGGGGCCTCTAATGGAGAGGTGCCTTTTTTTTCATCTTAAATTGCATGGGAGGGGCTTGTTTTTGGAGTTTCATGGTATTTGAATATATATTTTTACACATACACATATACACATTTTTAACTTAGACAAATTTATTCCAACTGTCAGTGATGTCATCAACATGTTGAATGACACTGAAGGTGTAAAGATTTCAGAGCAGTTAATACTGCTAAAATACTGTTAAAATCAGGAGAATATCCAGGGAGGTTTCCTGAACGCACATTTAAATAACCCACAAAGTGTCAACATTTAATGTTTTTTTTTAGTGAATACACAATTTTAAAAAGCAGCTCCATTGTGTTGAAGTTTCAAGTGTTCAGGTCGTGTTGTTGTTGTGTTGAGCAGGAACACAAAGTGGAACAGAGAGCTGCTACTTCACCAAATGTGAGGAAACACAAGTCTGTCTGCTGGGATCCCTGCTGCTGCTGAGACCTACACACACACACACATATACACGCACACACACACACACACACACACACACACACACACACACACACACACACACACACACCCACACACATGGCCCTGTGTGTATGATGAACACAGCTGGTTATTGGACTTGGAGTGTGTATACGTTGTGTATGTTTAAGCCTGGCTGCAGAAACATAACTTTTATTTATGAAATTTTTTAGAAAAATGTTCTATATTTGGCCTTCATGACACTTTCTGTAAAGTTTGTTTATCTGTGTGTGTGTGTGTGTGTGTGTGTGCTATGTTGTGTAAAGAAAGCAAATGATGACTGATGAAAAGTCTTGCCATCCAAAACAAGAAAACAAACCCTTCTGCCGTTGACCTATGAGTAATGACCTGCATCATTCCTTCACATTTTGTGAACACACACACACACACACACACACACACACACACACACACACACACACACACACACACAGTCAATGATCAAACATGTTAGAGGGAGGGACAGAAACTAAATATCACAGCACCCCCTTCAGGCCGGTTAGTGAAACCATGACAAAAAAAATATATAAATGATAATAACAGTAAGAGGCAGATTTTTCTGGTGCACAGAGGTTTCTGTGTGTGTGTGTGTGTGTGTGTGTGTGTGTGTGTGTGTGTGCGCGTGCGTGCGTGTGCGTGCGCGGAGGAGAGTTTTCTTTGAAGGCAGGTCATTACTGTGGACAGGGATTATCTTCCCCTCTTCACCCTCCACCCAGCAGCTTGTGACAGCCGTCAGTGTCTGTCACTTAGAGTGTGTGTGTGTGTGTGTGTGTGTGTGTGTGTGTGAATCTGTGTGTGTGTGTGTATCTGTGTGTGTGTGCGGAGGATTGTTTGCATTAGGCTTGGCTGAGTAAACAGGACTCGGGTTACCACTAAAAGCTCCGTATCGTACGTTCCAATTTAAATGTGGAAAATGTCACATGGGTGACGGGGGAGTACATTACTTGGTAGCACTGGATCACATTTGTTTGCACGTAACATGGAGGGGTCAGACCACGTGTTGGTATGTTATGAGATGCTTAATAGATCCCATGATGAAACTCGCTATGCGTCCCAGGTCTATAAAAGTGTACGATATGCACTCTAATGACCCTCACATTTTAGAACATGACACTGCAGATTAAATTTGTCCCTGTACGACAAAACTGTAAACACAGAAACATGCATGAAGCTGCTCTCCTGGACTCAAAATGTCAAAATTCAAGCTCAAGCTGCAGAAATGTAATCTATGTATTTCTACACAAACGGCTCATTAACCAATAATGTTACACTTTCACCATCACAGCCAATGTCTCTGCTTACTCTCTGCAAGGGTAGCCGGTGAGATTTACAACTCTGGTTGTCATTGTTTAATTTAGAGAGATAAACTCCAACAGGTGTGAAGTAGCCCTTAAGTCTATTTTTACCTTTCTTGATTTTTTCTGTTTCTCTCTTTAAATGGGTTTGATATAATTTCCTATAATCTGTAGTGAGCGTGGTTTCAGTTGTGTGGAGGGAGGCAGACAAATAGGGTGAGTGGATTTGAATGTTTTCTGTTCAACGTCTTTGTAATTATGAATTCATTTGGACTTGTAACAGATCAGCAGCCATCCCCGCCTGATGAAGAAGAAGAACCCTTCAAGACATTTCCTCTGCCACATTAGAGACACTTTCCCCGGGTCAGTGTCGTTCTTCCTCTGTAAACGTTTCTTTTGAGGGTCCTGAAACTCATGACGATGTGATGCTGATGCACCAAAAGAAGAAGTATATTTCCTCATTAGTGAAACCTTTACTAAATAATAACTTCACAAGATGATCCACGTTCCTCTCTTTTAAATATAAACTAAAGTAACTTTATTATCGTAAATGTAGGACTTTAAAGGTATAATATGTAGAATTTTAGGACAATGTTTACATTCAAATATCTAAAATCATTCAAAATTGTCTAAACCTATATATATAATTTTGTTTTTGAGGACTTAAATAACCTCAAATATTTTCAACAGTTATCAAAACCAGAGGAATCTATCATTTTATAGTCGTAACAGGACGTGTCTTTCGTGGCTGCCACCATGACATACACACCATGTTTATCGTTGCCATGGAAACACAAGATGTTACCTCAAAGACCGCTGCATTAAGAAGCGTGAGCTGCTACTGAAAGCTGTCGCATTGTTGCTGTTTGTGCTGCTGTGATAAAAAACATCATGTAAATTATACTTGGATACATTAGCTTCTCTTCCTCTGGTCGGTTTCATTCATTTGTATTGACTTTACTACGGTCAACACGGAGTATGTTTTCTTTGGAGGGAGGGAGTAGCAGAGAGAATCACTCCCATGATTCCCCGCTAGCCTCGATGTCATCTTTTGTCATTGTTTTGATTGAGAATCTCCTGGCGGCAGAATTTAAATACTGTGCGTTTTATCTTGAAAGCTCCCTGATTTTTCTTCCCTTAATGTGACCCTAATACTCCTTGGCATGAATCAACAAACTTATCTTGACTTTCATTTTATTTTGAAAGGAACGAGTCACAGTTATAGGCCCAGCTCTACGTGCAGCAATCTTGTTCCTTGTTGCCACAGGTGTTCTCTTTTAGACGCTTCTTCTTCTGATTCTGGATTAGTGCAGAGTTGAAGAAGAGTCACCGACTCTGTCAACACATGTTGATGTAAACTTTCAGGAGGCTCCAGTCAGAGTGTAAAACCATCAACTGAGAGTGGAAGTTAAACACCCCATGTTTGCAAAAAGGACAAAAACAATCAATCTACTGCAAAAAACTCTAATCTTACTGAGTGTATTTGTCTCATGTTTAGTTCAAATATCATCACACTTGCTATGAGCCACATTCACCTGACACATCTCATTTAAAAATATTAAAGCAACAGAAGGACTGAATGTCTTACAATGATTACAAATATCAGCCAGTGCTGATATCAAAACTCAATGTTAAGTTTCTTAAAATGAGAGATTACAGTTCACTTTAAGAAACCTGCTGAGTACATTTCACTTCCTGGACTGGTAGCTTCTTTTTTTTTTATAATTACAAGCGATGCAGGTCTTGTTTTTTTATTGGTCATATTTTGAAATAGCGCAAACTTAAATTTAAATCAGTGTATAACATGACCCTGCCTTTTTCTGTGACAGATAAGTCAATAAGAGATGAACCTTTAATTATTCAGTGAAGATGAGAAAGAACACCACAAAGAATATGAACCCGGGTACACTATTAGGACATTAAGAGAGGGACAGACCCTGATAATAAAATCCCTGTGCTGTTGACATCACTAATGCACTCTATTCTTTCTTTCTTTGACAGATGTTAAAGTTTTTGTTGTGTCTTGCTGACTTTTGCAACACTTACTACGAACAAGCCTCTAACTGAGAGCATGTGCAGCGACATCAAGCTAGTTAAAGGGACCGGGACTAAAACTGGTAGGGACTTTTATTTTGAAGGTTTACGGTGAGATGTTTATCTGGGCTCTTCAGGAGGATGTGGTTTAAAGAAAGTGTAATAATACGATATTTTGAACAATAAACTCAACATACACACTCGATAAAATATGACCTGTATGACATGTACATGACTTTCACTCTTCGATGTTTTCTCTGAAGATATCTGTTTCTTTAGGTTTCTGGTTTCTGCAGAAAAGAGAAAAGCATTTGTGTTGAGCGACACAGTGAGCAGAATAACATGCAAATAGAACAATTGAATGCCTTTTCCATTTCATAATAAACATGAAATTAGACTCAGATCAACTGCAAAGCTGATTTTATTTATTAATTCTTCATGCTTACTCTCCTATAGATTTGCCCCCTTGTCAGAGTTTTCATGCCTTTTTTTCATAATAAAAATAGTAAATAACTTGATTAGAGGCAAAAGACAAGTGTCACCTTAACTTGATATTTACACCATTTAAAAAAAAAAAAAACAAGACTCACAACCCAACCATCATTTCAAAGCCTTCCTGTTTTCAGTATGTCTTCATATCTGAACTCGTTCAGCTCTGTGATTATCAACATGACACCTGTGAGCACAGGCAGCGAGACGCAAACACACAAACATGCTAATAAGCATGTTAGTTCCCCCTGGCTATGCAATGGGACTCTTGTGTTTCCGTTCTGGCATTCCTGAATGCTCACGCTGCAGAAAGAGTCGAACATGTAGGCTATGTGTCTGTGTGAGGAGACGCATTTTAAAAGAGAATCAACGATTTACACACCTTCTCCTTCACTGAGAGCGTTATACTTATTTATATTTAGTTCACAGTCCATGCACATTAGTTGTTGCTGTTGTCTTGAATGCATGTTATCTTTGCACTTTTGTAGGCTATATCTGATTTTGTCCTTCATATTTTGTATTGTTTATAGTTCTAGAGTTTGCACCTTGGTTAGGGGAGAAACTAACTTTTCAATATTTCTGTGTGTCAAACATGTATGGCAAAAATCTACAATAAAGTTGACTTTGACTTGAACAATCAAAAGCCTTTTAATTAACGTATGTATTCCTGAAAATGTCAGGAAGTTCCAGGGCAGGCGGCCACTGAAATCTTCCTGAGATGATTGTTCACATGTGGACGTCACAGCGGGAGATATTCCCTTTAGAGTTTTTCACAGTATTGATTATTGACTGATTATTGACTGAGCACAAGGATCACATGTGAGAGACTTTCGACTTGCACGCTGCGACTGGCAGTGAGAGTTCAGCGGATTTCTAGATGAACAAGAAATAATACAGCAGCAATGCTTCAGCAGCAGTTTCAGTAAATGTATTGATCTCTGCACATTTGATCTCGTGCTGTGATTTGTAATTAAAAAGACGCTGACTCACTCATTGTAAACTAAATCGACGATAAAGTTAGCTTACCTTACGGTCAACGTCATCATCCCCTCCGCCCCCCTGCTGGTGGTAAGTTTTACCCTGGGCGTTCTCACATCGTGGAAACTTTACAAAAGGAGCTTGCAGGAAAAAGTCCAGGTAAAGTTGATGTAACAAAAAAGACCTTTTGCGTTCACACAGCTCACCCCTTAAATTCTGGGAAAATAACAGGAGTTTAATGTTTCTGTGAAAACACCAAATGAAGTACGGTGTCGCAGCTTTGGATTGAAAATGGAGTGGCAGGGGGAGCTGTTAGGTCATGCCCCAATGTAAGAGGTGATAGTCCTCCAAGCGGGCGGCCTGGGTTCAAGTCCGGAGCTTCACTGCTCTTTTCCTGCATGTCATTCCCCACTCTCTCTCTCTCTCTCTCTCTTTCTTTTCTGTTTTCCAACTCTATCCACTGTCCTATCAAATTAAGGCAAAAAGCCCCAAAATAAATCTTTAAATAAATAAATCTCAACTCATGCATGGATGTTGTCGACCCTTGCTGACGCCAGGTGCATTTAGTTGTTATATAGTTTACCATATATGATGTGGAAATTATAAATTATTTTATTTATATTGTTCTCACATTGAGCACATATCTGAGTGACTGTGTTTAAGGCCCACAGTGTGAAATACTTCCATAATCTCGTTGCTGTATGAGAGGTCCGCTTGGTGTTCCACTTCCTCACATTTCTTCTCTCTTTTACTCTATTTCCTCATCCCCCTCTACGTGTCTCCCCCAGCTTCCCACCCTCCAACGCTCCTTGCCCCCCCCCCCCCTGTCAGTTGATTTATCCCTTGCTCTGTTTTCCCTGGACCACATGGCCCGGCAGTTTGCCCCAGCTTCACTCATCCAGAACCAATGTCATTCGGATCCAGTTTAATGAATGGCCCTATAAATTCACTCCAATAATAAGCTGCTGCTGGAATGTGACGCAGCTTGTTGGGGACGGGTGAGAAATCCACGTAACCCAAAGACCCCAGACAGCTCGGGCCAGTGTGAGAAAGTGAGGATGCTGTGTGGATGAGGAGGAATAGGTTTTTAGAGAGAGAGAGTGTGTGTGTGTGTGTAGGTTCTGCTCACTGGGACCCTCAGTAGGAGTGGGTTTGAGGGAGTTGGGGGGGAGCGGGTGGGGGATTCCAGACCCCTGTCTGTCTCCCTACCTGGAACGAGACCTCAGGGACACTTTAAATCAGCCCACCCAGAGACAGAGACACCAATCAGGCCTCTGTCAGACCCGGCTAAATCAAGTCAAGTCAAGTGTGTGTTTTTGTGTGTGCATGTGCATCTGTGCATGTGTGTGTGTGTTTCTGCACGTGTGTGTGTATGTGTGTGTGTGTGTGTGTGTGTTTGTGTGTGTGTCATCCACAAGCCTGCATTTATAATCATCAACCAGCCGGCCCCCCGACTCTAAATCTACTTTGACGTGGAAGCATTAAATCCAAATGTGACACATTGGACAAAAACTAATGGACAAACAAACAATTTATTTTTGTCTGTCTGCGTGCATGAACACATGAGGGAGGTTTGTTAAATCGCAAAAGAGCATTACCGTGTCATTCCTGTTAAGGTAGGTTTAGTGCTCGTTTTCAAAGCTCTGAGATTTGGACTCCTGACATTGATGTAATTGGTTTGATTGATTCATGCTCTGTTGGACTTGTTGAACTGCAAAAACACAAAGTCCTGCTCACAATCTTATAAAGTGGTTTTAGGGCACAGTCAAACTAGGCAAAAGGGGTCCACTGGCCTGCACTCACACTGCTCCAGGACTAACCAGGCCTCAGCATGGTTATCTCTGGTACATAACGTCGTAATACAACGCATGCATGACTTTACATTTTCAGTTTACAAAACATAACCACTACTTTACTGACTTTGAGGCTTATTTTGAGTGTTTTTTTTTTTGTCAGATACAGCCATATACTCCAGGATTTCTTGATAATGGAGGCTGTCCAGGTGCTTGTGCTCGTGCTCATGCATGAACTGTACCATGCTTGAGCATGGAGCGAAGCAGTCACACTGGTCAAACAAACTGGTCTTTATGGGTGAAGTGCGGTTCGCCACACTACCGATTGCAGTGTGAGTGCACCCTTGGTAAGAGCACAGTTTTCTCAAATAAAGGATCTTTGGCAGATGATGATCAGCAACTTTCAGTGTGCTCATGAATATGTACATAATTAACTTCTAATCAGCTGTATTGAATGTGATCAGAGGGTGATTGGATTTTTGCACTTTAATGAACTAAAGTTGACTAAAATTGAAAAACTTGCACAAACTTCTTGTAACACAGAACCACTTACTAGATCTCAGCCCAGGCCTTTCCAGTCAATATAGTCTCTTATCATGTTTTGCATGATCTTCTAACCCGTGTCTATAATTGGATTGTGACCTCACAGCCCACTTAGCAGAGTGTGAGTTCTGCTGTCATGTGTTCTTCTTCTTCTTCCCTCAGTCACAGTCAGTGTGTTTACCTCCAGCTGATTTATTGGTCCTTCACTGCAGTAGCCGGCTGCCAGCAACATAAGAAAAATGTCTGACCCCCACATCGTCCCCCCTGCCGCGAGTCTCTGTGGGAAACGAGGAAACTCAATATTATTCCTCCCACCAACAGAGGGACGCACTTCACTCAGGGGGCTCCAATGGGTTGAGATGGGGCGATGTTCGGTCCCTTGGTTCTTTACACAGTGGCGGCTGAGAGAACGACGGGTTAAGCTTATCGAAACGCTCTCATGCAACTCCTCCTGTGTCGTCTAAAACTTGTTGGGTGGAGAGCACTGGCACATTAAAAAACAAACAGACCTGGGAATTGAATCAACTCTATTTCTAAGAGTTGAGCAGCGTCTGACCCAGATGTTCTGAAGAGTCTTGAAAGTGGATGAAGGAGGTGGAGAGTGACCATATTTTTACCCCCCCGTCCCCTTCTACCTTGTCCAGTTATGGGGGCTGAGTGACTGGCCCACTGTGCGATGCCACTGAACCGAAACCCGTTTGCTGCCTTAAATCGCTGCCCCCTGTCTGACAGCCCTGTCCCCCTCCTGCACCTCCCTCCAGAGACGACACTGCCAGCCTCCTGTCTGTCGCCTCCACAACATGACAGATCACCTGTGGCTCCTTAAATAGGCCTGAGACCCTGCATGCCCCCCCCCGTCCCCCCCTTCCCCTGCCGTCTGCCCCGTCTGCTTAGAGAGGGGATTCCTCATCCTGCAATGTGGCAGTGTTAACCTGGTCAGCCCTATACCTCACATCTCCACCCTCCTCCACCCCCCCCCCCCCCCCCCCCCCCCCCCCCCCCCCCCCACCCAGAGCTCCAGCTTATATCTATGTGTTTATCAAATCTACATGGAGAAAATAAACTTTGTTTGAGCGTAATGTTGACAGATTGGCTGGAAATATGAACGTCAGCCATAGTGGAGAGAGGGAGGCATTTATCACCAGGAGGATGGATACTGTTTCAAGTGTGTGTGTGTGTGTGTGCGTGTGTGTGTGTACCTGTGTGTGTGTATGTTACATCCCTGTTGCATGAAATGATCCATCTGAATGTGTGTGTTTGCATTTCTGTCTCTGTGTATGCTTATGTTTGCATACCTGTTGCATGAATTGGCCTGTGTGTGTGTGTGTGTGTGTGTGTGTGTGTGTGTGTGTGTGTGTATTTGTGTGTGTGTGTGTGTGTGTGTGTGTGTGTGTGTGTGTGTGTGTGTGTGCTCGCTCACAAAGCTGTCTGGCTCCCATGTGAGGCAGTAAATCTATCATTCCCTGCTGCGTTTACCCACCACTTCACAGAGCTGTATGTCCAGTGTAAACAACGTTTATCACTGCATGCAAATGAGCTCCCGCACCCGCAGTCTCTCCACAAAGAGACCCATTCACTCCCAGCACGCCGTTTCACCAGCGCGGAGAATCTGATACCCCAGATTACAGGTTTTATTCTCTGGCTTTTTGTATGTTGCTTCACTGCCACTCACACTCTTACGATGGCTCCCTCGTAACGTTGTTTTAAACAAATAGCCCTGTACTCTCCCTGAGCCATTATGAGAGTTATGGCCTTTAACTCGTCCATATAAATGTTGTGTTTCAACGTTGACAAGCCTGGTGAAGAGATTTATCTTCCCTCCGCCCCTTTCTCCTCCTTTTTCACCTTCTATTTCCTCAACGTGTAACTTTTCTCTGCCTTACACTTTCTTTGTTTTCCTCCTTCCCCTCTCTGCATGGTATGTGTTGATTGTAGTCGTTTGTAGAAGCAAGCTTCACATTTATTTTTTTTACAGCAGATAAGAAGAGAGCAAGATAAAGTCGTCTATTATGAATTTGGCCGGTGTGATTTATTTGCTTACACCCTTTGCCTGAAACCTGAGTTAAACCTTTAATCCATCACAGATTGTTCCACATCAACATGTTCAGTATGACACTTGTGACCACAGTGATCTTATCTTCTTTGCAGTGACTTAAAGTCGGCAGCCTGAACAACAGCAGCACGTGTGGCTGTAAATTACCACTTAGGGCCCCACCGGGAGGTAGAGAAGATTTATAGGACACTAATAAGCACAATCTCCACAGTAGATCACACTGCAAGACAAGTGTGTGTGCGTGTGTGTGTGTACCTGGTTGTGTTCAAGCCTTCCTCGAGACAGATTTAGAAGCAGACTGAAGATGATGTAGCAGGAGGATTTATCCTCACTTTTATTTCCTAGTGTTTGTCAAAGTGAAACATACTGGGTCTTACACCGTCCCCTAAATGTCAAAATGACTCTGATTACAAAAGAGACATTACTGAAGTTATATTAAACAACAGTTATTAAAAGTCGCCATGTCAGATCAAATAAAGCAAAGAAACACTCATGTTTTTTAAAGACATTAAAATAATTGTACTGTAGGGCTCAACAGTTTGGTTCTGGAAGTCAAAATCTAGTTCATTTTCTCCATAGCAGATTTGATTATCAGCCATGATGTCATAACCATAACTGACCACGAGCTCCCGAGTGTGAAACGATGGTTTATGCTCCTGTAGGGGACACAAGTTCGTCTGATATCAACCTTGTTTTAAGGGGAAAAAAATATGTAATCACAATATCGGGGCAAAGAACTACACTACACACGATCATAGAATGTCACAATCACGTCTCTGTTTGGTTGAGCTCGCTGTTACCATGACAATGTATGGGAACAGATAATTTCGCTAGCAGGCTAGCTATTTAGTTAGCTAACAGGAAATGTACTAATAACGTCGTTATTTTGCAGTGAATGTAGTTTATATTCAACAACACAAACTACAAGCTAGTACAACACTTGTATTAACAGTATGAACATGATAACAATGACTGAAGTTATATTTAAGAAGAAACAATATCATTCGCAATGGATTGTGGGATGGGTAGTTCCTTGGCTCCAGACAAAAAGTATGTACACAGTCTTGTACCTTTGCCTTTTCTTCTGTCGTTTTGGTGCCGAATTAAATGTACTATAGTCCCGAGTGTTGGGGTAGCTAGTTGTCATGGTTCGAGGCGCCAATCTCTTGATGTAAGAATTTTGTGAAATGTCAATGGAGGATTTGAATGGGGAAATTTACTTCTGGAACCAGAGCCACCGAATAAGTAGGCAGTCTCTGTTTCAGCTCTTTACCCAAAGAGCTTTTTTATTGCACAAGAAGAAAAGCTGTGCTTAAGTTGTATGTTTTACAAACGAGGCCGCTGTGGCTCATTTGGTAGATTTGGATCCATTTTTGGAATGCGAGCACCATGCAAAGAGTATGTGGAAATTGGGGGTAACTTGTGCACAAGACCTGAGAAACTTCAACTCCTTCACTTGGGGCAAAGAATCAATCCACCGTTTCTAGCAAATAAATCTGGCCTCAGACCTGGAGGCGAATTTTAAAAAACATTTTTTTATTCCCGTCAAAATTGAGGTGCATTATTCTATTATATTCTGGACAGCTTCAAATGTCAATCCTGAAACAGAACAGAGTGTGTAAATAATGTGCTAAGCCTTCATATTCACAGAAGACAGCATCATTTGAGGTTTTACCTTCTAGTTTATATCTGTGACAGCTGAGCTACAACGTCTTCCAGCAGCTAGTTTTTGAGCCTCGTCTTCCCTTATGAGTGATCACGCTCCTCTGCTCTGAGCCAGACAGACTGGCCTGAGTAAAGACACTGCAGCTAAAATGCTTTTCTATTGAGCCCAGCTCTGTGTTTCTGTGTAGACGCTGTGTGTGGGGTCAGTGCATGCTCCTTGTTAGCATGCTGTTTGTTTGACATCGCCTCCTTCTAGGAAGATCTGCCACTGACAGAACAACAATACCGGCAAATCCGCCTGAACACAATCTCACACAAAAAGAGAGGAAAAAAGACCAATGCTGAGTGTGTGTCCGCATGTATCAGTGTGTGTCACTTTCTATCAGTGTCTGTCACTTTCAATCAGTGTGTGTGTTCACCTGTGACCGTGGTTAGAAAGAGATGAGCTCAATAGGGTGGGTCTGACAGAGGGATTGGTGAGTGTATGGGCACGCAGCCTGTTTCAAATCCAAGGTTAATCCCGGCCTTTCACACTGGAGAGTCTAGTTAACAGAGAGCGTGGTGGGTGGGTGGGTTGGGTGGGGAATGGAGTGGCAGAAAGATAAAGCGTGAAGGGGTTGTTCATGTTTGAAAACATAATGAGGACTTACAGGAATAATCTCTTAGGCAATTAGAATTTTCCATCTAATGCAAAAACCACTGAAAGCCCAACATGCTTCTAGGAACGATGGCCGCCTTTTCAATTACCCTGGTGTAGCCGACGGTAAGCGCCATACTGCTCCATACGGACTGTTGTTCCTTGAATACACTAAAGCCTGCTGGTGTGTAATCCATGATTACTACTCGTGAAGTACTACAGAATAAAACCAGATGATTTCTCATACCAAAGTCCAGTCCTACATTCTATATTTTTATCTTGAATTTCTTAACAACAGGCTCCATCCCTTAAAGAGGACATATTATCCCCCTTCTCCACCTTTTCAAACAGTCCCCTGTGGTCTAAATGAAACATCTGTGCTGTGCTTTGGTCAAAATATAACATGAATCAAGCACCAGAGGAGGTTTGTGACCTTGTATAAACCAGCTCTCTCAGAACGCTCCGTTTTGGTGTGTATGTCTCTTTAAATGCAATGAGCCCCCAATAAGTTTTCCCAGTAGACATCACTCCTTCGCTAGCGAGAATAAAAATGGCAGACCTGCGGTAAAGTTTTGATCTAGGCTGGGGGTGGAGTCCATGGGTGGAGATACCAGGGGGGAGGGGAGGGGATTTTTGTTTTGTTTTTACTAGAATCCCACTGTGACATCACAAGGAGAGCACATTAGAAACGTAGCATTTTTCTCTGTGTTGTAAGACTTATGCAGACCACAAACAAAGGACTGGATGGGTTTATTTCACATTTTGTGGGCCAGTAGACACTCACGTTACCCAAATAAATGTTCAGAAACACTGTCAAAGTTTTCACAATATGTCCCCTTTAAGACTTGAATTACCTTGTCTTGGACTACAGGATTGAAACATTTATGAAAAATGAGGCGAGCTGCGTCGATTTCACACCTGACATGCGTCATTATTCACAATCACCTGACAACACCTCCTTCAAATTAGCGGTATATTTAAGCTGCAAGATCTTCACTCTCGCCTTCTACTCTGTCATTGCCAGCTCAGCTGAGACGACATTCTGCCTGAAGAAAGTTATCGTACTATTAGATCGACTTTGAAACAACTTTTTTTGGGTGCAAAAGTTACAGTCTTACTTTAAAAAAAAAAAAGTAGCTTCTTAATTGAACCATTGCAAAACACAGTACATCCAGTCTGCTCTATGCACAGTTAAAGCTCCAGAGTCAACATCGCCTTCAGCTCCACTCGGACCGCTCACATGTTGTGCAACCAAACCCCAATCTCCAGCACAAACTCCCTCTCAGGGCTCGTTCTCTATGTGCTTCTTGGCAGCAGCTGCAGCCCTTTGTGATGCGGGGGTTAGCAGTGTGTGTGCGTGTGTGTGTGTGTGTGTGTGTGTGTGTGTGTGTGTGTGTGTCATTTCATGATTCACTGGGTGTGTGTGTGTGTGTGTGTGTGTGTATGTGTGTGTATGTCTCTCCCACTGGCACAGATGACAGGGCATTATACCGCTCAGGGCAGCATGTAGCCACTAGCATGTAGTCTGCAGGGGATTTAGAGGGCAGAGAAAGTCACAGAGTTTTCCTCTTGGTTGCCAAACACACACTTCTTTTCTTTAATGTGGGTGTCACTCCCTCAGACATGCACACACACACACACACACACACACACACACACACACACACACACACACACACACACACACACACACACACACACACACACACACACACTTTAAGACCCCCTCATATACGAGGACAATCCACTGGAAATGATGAAATCCATCCTTTGAGGTCTACTCTCCTGCTCCACACCGAGTCTCTCTCTCTTTTCCAGATGGATTGTTTTGCCCTGTTGTTGTCGGCAACAGAGTTCCACAGGAAATGATGTTCATTAAGAAACACTGATGCTGGATAAATATATTTGCTTTTGCCGAAATGAGCGAGACTCAGCTGTGGTCGTCCATCAGCGCACAGCAGCAGTTGGAATCATTTCTCTCGGTGATGACTCCATTAAAGATCGATTTGCTGTTCTGTATGTTTGTGTCCCTGTGGGAGGAATGATATTACGGCGCTGTATGGAATAACGACACATGATGAAGCATTGCATCCCCAAGCAATACATGGCTGTGAACAGCTGACTGAAATCAACATGACTCAGAATACAGCTTTGCATGCTCAGACATTTATGTTCACCTTTATATATACTGTATATGTAGGTCACAAGATGTTTCATTGGAGAAATACAAGGCAGTCCCAAAACTACTATGAGAACAAATATTAAAAAAAAAAACTCTGATATTCGGGAGCTCGGCTTACAGGACGGCTGTCTCCCTTTTCAACAAGCACAAGTTGGGTTGATTAAGTTGTGTTGGTGATTTAAGGCAGGGCTTCCCAAACTTTGCACGCCAAGGAACCTCTGGTGGAGACATTCTCTGCGGCTGTGGCTCAGTCAGTAGAGTCAGACATCTCTCAACCGCAAGGTCGGGGGTTCGATCCCCAGCTCCTGCAGCAAAATGTCCAAAGTGTTCTTGGACAAGACACTTAACCCCAAGTTGCTCCCACTGCTTTGGCTGCAGTGTGTGAATGGATTAGTTACCTGTGATGGTCTCTTTACTCAGCAGCCTCTACCATCAGTGTGTGAATGTGTAGGTGTGACCTGCAGAGTAAAATAGCTCTGAGTTAACTAGAAAATAAATATACAAGCTCAAGTCCATTCACCATTTTACCATCATGGGCATTTTGACAGACTTTACGAGGTGTAATGCTAGTAGTCAGTGATGTAGCCTCAAGCATCAAGCCTTATGTAGGGAGGGGAGTTACAGGTCTCTTTCTCATTTCAGAATCATAGATTTTTGTCATTTTCAGAATTGTAAACTTAAGTTCCAACCATCACTGAGTAAAGGACCGCACTTTGGGCGATATCATGGGCAAAAATACAACTTTATAAACTCCCCTCTGGAGCAACACCATGCATGTACAGCTTTTTTGGTCATCACTGAAACAGTTTTTTCTCTTCACATGGCCATTACTTCTTCACATACTGACTGGATGAGAATTCTAATCAGCTAAGGAGTAAAGACTGTTTCATAGTGCGTCTTGTTACCAGTCCAGGGGTCTCTTAGTGTGTGGCCACTTGAGCAGCAAATGTCATATTACTGAGAAAACAGGAAAAGGAAATGAGCCTCTTGAGGTTCGAGAAAGACATTTTCAACTTTTTATATTTTTTAACCTCTAAATACAAAATTTAGACCACTGAGATGAGAGACTTTATTTGAGGTGTCTTTGAAACTCTCTCGACGCAGACCAGCACCATCATTTCAATCAAACATTGTTGATTGAATACTGATATGTTTGGTTATAAGTTAACATGAACGTAGACCTGATCAGAGTGAAAGCACATTGGCAAAATGATCATGATTTCAGTTTCCCTGAATGGAGTGCAGTTCTGGGTAGTGAGAATATTATTTTGTTTTGTATGTCTTTAAATGTTTTTAAGGTCACATATTATTCAAAATCCACTTCACCATGTTTCTAACTCTAATATGTGTCTCTAGTCCGTCTACAAACCCCCCAATGATGAGAAAAGTCCATCCTTTCCTTCTTTCACCTGCTCCACTTTTCAGAAAATGTGTGCTCAAACAGGCCGTTTGGAGATGTTCCCTTCATGACATCACAAAGGGCAGTAACCCCTCCCCCAGGTGGGTGACATTCCCACAGCTAGGTGTTTGGTCTGCCCTCTGAGTCTGCCCTCTCACCGTAAACAATAGGACATGGAACGAGAAAGACCGAGACACCCAAGCCCTTATCATTGTTTTAAACAGTTTAAATATGAAGTTTAACCCAAATAAAGTTCATACCTTGATGTCAAGATTTGAATAAAGGAATCCTGTACAAAGTATATCCGGTTTGTTTCCTATTCCTCTTTTGAACTTTAGTAACCCTCTCAAGGATTCTCATCTAAGTTTCCAGAGGTTACCTTGATGTCCTCCATGAATGTGGAGGATAAGATGTGTGGACGTGGTTCCTCTGTGTGTATTTAAGAACACACTTCCCCTCCAATATCTCAGGAGGTTCAGCCAGGCCTGGCAGCCCCTCAAAGACGCCCTTCTCCTGCCCCCTACGCCCCTGGGGAGGGCACCCCCCAACATTTATGCAAAATCAACAAGCCCTAATTGTAGGATCAGCTTACAAGCTAAATCCTTCTCGAGCCCATTAACAACTGCAGTTAATTATAAGTGAAGCAGAGGGATGTGAGTGACAGCTGGAAGAGGGGGGATATAAGAAACAGTGAAAGGAGGAAAAAAAAGGGTCTGGAAACATTTCAAGTTACATCACAGATACAATACACACACACACACACGCACACACGCACACACGCACACACACACACACACACACACACACACACACACACACACACACACGCATGCATGCAGGCACATTAGACTTTTTAGGCAGACCTCCCAGACTACAGTAAATCTCTTCTTCTTTGGTCTTTGTGGCAGGGATTTGCTCTAATGAACGAGGGGATCAGAGCGGTGACTCATGCATTGTCAGAGTCACAATCAGCCCAATTTCCCTCCAGCCTCAGTGTAATAGTGCAACAGTCGGATCCATCTGCCCTCTAATTGTGCTCCCGGACAGCTGAGTGCACATTAAAATACAGTTAAGATGCAGTGATATGAGGAAGTGAGAGTCAAACTGAGGCAGAAACAGAATCAGTGGGCCACAGCTGGCAGGATGGTGTGATTGTTATTGCAAGGGATGTTGCCTAGCAACTAATTTCCCTGTCAATTAAACTCAAACTTACATTCAGACTAGTCTAAAGGTTAGAAAACACTCACAGTCTTAATGAAGAACAATTAAACTGGGGTAGCTTAGTCTGTAGGGACTGGAGGGTCGCTGGCTCAAGTCCAGGTGCGGACCAAGTCTGGAAATGAGTCTGGTAGCTGGACAGGTGCCAGTTACCTACCTGAGCACTACAGAGTTGCCCTTGAGCAAGGCACTGAGCCCTCCCACTAGCTCAGTAGTGCTCACTTTGACATCTCTCCCTTAGTGCATGTCTGTGTTTTCAGCCTGGTTGTGTGTAGCATGTTCAACAACAGAGTGGAAAATTGTAATTTCCCCTCGTGGGATTAATACAGTCTATCTTCTTCTTCTTCTTTCTCGAATTAACGCGGCTTATCACAGCGTCTGCAAGTAAAAAATGTCAGACTGGTTTGTCGAATATGGTGACCATTAGCAGAACTGTAGCATTAGCCTTGGGGTCCTTCTTGCAGGTTTAATCCACACAGGCCTGGGCTGCTTACGCTCTTTTTAACGGTTACATGCCAGTTCAACCTGACACATCGCATCCAAACCAACTTGATCTCAACTTGTCAATCAAAATAATGCAGAACCGCTCTCATGCCATCCATCCATTGTGCTAGTTTATAGGTGGCTGGGAAGTGCAAAACAAAGTTACAAAGTGTGAAACACTTTTGCAAAATGTGAGACAAATTTTCAACTTGAAAAACATTTTTCCATTTTATTAAACAAAATTACAAAACCCAAAACACTTTTACCAAGGACAAAACAAATGTACAAGAAGTGAAACACTTTTACAAGCGCAGACAAATTTACAAACAACAGATTCTTGACGGAAAGGGAATGTACCAAATGGAGGAAGTGACTCGGAAGTGATTGAGTGAGGGGTCATTTTATTTGTTTTGATGGAAAGACTTGGCAGACTGTGATACGGAGTGATATGGAGTTTGCGATGACAGAAAGATGTTTTGCCCATTTTGTGGAACTCATTTGAGTCGGATTAGTCAGTTTAGCTTTTCATGTGGACGGTCTCTCCAACTTTTAAAGGACACAGATGAGACGGAAAGGACCAGATATTCACTTCCTGGTCACTTCCGGCATTTGGTAAATTCCCTTTCTGTCAAGATTCTGTCATTTATTAATTTGTTTGGGGACTGGTCAAAGTGTTTCACATCTTGTGAATTTGTTTTATAAAATGTAAATGTGTGTTGTTCTTGGTAGAAGTGTTTTAGGTTTTGTAATTTTGTTTTATAAAATGTAAAAGAAAAAAAAATGTAAATTTGTCTCAAGCTTTTGTTAAAGTGTGAAACACTTTGTAATTTTGTTTTTCACATTGAAGCCACCGTAATACTTAGTCTGATAGGCTTGCTGGTGCTTACTAGTGGGTATGATGATGTTTAGTCGGCTTAGTCCAAACATTCATACTTATTACTATCTTTAGAAAAAGCTCAGCAAAACACTTTTACATTTGACTGCCTCTATTGGAATATAAACTCCCAGAAAGACAGTTGTTGGCTACACGTCAGCCTTATCTGTCTTTATCAAATCACACTTATAAAATCTACATTGACAAGCAGGTGTATAAATTGATGATTTTACATTTGCTTTTATGATCTTATCCTCGTCTCAAGCCCTACAGACAGATTCTTATTAATTTATACACAAGGCAAGGAGTCGCTTGCCAAAATTCCAACAACTGTTTCCACAAGTCTCGGCATGGAGAGTCGCAGCAGCATGAACCCACGATAGGTGCATCGTTATTCATTTTATGTCTGTTTCTTTTTTTTCCGTATTTAAGTCTTTTTTTATACAAACCATGTGCTGTTCAAAAGTACAAGAGCTTGTCAAGCTTTTAAATGACATGTTGTGTTGGCTTTAAAAATCCAACTCCACAGCTCTCATGGAAACTGGAAGAGAAAGAAAAGCAGCAACAGTGAGGGGAACAGAGGCACCATCCGATCTGGCCTCGTGCCTCTTAAGCCTGCTTTATTGAATTCTCTGTTGTCTTTATGAAGGCAGGGCTAAGACGCTCCAACAGGTGCCAGTCTCAAGTGGGATGAGCATTAGGATGTTCCCTTTGACCCCCGGAGGAAAATTGGACAGCTGTGGTGTCTGAGAATGGGTCGGTGTGTGCGTGTGTGTGTGTTTGTGTGTGGATTGAATGGAGTAAGTTCACCAGGTTACAGGCTGAGTGTTTCCAGGTCACGACCAGAGGAAAGTTAAGAAATGCATTCAGTACGAGTCCTTTCACTCGAGCTCTGAGTGGGGCTGAGTTGGACATTCATCAATGTTTTTTTTTAATAAAAAAAATAATAAAACTTCTGAGCCAGTAGACTCATTTGATGGTTGACCACAAAATAAATTGGTTCATCATGAAAGAGCTTTAAATGAAGATGTTCAAGAGCTCAGAGAAAGGGGGCTTAACATGCTAAATGAAGCTTACAGACAAAAGCTTTTAGTTAACTTCTAAACATTGCTAGAAAATATGTGTTTCCACATGTGTTTGCATGTGTTTGCATGTGTGTGTGGCTCCAGGAGGCAGTACATTTTAAGAGGAACAACTTGAAAATTAAAGATTAAGAGTTGAACTCACACTAGGCAATCTGTGCCATAGCTAAGCCAGCTTCACCCTAAAGTCCACTTTGTTTGACCAGTGTGAGTGCTCCGATTTATGCTCAAGCATGGGACCCTTCCTTGGCCCTGGCACGCTTGGAAGAGGTGTGCTTTGGCACGGTACAGTTCATGCACGAGCACAAACATGGACAGCCTTCATTATGGAGTCCCTTGCAGCCAGCCTGTATAGCATCAGTAGCTAATTTCTTCATTGGTTAATTAACTGTTTGGGGAGTGAATGTGTTTTTTTAAACTCATGTGGTTTGATTTTTATAAAAAAAACTTAAATAAATAATACATTTGCATAATGGGGGCATGTCTGCTGGACTCAAAAGTAGATGTCTTAAAGCTGTTTGCCAGGAGACTTAAGGCCCTCTTTGCCTGTTTCAACATTAATCACGCCCTAGGTTGAGATAGCTTTTCCAATATGGCTCCATCATTGCTCCTGATAACGCCCCTGTGGAAACTAATGGCTGACATCACTGAGACTACATCCATGTTTTAAACGGCCTATGGTCTTCCCTAGTACTGATTGCAAGGATGTGAGTGTCTGCAAGGTCTAAATATTAAAGTAATATTTGTTGAACTTGTTGGCTTTCCCTGGAAGTGTTGACTTCAATTTCCTAAGAAATCTGAATAAAAACACATCTAAATATAAAATATAAATAAAAAATAAATTGGTTATCTTAACCCTCCACTGTGTGCCTCGCCTCGGTCAGCCTGGCAGTAAGAGGCGAAAGTTGGGGGACCCGGCAAGAGAATGTGTTTATTAAAGATCCCAAGGCAACAGCAGAGCAAATTGCTGGCACCATTCTCTGTCTGCCACTCTCCTTCTCGCTCACCCCTGTGTGTCTCTCTCCTTTCCAGCTGCACACGAGGAAAACCCCAAACCAGTTGGCCAGCAAGCCTGTCAGCCAGTCAGCCGGCCAGTCTGCCCTGCAGAGGGCCCTGCCAATCATCGTCTGGTTCTTCTCATGCCGTTACACACATATTTCCACTGAATTTAAACCACTGCACGAATGCCATGGTGTACATTCTGGGGTTAAACCAATACAAATGTACAACAGCTCCATACCTTTCCATAAGTTCTCACATATTTATATCTCATACTAAAACTCAGCATCTATGAAGAAAACAGGTACAGGTCAAGTAACTATTTGAGTTATTTATGTAACTCAATGACTACAGCCCGTCCAATCAGATCCCTCAGATCATCAGGAATCGGTCTCCTGGATGTACCAAAAATTAACACTAAATCAGATGAAGGTGCAGTGAGTCCCCATGGTGCTGTCCTCTGGAAAAAAAACTGCGTGCTGACCTGAGGTCTGTGGAAATATTAAAGGTCGCATATTCTCCTCCACTTCAACCAGTTTAGATAAGTCTCAGAGCTCCTCAAAACATGTGTGTGAAGTTTCTTGTTCTAAAGCCACTCTGATCCTGTATTTGATCATGTCTATAAACCCCTCTATTTCAGCCCTGCTCAGAACAGGCTGTTTCTGTGTCTGTACCTTTAAATATGTAAATGAGCTGTGTCTAACCACGCCCCCTCTCTGGAAGGGCTTGGGTGTCTCGGTCTTTCTCGCTCCATGTCCTATTGTTTACGGTGAGAAGGCAGACTCAGAGGGCAGAACAAACACCTAGCTGTGGGAGTGTCACCCACCTGGGGGAGGGGCTACTGCCCTTTGTGATGTCATAAAGGGAAAATCTCAAAACGGCCTGTTTGAGCACACATTTTCTGAAAAGTGGAGCAGGCAGAAGATGGAGAGGATGGACTTTTCTCATCATTGGGGGGTTTGTAGACAGACCAGAGACACATATTAGTGTTAGAGAAACATGATGATGTGAATTTTGAATAATATATGACCATAAGGTTCTCTTAAAAGCAGCCTTAAAAAAATTATTTTCCCTCAACCTTTTAACAGTTTGTTTATCTATATGATGATTAATGTGTGTTTGGACCTGTGTGTGTGTTTCCTTTAAGAACAGGTCAGGGACCATGAGACCTAAACACCCCACGCATGAATGTGAGGGGTTCAAGGGTTCAAAGCCATTTCATAGTTGTGTCTTTAATATAAATTTTTGTGTTCATGAATTCATTTGTGCTTTTTTTGTTTGTTTCTTTTAAATCTTCTGTTTACATTCATACGAAATGTGCTATACAAATAAAATTGAGCTGAGTACAGAGGTATATTTTATACTAAACCCAAAAATGTAATATCTCTAGTGTTAAACACTCCCTGTTCATCAAGGTATGTACCGTATTTTCCGCACTATAAGGCGCACCGGATTATAAGGCGCACCTTCAATGAATGGCCTATTTTAGAACTGTTTTCATATATAGGGCGCACCGGATTATAAGGCACATAGAATAGAACGTGTTTACAACTGAACAAGGCTGGGAGATATTGTGAATATATAAATATAAATACGTATAAAACGTAACGTATAAAACTACAAAAACAAAAGTACATAAGACGATTTCCCCAAATAATAAATTATTTCTTAACTCTCAAAACGTAGTTTTATACGTAGTGCATTCACAATAACTCAACGTTGTTCAAACGTTAATGTGCATATTCACAATATCTCCCAGCCTTGTTCAGTTGTAAACACGTAAAAGAAACACAGTCTGATACCGCTAATTCAAACGTTAGTGCAGGGGTGCCCAAACAGTCGATCGCGATCGACAAGTAGATCGCTGACTGATTCTCAGTCGAACGCGAGATGTTTTGTCAATATAAAATACAATTGTAAAATAGAAAAGTGATTTCAATTTCATCTCATTGCACTGTTTCCCACACACGATACCTGTGTTGGGAGCCCAAGTATACTTCCGACCTGTGTGTATTTAATTTTTCATTTATTCATGAAATTGCTGCGTGCATGAGAGAGCGAGCGAGAGAGCGAGCGGCGGAGAGCGGGGGGTAAATGTTTTACCAAAAAGTCATATATAGAAACTATGCTACGAGTATTAAGCGCATTTGATGAAGCTGCAGCTACTTTTCTCTGCTCCTCTCTGCTGTCATGACTGTGAGCATCGCGGGGGACGAGACACACGCACACACACACACACACACACACACACACACACACACACACACACACACACACACACACTTGCACTGGAGCACCAGCCACCACGCGAACCTTTTTACTTTTTACTTTTAGTGCTACAGCACACAGTTGATCCGTGATCCGTACGGACCGAGGTGGGAACACACGTGACCCGGTCAAACGGTCGGTTGGACTTTACTCCGTTCACTCTCACCGTGTCTGCAGCTAATTTAACAAAAGCAAAATCATCTCACAGCAGCCTGCTGTAGTCTGTAGTCTGCATTATTTTTTTACAGAACTCTCATTTATTATTTTCTGTTTGTTGTGTGAGTATTAAATGCGTTTGTAGGCTGTTGGTAAAGGCTATGGCTCACTATGTGGACTGGTAGATCTCAGCAGACTGGTAACTTTAAAAGTAGATCTTGGTTCAAAAAAGGTTGGGCACCCCTGCGTTAGTGCATAACTCAACATTGTTCAGTTACGTATAACACGTAAAGCTCACTTTTTCAGTTCATTCCCCGTCCACGAATCCCTCGAATTCTTCTTCTTCAGTGTCCGAGTTGAACAGTTGGGCGAGTACGGCATTCAACATGCCCGGCTCCCTCTCGTCATTATCCGAGTCAGTGTCGCTGAGCGCCGTGTACAACCAGTATGGATCAACCAATTAACCAATTGATCCATATATAAGGCGCTCCGGATTATAAGGCGCACTGTCGTTTTTTGAGAAAATTAAAGGCATTTAAGTGCGCCTTATAGTGCGGAAAATACGGTAAGTGTGGCTCCGAGTCTGTCGTCTCTCAACAAGAAGGTCGGGGTTTGATCCCCAGCTCCTGCAGCCACATGTCCAAAGTGTCCTTAGGCAAGATACTTAACCCCAAGTTGCTCCTGCTGCTTCGCTGGTGGTGTATGAATTTGATCAGTTACTTCTGATTGACTCTTCACACAGCAGCCTCTAC
Source organism: Labrus bergylta (assembly GCF_963930695.1). Taxonomy (NCBI): domain Eukaryota; kingdom Metazoa; phylum Chordata; class Actinopteri; order Labriformes; family Labridae; genus Labrus; species Labrus bergylta. The sequence continues at coordinate 3,179,463 of NC_089196.1, read as the reverse complement.
CATCAGTGTGTGAATGTATAGGTGTGACCTAAGGTGTAATTAGTAGTCAGAAGACTAGAAAATAAATATACAAGCTCAAGTCCTTTACTTATAACCCATTAGTTATCTAGTAGTAGTGACTGTTACAAAAACAACACTGCAACGTTTAAAATGTGACCAACCCCTAACCTTTATGTACCAACTCTGTATGAACAAACATGATGTCAAAGTCGTGTAATGTTTGATCACACATAAGTAAAATATTTTTAAAGAGGGTGAGGATAATGTCTTTTTAATATCAGCCACATCTGAAGCAACTGTCAGCCGCGTCTGAAGCAACAAGTCATTAAAGTTCATTAACTCTACAGTCAACCAGCAGCAGTTATGTGTCCACACCTGTGCACACATCCTCTGTATAATGCACATCTGTGTGTGTGTGTGTTACCATTTCTTGTATGTTGTCTTAACCTTTCTGCATCAAAGGGAGGTTTGCAGAGTCAACATGATGCTCTTTGACGATGTCCTGTTTCGTAGATTCCCTGAGCAGCACATAATCATATTGTGAAGGGACAAGAGACTGTCAAGGCTTCCATTTCCAAAGGTTCTCTCTCTCTCTCTCTCTCTCTCTCTCTTTCTGTGTGTGTGTGTGTGTGTGTGTGTGTGTGTGTGTGTGTGTGTGTGCTGCTTTCACTTCTGTGTCAACATGGAACTGTGAGATAACATCTTAATTTTGCTGTTGGCACAGAGCTGAAGCTGTTCTGAGAAAAAGATTTTGAGTTTCATTGGTATCACTTGCCAGGCTGTTTGATAGTAGAGGTGGATTAGATTTAGTACCTGAGCTTAAAACTATCTGAGCATCATTTTATTTAAAAATCATTTAGAAACATGTTAGTTTGTTGAAAGTCCTTGGAGCTGAGAAACAAACGGCCATACACTTTTTTGAACTAACTAGGGCCACGTTTACATGAGAACAATCCTGAAAACAGAATCATTTTTCATTTTAAAAGTAACCTGTTCAGATGTGTTGATTACCCGCCGTGCACACAGAACCACAAACATAACTTAAACATGCTAAACCAGTAGTTGACAGTGTGACTTTGTAAGGATGCACATTCCTTCCACATGGACCCCTAACCCTAACCCTGGGTGTTAACATTCAGAAATGGCTAACATGCACCATTTGTGTGGACAGTCGATGATTTACCCACAATCCCCACATGCTTGCGGTCCGTTAGCATCAATGTTCTGCACCACCATGATCAGCTGTACCCACATCAGAGGAGAACTACAAGATCCTGCGGGAATAAAAGAGAAAAACATTCAAACAACATGTTGCTTTGTCTCTCTGAGGATGATTTGTTGTTAAAGTTGAAGTTGATAAAGTGATGGAAAATACGATCCTGTATATTCTGTTTTATTTTGAAATTAACCGGATGCTTTGTGTGTTTCCTTGTCTTACTTCCTGTCCGGGTTGTCATATCCTGTCCAGCTTGACGCATCCAAAATAGACTCACAGCGTATTTGAAACGAAGCAGAGCACAGTGTCACTGGTGGCACGATCCGGAGATGGACTGCGGAGTATGTGGGGAATGGGGGTTACTGCGCTTGCTGCCAAAGTGATCCGACCTCGGATAACTTGAAGTAAATGGGTGGATGGATGTAACATTTTTAAGGAGGTACCTGTGTGCTGGTCAGAAGAGAACTACGGCCTACCCATCGTGTCAAAGAGGCCGCAGTGGACTCTTCAAAATCAGTACACAAGTAACACATCTCATGTTTCATCTGTAATACTCACTTATACTTATCCACTTAGATTAAGTGTTTTTAATCTCTCTCTCTCCATCCTGTGTGTGTTTTGGTGTGACAGGTCAGAGTAAGACACTGATGTTTACCAAGCGATAAAAAGGTGCATAATGAAGTCACAGAGTGGAAACAAGATGATAACAGGTTGTGTAAATGTTGATAATGCACAATGCAGCGTTCAGATCCTGCAGGAGAGACTGTGCATTGTGACACATTTACAGATATAATGAACAGTGGGAGATCTCACAGCGCTGTGACAAAACACAGCATAAGGCAAGGTGCATTTAAGAACAGTTACAGAACAGTCCACAGATATCTAAAACCAAAAGCAACCACTAGTTTATGCCCTGTTTGCTACTGTCGACAGGCTAACAAACCCTCCTGTGTCAATAGCATCTGAATTTCATTCTACCAGGGCCTGTAATACATTTTCCACCTTCTTTACTGAAAGAATCCAGAAAATTAGACAAACTGTCAGTAACTCATCATCAGGATCAGGATATGTGCTGTGTCCATTTAAAACCAACTTAAGCACCACGACACAATTTAATCAAATGAACCTTAAAAACCTGGAGGACATTATACAACAATTAAATTCCTCCTACTGCTGTCTTGATATTCGGCAAACTATTTTTTTCAAAAAAGTTTCCCAAGTCATGGCTACAGATCTGTTACAAATTGTAAACCTGTCTCTTCTCTCAGGTGTCTTCCCACAGGCCCTGAAAACAGCAGTCATCAAGCCACTATTAAAAAAAGAACAATCTAGACAAGTCAATAATGAACAATTACAGGCCTATATCAAATCTTCCTTTTTAAAGTAAAATAATCGAAGAAGCTGTTTTTCAACAGTTAAATAACTTCTTGACATTGAGTGACTGTTTCGATGTCTTCCAGTCAGGTTTTAGACAAAATCACAGCACTGAGACAGCTCTGGTTAAAGTGTTTAATGACATCCGTTTAAACACAGACAGTGGCAGAACCTAAGTCTTAGTTTTACTTGATCTCAGTGCTGCGTTCGACACAGTTGACCACAATATATTACTCGACCGACTGGAAAACTTGGTGGGAATTTCTGGCACAGTACTAAACTGGTTTGAATCCTGCTTAAAGGACAGGGACTTCTTCGTGTCTATAGGTAACTTCAAATCTGAGCAAACAAAAATTACTTGTGGAGTTCCCCAAGGTTCCATCCTGGGGCCTCTTCTGTTTAACGTCTACATGCTCCCACTAGCTCAGATTATAAAAAACAATAAAATAAGTTATCATAACTACGCAGACGACACACAAATAGATATTACAATGTCGCCAGGCAACCATGGTCCCATAAAAGCATTGGGTAAATGCATAGAGCAAATCAATGAGTGGATGTGCAAAAATTTTCTCCAGCTAAACAAAGACAAAACTGAGGTTGCTGTTTTTGGAGCAAAGGGTCAGAGTCTGCACGCAGCTTCAGTCAGTCAGACTGAAAACCACAGAGGCAAGAAATCTGGGCGTAGTGATGGACTCAGACCTCAATTTTAAAAGCCACATTAAGACAATTACACAGTCAGCCTACTATCACCTGAAGAACATATCAAGAGTAAGGGAATTAAGGGAGCAGCAAAGTGCCTAAGCATCCAGGTGTTTGTGCGTGTCTGCAAACCTCAGATTAGTGCAGGGTGTGCTGTATCCTGTACTACAGAAGAGAGGGCAGGGGGTCTGGTCAAATTTCAAGCCCAAATCCGTACAAACATGGGATCCCAGTCATTGGCCTCCACTGGTTTGCACGGAAGATCACTTACCATTCTGCCACTGTGAGTGAACGTACACGTGTTGTTATTCATCTCGTCGAGTGTCTACCTCGCACATCTGTCACAAAACAGAGAGATGCATGCAGCGGTGAGACGATTCAGTGGTGTAAAGTTATGTATGACATACCTCAATCAATGGAAACTTCCCTCAAGGCGTCTTTACCTCACAGCTCACGTTTCATAAGGCAAGGCAAGGCAAGGCAAGTTTATTTATATAGCACATTTCAACAACAAGGCAATTCAAAGTGCTTCACACAAGACATAAAAAGCATCATGACAGAGGAAAGAAAAAATTGTTAAATCTGAAAATATGTTAAAATAAAAATAATTCATGTGAAATTAATTGAAATAAATAAAGTAAAAATATAAAAAGAGTTAAAAGTTACAGTGCAGAGTTTAAGTTTAAAATCTTATTAAAGCTGTTTCATGAAAGGCAGCTGTAAACAGGTGTGTCTTCAACCTGGATTTAAAAGAGTTGAGAGTTTCAGCAGACCTGCAGTTTTCTGGGAGTTCGTTCCAGATATAGGGAGCATAGAAACTGAACGCTGCTTCTCCGTGTTTGGTTCTGACTCTGGGGACAGAGAGCAGACCTGTCCCAGACGACATGAACGGTCTGGATGGTTCGTAATTAATCAGGAGGTCACTAATGTATTTTGGCCCTAAACCATTAAGTGCTTTATAAACCAGCAGCAGGATTTTAAAGTCTATTCTCTGACAGACTGGGAGCCAGTGTAAAGACCTCAGAACTGGACTGATGTGATCCATTTTCTTGCTCTTGGTGAGGGCTCTAGCAGCAGCGTTCTGGATCAGCTGCAGTTGTCTGACTGATTTTTTAGGCAGACCTGTAAAGACACTGTTGCAGTAATCAAGACGACTGAAGATAAAAGCATGGACAAGTTTTTCCAAGTCCTGCTGGGACGTAAGTCCTCTAACTCGTTGTTAGCATTAAGGGGCAGAGAGATAAGACTGAGGTGTGCTGCAAAGTTTAAGAGTTATGTTACCTTCAACAGCGCTGGGGGGGTTAAACCATAAAAACAGCAAACCTCTGTGTGTTTTTCTTTTGGATCTAGTATATGCAGAAATAAACAAACAGTATTAAATCCATTTATGCGTCATCTCATTTTCAAGAATGTCCTATAAGTTGAAGAAAATAATTTGATGCTTCTCTAACATTTCAAAGTTTTAAGTTGTAATAATAATAATAATAATACATTTTATTTATAAGCGCCTTTTAAGACACACAAGGACACTGTACAACAATCAACATTGTTTGTAGTTTATATTGACCAAGCCTCCAGGAAGTACGCCGACCTTTGACGCCAAGTTTGCATGGTGGCCGAGCCTGGTATTTCAGCGTCAGGTGATGCCTCAGTTTTTCGCTGCATGCACCACTGAGCAGCTTTCATTGGTATTAACGGGGCTCCGCCTCCAATGCTATATCCATTCCATAATTATACAGCCATGATACCTTTAACCTATGTAGTCACTGGATGTTTTATTCATGTGAATATTGTATTAATCAGGAGCCTTTTTAAAAAAAAAATACAATAAAATATAATAACATAAATGTAAAATGTATCCCCCCACCAAGCACACAAACACACACACACACACACACACACACACACACCACAACGAAATTTGGAGAGCTGCGTCCGAACCCTTGCAAGACAGACAACTGAGAAACCATCACTTAAACAGACACTATTCATAAAAACAGTATAAATAAGGCGGTATCGGTATTTACACTTAATAAAGCAACGTTAATTCTTGAATAAATTTAATCAGTCTGGGAATCTAGTGGTGTTGTTGTTGGTACGTGTGTCCCATGTACGGACTCTGTAGTCCTCCAAGCAGACGGCCTGGGTTCGGGTCCAACCTGTGGCTCTTTTCCTGCATGTGGTTTACTGGCTGTGCTCACATACACAGACATACTTGCAGCTTGATAATGCAGAAAGTGTTGTAACTTCCTAACTAAATGGATGTGATTACGGGGATTGACTGCAGGAAAAACCAATTTATCTACATAAGGCAGAAATATGGAAAGACACTCGCTGACTTCCATATTATTTAAAGTCAACAGTTTAAAAATGTGCAGATAACAAATTAAAAGGAAACATTTAACTCTCTGTAACAAGTCAGATTCCACGGTCATCTCTAAAGTTTTGAATGGCCAAAAAGCTCGACACAATTTGGGAATTGGAACAAGGAGAATTTGACGACTTGAATTCCGTCGTCAGTGTTTCCATCTGTTTCTCCGACTCTGAGCCTGAGGTGTGCTGTGGCATGCATGGTGTGAGAAATCAGGCCCTGGCGATCTGCCAAAGCTCGTCGTCAAACAAAGCATCGATGCGCTGGCCTCGGGGCTTTTCCTGCCACTCTTTACTCAGACTCGTATGAAAGAGAGATTACATGTCTTCTTTTAAGAAAGCTTCCCCTCCTTCTGCCAACTGCTACAAAAAAACACCAGGCGAGGAGTTTGGAGAGTTTGGGATTTCTTGATAATGCGACGCTTTGTAAGAAACACAGATTCAGTGTAACGTGTCTTTTCCCCGTTGGGACACAAACTCCTCTTGCCTGTGAGTGAAAATGAAGATGGAGAATGTTACTTTATAGGGGTGACAAATTGCAAATTGTGGCTTCGGGTGAGCGTTTCGGGGCCGCTTGCCAACTCGCCGAGAGCTTTGACTGACAGCGCAACAATCCCCAAGATCAGCTGCGGCTGCCAAAAAAAAGAAAAAACCTCACCAATCATCAGGAGTGGATGCTCAGAATGTCCCGCCCACTTTGCATTTTCATTCAATGATGATGACTCTAGGAGAAAGTAGGACCAACCAGCCGTTTTGTCTTCCTCCCTGTAAGCTTCTTTAATGAGATGATGAATGATGTGTTATCTCCCAGCAGGACGGCCACACACAAACCTACTGCGCTGGATTTATCCGCTCACAGGCAGCTATGCAGCTCGTTTTTCTCTGATACTGTGCTTTTTTTCCTACCGTTTTCTTTCCGTCTCTATCTATATCAGTCTGAAGGGGACCGAAAACCCCCTCCGCCATGAGTCCCCTCTCTGAGTTATATTTGTTTAGGCTCTATTGCAAAGACAGTGCGGCACATAGCTTCCAAATGTGATCACTGAAACAAATGTGTTTTATTCCAAAGTCTTAGAAATAACTGAAGCTGAGACGGAAGTGTTTCAGGCAGCGACTGAAATTAGGTTTTTTTGATGATGGTGCTAATCGCGCAAAGCTACTCTAAAGGTTTCACAGACTGAAAACATGAAAGGTGAACATGAGGCGAATATGGGATCTGTTTGTGACAAGAGCCTCAACTTTATAAAATAAAAAAAAATAACGTTTTTCAGTATTAAACCAAATAGGGTCCTTAATTCCTGCTGCTGCCAACTGTATGATTAAGCTCTTGCTCTATTACACCACTAACACTTGCTGCACACAGGACTTCCTCACTTAACACATGCTGTTTTCTCTTTCTTAAAAACATGCTCACACCGTGTAATATCTTTTATCTTGAGTGATGTCTTGAGCCCCAGCTGTGTGTAATGCATAAACCAGAGATGTTCAGTCTGCCTTGCATGCTAATTGCCTCTGGGGCTTCCCTCCATGCACCAGACCACCCATGGTGAGGAGAGAGGGTGCATTGGTCTCCATTTCAATAAAGCATGTCATTATCTCCTCGCCTGTGATGTGCCACTTGCACCACTAAAAGATAAACGCTGTAATAACATCACAAGACGGTCTCTAAGGAAACGTGATTGATGTAACTAACATTGTGGGATACACACTCAGGTGTAAAACTGCATTATGAGATTTTGTTTCTTAGTTTGTGTGTGTGTGTGCTCAGTTTAGGATTTATTTAGACCCTGCCCTGCTGGGTCTGGCCTTGCTGGTTTTACAGTCACAGGGAGGATTTGGGTGGGGGGGAATGCATGATTGGAAGTAGGTGGTGCTTGATACTGCTGCAGCTTAAAGCTGCAGCTGAGTGTGAGCAGACGTCTCTCTGCCTCGGACCAAATCCTCTTTGGCTGCACGGGCTCTACCCTGTGCCAAGGCCTGCTGAGAGGGGCCTGAGTTAAACCAACAACTGGGCTGCTCGATGAAAGAGGCGAGCAACGGGGAGGCAATCTTATGAACCCAGGGTCATCCCTCAGTCCTGATGACTCTATCCATGGTTCCACTTTCTCTGGCACGTAGTAAACACCATGAAGCATTAACTTCACTGCAGGATGCTGATGTGAAGGAGAGAAACTCTGTTGTGACCTGGGCTCTGCTACACTGGCTTTGCACACACACACACACACACACACACACACACACACACACACACACACACACACACACACTACACAGTACGAACCACAGACTGTATATTGACATCGACGGAGCAAAAGCTTTTGAAAGTAAAGCCAGAATATTTAGAGCTCCGCCTGCTGACTGGCTGCTGTATTAGTATTAAGCCCCGCCTCCTCCATGTTAACAGATGGGACATACAACCCATAGACTGTAAACATTAATTGACCTCTGTCACTTCAGGGGGGCTGTGGAGGATCAGCAGCAGCAGCCACCATGTTGGAAATCCTGTCTCAGTCTAACTTTCAGTCAACATAACAACAGGCTGAGGGCTGGAGCTGAGGCGGGGTTTAAACCTCCTGACAAACTGTTACACCGCGCCCACCTGTCAATCATGTCAGCTACTCGCCTAACTATTGATAAAATGTAACGTACATAAAATAGAAATGGATGAGTTATGAAAATATTCACCCCCCAGTGTTTGCAGATCGAGGCATGAGCCAATCAGACCTTTTTCATTCTTTGAACCAGGCTGTAAACATGTTAATCTCTGCTGTAAAAACAGGCTCGTTTGAATGAGTGTGTATGTGACTTCCTGTGCTCTTGGAGCCAGACTCAAGAGGACACTTGACAAACTTCAGTTTTTTTGCACTTCCACATCGGATAAATTTTTTTAACACTGGACGTTGCCACGTGGTAAAGCCACACAATGTATCTGATATCTATTTATTGTGCTTTTTCATTTCCTGGTTAGTTTTATTTAAACAAGTTATTTGATGCTAAAAAAAAACCCAGAGTAATGTCATGATTGTCAGCTCAGTAGACGAATGAGGGGCCTTGCAGCGTTTTTAACTGAATGAGAAGAAATAGAGGAGGAGAGGCGAGAGAAAACAGAAACCATACTGTGAGTGTCTTCACAGACACAAGAATCTGTTCTTCGACTGAACCAACCTGAGGGACGTTTCATTGGTAGTGGCGTCACTAGGCTGTTTTATTCAGGGCTACAGCCCCGGATATTATTTAATTAGCCCCGATTATAATAAAAAAAAAAAAAAAAAAAAAAACTTTCCGACGGTCCTTGAACGCCCCTTGTTTACCGCACGACAAAAGAGCAACAAAATCTCTGCATTCGACCTTGGAATTTCCGAGTGTCTCAATAGTGTCACAATAAAATAGGTAAAGTGGAGAGTAACGGTTAAGACAGAGACACGCTGTACAAGATAAGAAATGAATGAAGAAAAACATGTAAAGAATACATACATGACTGTGTGACTCATTAAACATCTCACTGTATACTTTTGCTGAATGTTTACTGTTGGTGTTTCTTGAATGAGGCCCTTTTGTGTTTGGGCAAAGGGAAGTTTGTGAAAATTGGTATTTTTACCATTGGTATTTATTGGCATATTTACTGGTAACCATGGAATGCATTAATTCAATTCAGTCTAGAAGTGATGAAATGATTCTAGTCACTAATGGTAGTTAGTTATTTGTTGGATGTCCCGTGTGCTTTACACTAGAAAGAAACATGGGGATTCCAGGGGCATCTCAAAATAAAGTAGCCTAGTCCTTCTAGATAGTCCTTCTGGCAAGAAAATAAACAGTTTAAAAACATAACCAGACTGTTTACCACCTCAAGTGAATTAACCTATCCGATCCCTAGTCAGATCCATATAGGTAATGTAAGGTCTGTCTCACTTGTATTCATTTTACTCTTAAATAACTTGAATGGAACTTTAGATGTCTGGGGATAAGCAGCACAGCAGTCAGGTAGTTATTTAAAGCTATAATAAACTGCATATTTTGTTGTGTGTGTGTGTGTGTGTGTGTGTGTCTGTGTACTCCGGTGAACTCAGAGCTGCTTCAGAAAATTGAAGATGATCCCTCCAACCCTTTATGGTGAAATCTCGTTTGTCTCGTTTTTCATCGGTGACGTGTGTCAAGAGGCAAGACGGATGTGAGCTCCCGCCAGCTCGACTGACCCAGAATCTAACTGTCAACTGTGAGAATCTGGGCGGGGTTGTGTGACGGCAGGGTGTCTGAGACAGTATGACACAGTGGTGTTTGTGTTTAGTATATATAGAGAGAGAGTGTGTATGTGTGAAAGAGGGGTTTCTTAGTTCAGGTAAACACACAACAAACTGATATTAAAAAAAATCTACTTGTTGCTGTGTTGTAATGTTTGAAACAGAGGGAGTGGAAAAGGAAGGCAGAGAACATGTAAAGTGACCACCCACGGTTTGAGAACATAGCTGCAGGGGAACAACGCGGCTTGTGAGCAAGAGAGATGTTGGTTCCTGACATGTCCCTGCAGCAGGCTGGAAGACTTCCTGCAGATAAGACAAAGTACTCCTGCTACCCAACACAAGAGAAATAAATCATCAAACAAAAAAAAAAGAAAGCTGCACATTCATTTTCAAGGCTCACATTTGCGTCTTCGATTCCAATGAAAGCAGCAGAAACAAACACAGGCTCGTACTGGGACATGCTATTTGTTTTCCTTCAAGCACACCACATTCTGCAGCGCTCCACAGGATGTGAGGCGTGACAGATTACACATATGATTTTATTTCTCTGATCACAGACTCTTTTTTTCCTTTCCAGTTTTTTTTTGCATATGGAGCTCATCAAAGATGAACGACTTGTTAATGCTACGATTGCTCAGCTGGAAAGTTGTTTTCAAGCGCTAAGGCCATTGAAGAAACACGATGTAATAAAACACCAGCCAGTGCCGCTTCTTTGAGCTTCAGAGATTCCCCCCCACACACACACACACAAAGAAGTCAATCTTTTTAAAAAGCTTTTTTTTGCTTGTGGAGCGGAGCAGAGCGAAAGCTTTCTTAGAGCAGAGTCTGTATCAGTGCAGCTCAGATAAGGATCAGGACGCGCAATTGTACGTTCAGCTTTGTGGTGTAAGCATGTAGACAACCCCGCTGTGGCCCTCCAGTTAACCTGAGCACACAGACTAAAAGTGTCTCAGTTTGCTCCCAGACATGTTTTAACTCTCTGCGGTTGCATCGTGGTGGTCTACATTCAGGCTTTTTGGAGATCACCGCGCCACCTGAGACACATCGTCCTTGGACACATCCCGTCCTCTTAGCAGCTGCCTCGCCGAAAACACTTCGAGTAGATTTTGCAAGCCATGAAGGGGAAAGTGTTCTTGGCCTCGACGATATGCTTATTGTAGGAATGCTGGTGTTGTGAAAGTGCAATGGAGACTAAATATAACAGAGCACCTGGTGCACTGGTGAAATGTTCTGCATGCACGATGGTGGAATTTCTGGTTTAAGAGGTTCTGGATGTTGTGGGTAGCAAAGGGATTAGGATGACCGGCTGTATACAAAAAGAGTCAGAATCAAACTCGGAGAAGCAGCGTTCAGTTTCTATGCTTCTTATATCTGGAACGAACTCCCAGAAAACTGCAGGTCTGCTGAAACTCTCAACTCTTTTAAATCCAGGTTGAAGACACACCTGTTTACAGCTGCCTTTCATGAAACAGCTTTAATAAGATTTTAAACTTAAACTCTGCATTGTAACTTTTAACTCTTTTTATATTTTTTATATTTATTTCAATTAATTTCACTTGAATTATTTTTATTTGAACATATTTTCAGATTGAATAATTTCAGTGATTTTTTAATTTTAGTTTCTTTTCTTTCCTCTGTCATGATGCTTTTGATGTCTTGTGTGAAGCACTTGCCTTGTTTTTGAAATGTGCTGTATAAATAAACTTGACTTGCCTTACTGCGTGTACAGTTGCATATGTTGAGACGTGCACATCTGTTGTAGAGACACACTGAGCACACACACGCACTGAGCTGCTTGTGTGTGAGTACTTGTTGATTCATGTGGAAGGTGTGTGTTGTGGAATCACTCAGAGCTCTTAGCATTAGTGTAGGGTAGCAGAGTCACTGATTCACCGATCATGTTTCTCTGCAGCGCGGAGACAGACAGGCACACACTTAGTGGGAGCTTAAAGTCATAAAGCAGCAGACAAACATGGCAGACAGACTTTCTCTGCCCCAGCACACTTATCTGATGGTTTGACACCATGATGGACCGTGAGATATAACTTCAAGGCTTAATCGCTCTTATGCTTTTATCCCACGGCCATTTTGCTCCATGCTTTAAAAATATGAACGTTATTGTTTCAGTGGAGTTGGACAATTATGTAAATACATAATTCATAATAAAGCATGTATTTATATTATATTACTTTTTAATGCCATTCTAGAGACGGGCGTTGCAAATTAGCAGACTGAGCACATCTCAGGAACAAATGATGCAGGATTTTATGAGCTATCCAATCAATCATTATTTGTATAATAAGTGTTATCTCCAGACGCTTTATAAAAGATCAGGTTCCAGACAAGCGGCAAACTCTGGTCTTGAAAAATGATGCCAGGGCTGAAGTGCCTGCAGTTCCCCGAGTGTCCACTAGAGGCTGGCTGCAGGAACACCAGGAGTCACAAACACACCACAGTCAAAAAAGCAGATTTTACAACATAAATAAAAATGTTTACAGCCTGGTACTAAATAGGTCTGGTTAGTTATTGTCATCACTGGCACACACTATACGGGGGGTGATTTTCTTTTAAATGGCTATGTTTTGATTTTATGAATGATACGTGTCATCCATAGTAAGGCGTGTAGCTGACATGATTGACAGGTGGGTGAGGTTTAAAACCCGCCTCAGCTCCAGCTCTCAGCCTGTTGTTAGGTTGTCTGAAAGTTAGACTGAGACAGGAGTTCCAACATGGAGACTGCTGCTGATGATCCTCCAGAGCCCCCTGCAGGAACAGATGGCTGACCTCACTCAGGCTTCATCCATTAATATTTACAGTCTGTGGTTAAAGACCGTTCTCACTGTCAAGAAAATTTGGATAGGGGGAGACGGGACAAGATGCAGGAAGGATTTCTCCTTCGTATTCCTCTCGTTCCTGTTGCCTCTGAGGTGGAGGTCGGAGCAGGCCGTGCTTGGATGAGGACGGCTATTAGCGGCTGCAATCCATTCAAAGTGAATCAGGCCCAGAGTGAACTTCATGGAAGTGTAACTGAAGTGTCTGAATTAAAACATATTGTTACTCTTTTACTTTGAAGACAGCCTTTGACAACCATAACCTGATGCAATACGAGGGGCAAGTTATTACATGTAAAGTAAGCGGCTTGCATCTGTTGTACATTTAAAAAAAAAAAAACCCATCATAAACCAGGACTCTGCACAACCACGTACATGCCTCACACACACACACACACACACACACACACACACACACACACACACACACACACACACACACACACACACACACACACACAGAAGTAACACTTTGAGTAGCCTTAAGTAGTCAGAAGACTAGAAAAAACGCTGTGTAAGCTGAAACGTTCATACCGTGCTCAGGGAAAGTTCTGCAAATCCTAATACTCTACGTGTAAACACAGCGAGAATAGATGTTTATTGTGTTAATGTGCCGCATTTAGAACAATCCAACATGATCTGCGAGACAGACTGAGAGGTGAAAGTGTTTAGTTTATGAGCTTTGATATGTTTTTAAAAGTAAAAAGCCAGTTTAAACACATTAATGTATCTCTGCTGCTGCAAGCTGGAGTTCCCATGAGGTCCCCCTGCAGGTTAATTCAAACACATTATGACATCATTATGATACAACCTCTCTCAGGGGGGAAATTGCATTCACTCGTCACTCTGTGCGCAGCAGCTCTGATCCTCTGACACTGGTAGCACTTCTTTCTGCTTTTCCTGGACAGTGAAGACTGGATGGTTTTGCCGCAGGGCTGCCAAATGGTTTCCTTGTTGTGTTTCTGTCTCCTAATGTTCATTTGAATATTTGTCGGCTGACTCATGACAAGCCACACTCATTCATGCTCATTCACAACATCTTGATAGTGTGTGTGTGTGTGTGTGTGTGTGTGTGTGTGTGTGTATCACTTGTTTGGAAGACTGACAGCTCCTACCAGCAAGACTGTAATTAATCAGAACAAAGGCGTGCTCGGCCTCTGACAGCTGTGATGGATTGGGGAAGTTGCTCAAGCTGACTGGGTATGTCAGGTCAAACTTATGAGTGTCATCGGGAATGCATGAAAAAAAAAAAAAAAAAGCAGTGACAGTGCACTGTACACGTGTGATTGATAACGTGGCAGGTAATGGCTATTTGCTGTCTGATCTGGAATGTGTCGGCCCGGAGCACAATGGTTATTTATGCACACTGTTCGTCTTGTCTTCACACAGATGTCAAGTGAGGAAAAAAGTTATAGATTTCTCCGTCTTTATAGAGTAATGCATTCTTTTCCATTACGGCGGCCATTAATAAATCTCGGCAGGGAGCGTTATGTAACCGAGCAGCGAGCTTGGCAGCGTGCTCTGGACTCATTTGTCTAACATCCTTTGATTGCACAAGGATTCAATTTCAATGTGCAAGAAAAACAACTGCGCTACAACAATAACAATTTAATATATAAACACACACATGGCGTGTACACCTGCTGAGAAAATCTCATCCTCCCTCACCTCCAGTATCTATAGTCCAAAAATAACTTCTCCTCTTACATTGTTTTACATTGTGTGTATCCTGTTTAACTTTAACAAAGCTCTTTGTGATTTATGACTCTGCTTTTGATGATGTACAGTTGAAGGTGTTGGTTGGGGGGGGGTTGGGGGGTGTTAGATGGGATGGGTTCCAGTGAGGCACTCTGCAGTTCTCTGCCAAAGTTAACAAGGAGCTGAACAATCACACCATCTGCTGTCTGTGACTCATAGCGTTTGGACGGCAGCCAGCACCTTTAACCTGACCGTCTGTTCGCCTGCATGACTGATAACGGTCGACCATTTTTATTGTCAATTGATTCTGCACTTTTAAAGAGCAGCAGCGGACATCTCCATAATGTGTGAGATTTAACTTTTCTGCAATAGAATGATGTAAAGTGAGGGGCTGCTGTGGTTCAGTGGGTAGAGTCGGTCGTCTCACAACCTGGAAAGTCGGGGGTTCGATCCCCAGCTCCTGCAGCCACATGTCCGATGTGTCCTTGGGCAAGACACTTGACTCCAAGCTGCTCCCTCTGCTGAGCGACTTACTGAATGAGTATGAAAGGGATCAGTTAATACTGAAGGTCACTTTAGGCCCCGCGTCCATCTAGCGTTTTTTGCCAGGCAGAAAAGCGCTGGCTGTGCGCTCGGAAGTGCTCGCATGAAGCATGAAAAAGAAAGAAAAGCGTCCGTCCTGTCTCTATGACAATAGTTTGTTGATAACAGTCAATGTATGACCGACACTGCTCCATTACTTGTTGTTTGTTTTTTTGTTTTAGATCATTTATTACCCGATCAGACACGGAACAAAGAGGACGTGGGTACATGACATACATTTGGAAAAGAGCGCTGGTGAAGTCAACAGCGCCTTTCTGAAAAGTTGAAAGATTTCTCTGCCGCTGCCTGCTGCTGAGAACACTCTCTCCTCCTGAAAGAAGACGCTAGCTCTCAAAAAATAACACTAGGTGTACACAGGGCCTTAGACAGCAGCCTCTACCATCAGTGTATGAATGTGTAGGTGTGACCTGCAGTGTAAAAGATCTTTGAGGAGTCAGAAGACTAGAAAAGAAATATACAAGTTCAAAACCACTAAACCACATTCAGTCACATGATGTGTCCTTAAGTCCCTTTTTGTGATTTCCTTTCTTCCACCTGCCCTCCAATGTAATACTCATTACACTGAGGAAACTTGCTTGCTCACCTCTGAGGAAAAATGCAAACTGCTCACAGTGACACCAGTTGTCAGGTGCTTGCATGGATCAAAAAGAATCATCTGAAGTAAATACTGTAATATCAAGAAATAAATTTGAATATTGGGTCTTTAATTCTTGACAGTGAAGACAGTTTTTTTACCAATTTATTCCAACTTACTGAAGCTTCGTGCACATTGAAAATCAGGCATATTTTACATATCAAAATGTAAAACAAAGTCGATGGCAGACTGCCAGCAGTGAGCCTATGAAATGAAGCGGTGGCACTTGTTGCTCGTCAGACTGTCGTGTGCGTTCTATACTCAAACAATGAGAAACCGCCACGGCTGCTAGTGATGCAGAACCAAAAGTAACGAGCGTGGAGAGCGTTGTCAAGGGGATTGATCATGCCCAGTCACATAATGCTTTACTCTTTAGTCACAGTAAGGGTAATGCGTTTCATATAGAAACATATGCAAATAAAAAGTTAATCAGATGGTCACCTAAATGAGAAAAGAAAATATTATAGTTACCGTCCGATAGTGTTCAGTAGAGCCTGGATACATAGTTTCCATACAGTGATGTACAGATTATTTACAGGTTCACAAGGTTTCCTCTTCAGTGGGGGAAACCACCGCTCAGGTCATGCTGTCATCTTACTTTAAACTGGAAGGACATCCATTAAAGTTTGGTCAGATATTCAAGATATTCATATTCCCCAGAGGATAAGACATATACTGCTTTTGGTGATCCCCAGACTTCACATTTTGGCATCACACCACTGACGTTCAAAAGCAGATATGGTAGGGGCTCTGGTGGCACCATGGTTAGTGGTCCTCCAAGCTGGCGGCCCAGATTTGAATCCCACCTGTGGCTCCTTTCCCACATATTGTTCCCTACTCTCTCTCCCTGATTTCTGACTGTTCTGTCTCTCCATTAAAGGCACAAAAAAAGCCCCCCCCCCCAAAAAAAAAAAAAATATATATTAATGGGCTTGAGCATGTATACTTCTTTTCTAGTCTTCTGGTTAATCAAGGTGCTTTTACACCGCAGGTTCACACCTACACATTCACACTCTGATGGTAGAGGCTGCTGAGTAAAGAGACCATCATTATGAAATAATCCATCCATGCAACAAAGCAGAGGGAGCAACTTGTTGTGTCTTGCCCACGGACGCATTGGACGTGTAGCTGCAGGAGCTGGGGATCGAACCCCCGACCTTTCAGTTGAGAGACGACCCACTCTACTGACTGAGCCACAGCCGCGTTTCTACATTGACCATTCCAACTACATACAGATCGCTAGCAGTTTCAAAATCCTTACACTTATTACAAAATGTAAATCTCACAAGCTTTGATTTTGTGTTTTTTTTACTTAAATGCAAACTGTTGTTGAAGAAACCATCAAGCAGGGTACCTTCATGTTCTAGGGATGTCCGAGGTTCAAAGGATGAATTGAATCAGCTGTTTTCACTAAACTTCACTGCACTCCAATAACCTGCAGGAAGCTCACCGTGGGGCAATAAACACCATCGCTCAAACACGAGCATGAATTAGCTTTAGATGTCGTCAAACATGTCTGGCCAGGTTTAGCAGCAGCAGCAGCCCATAAAAAAAAACACATGAGCCACATTTTCTGACAGCATGACGCAGACGTTTAAAGACTGCAGTACAGAATGTCAAAGTTGATTTCAGTTGTCGTCTAATCACTGACGGTAGAGTCAGGCCTTGAATTCATCTATTTAATCTCTTTTGCAGGAGCTGATCTAACCCTTAACATAAAGCTGTATCTACTTGAAGTCTTAAAGGGTGCAATGAGAAATTTACATTCTTGCTAAAACAGAATGTGTGGATTCAAAAGTGAGCTTGTTGTCAGGCTGGTGGATAACATTTGACATCCTCTTGTTCTGCTGCAGTTTAGTGTCAGAGCTGCTGAGTTGCCAGGATGGCCCATCTTATCGCTCCTCCACCTCCTCTTCCTCCTCCACCTCCTCCTCCTCCTCCACCTCCTCCTCCTCCTCCTTCTCGTCCTCGTCCTCCTCGTCCTCTTCCTCCTCTTCCTCCTCTTCCTCATCCACCTCCTCCTCCTCCTCCTCGTCCTCCGCTTCCTCCTCCTCCTCCTCTTCCTCTGCAGGTGAAGCTTATTGGAAATTACTTGTGTGTGTCCAAGAAGGCGTGTCGGGACGGGATGTGCGATGACAGAAATCTAACTGGTCTTCTGGGAAGTGAGTGTTTAATTAAAACAATAAAACAAAGTCAATAACTTTAACAGCATGTGCCCACACACTAATATTCCCTGAATGCCTGCAGCTGTTGAACTGCCTGACTCGTTATTATTATTAACAATCATACTCACATAAGAGATCACAACACAGTCGTTGTCAGTGATATTTGTCATTTGATCATTAGTTTCAGAGCTGGGCATGCGCCAATTATAGTTAATTTAAAACATTAATTTTTAACGTGGATGTTAATTTGAAAACGATTATTGCAACCTTCGATTTCTGGTTTATTTGGTTTCTGTTAATGACCAAACCTTGCTCTTACATGGTGAGATGGAT
Organism: Labrus bergylta; assembly: GCF_963930695.1. Taxonomy (NCBI): domain Eukaryota; kingdom Metazoa; phylum Chordata; class Actinopteri; order Labriformes; family Labridae; genus Labrus; species Labrus bergylta. Next base: position 3,161,299 of record NC_089196.1, on the reverse strand, counting down.
TACAGACAACCTGAGGGAGAACACAGCGCCCCCTGTACTCTAGAGAGCTTGTTGAATAATGATCTTAAATGCCCGTCTCTGCCTCGGGAACTTTTATTTTGAAATACTTCCAGAGAGTGAAGACAGGGGGGATATATGAAAAAGTTAATTAGTTGTATATTTTGTGTTATTTAGAGTTTCGTATGTCATCATGGCCGCTTGAGATCTACGATCTATTGACTTCACCAAAAATCCAATAACACCCATTAACGTTAAATCCAGTTATTAACGATTAGTTTATTATCGTCTATCAAAAGTCAAATTGTGGATTATCAGTGCCCACCTCTGGATACTGTTATTATTGGCGTTGACATTATTAGTCTGTGTTTTTATTGAGTGATTATTGTTGTTTCTGTCGTCATGTCTCTGTACGGTTCATCGCCCTCCTTTTCATCGGTCTCTCTCTCTCTCTTACTCACTCTGACGAGTTGTGGCTGATGGCTTTCCATCAATGAGTCTTGTTCTGCTTACAGGTCGAGTCAGTAGAAATGTTTGTTGCAGCTTGTGAACACATCGTTCATACTGGGCCCCGTCGTTCATATTCTCCTCCTCTTCAACCAGTTTAAAAAAGTCTCAGAGCTCCTCAAAACATGTCTGTAAAGTGTCTTGTTCTAAATCCACTCTGATCCTGTATTTGATCATGTCTATAAACCCCTCTATTTCAGCCCTGCTCAGAACAGGCTGTTTCTGTGTCTGTACCTTTAAATATGTAAATGAGCTGTGTCTGACCACGCCCCCTCTCTGGAGGGGATTGGGTGGCTCAGGCTTTCTCGCTTCATGTCCTATTGTTTACTGTGAGAAGGCGGACTCAGAGGGCAGAACAAACACCTAGCTGTGGGAGTGTCACCAACCTGGGGGAGGGGCTACTGCCCTTTGTGATGTCATGAAGGGAAAATCTCCAAACGGCCTGTTTGAGCAAACATTTTCTGAAAAGTGGAGCAGGCAGAAGACAGAGAGGATGGACTTTTCTCATCATTGGGGGGTTTGTAGACAGACTAGAGACACATTAAAAAACAAACAAAAAAACAAACAAAATTAAAACTGAGCGTCTTACAAGGACGTTGTTTGTCGCCAATATTCCCAAGACGTTCTTTCTCATTAGTTTTTGAAGTTGGGTCTTTTTGAATTCGCTTTCATCTGCTCAGAAAGAAACACGGAAACTGTCGCACCCTCCATCAATTTGATCACACATCCTCTACGCAAAATAAACCAGAACTTTGTCCAGTCAATAATTGTTAACATGTTTTGGCCTCTTTCAAACTACAAGAAACATGAATTTGAATTTCCACATTCGAGGTTTGAACGCCCACTAACGTTTACATCGTCCCCAAAATCCTTATTGCTTTGTTTGTTATTGCTGTCAGACACCAAACACACTCTAAATACCCAGTTTTAAAAAATTGCTTTGCTTGCAGATATTTTGGATAATCGTCCTGTGCTTTCTTCTGTAGTCCGCTGCTTTGGTACTCCAGGCCGTTTTTCCTAACCAAAAAAAGAAGGTCAAAGTGAAGGCCAAGGTCTGGATGAAAGCACATATGCTGCTGCCTTGTTTGCTTTGTTCCGCCCTCTCTTCCTTCAATCCTTCACACCATTGGCTGTCAGTGTCAGGGTCAGTGTGTGACCTCGCTCTTAAGCCTCAAGCTTTATGAATGGACACGCTAGCTGAAGAGACTCAGTCAGGATGGAAATGCACGCTTCAGAGATAAACTCAGCTGAGACTCAGGGAATGATCAAGGGTCGCCGTGAAGATAATTAATGATTTCTCTTTTTTCCGCGCTGGAAAAGACGCCCCCCCGCCCTTCCCGTCGCTACAGCTGACCAACATTAGTAATAAATTCCTCATGCTTTGACAACACGCTGGGTGCATTTTCTGGCCCGGCCAAGGCTCAGCACTGTACAGCCCCCTCATTGTCTCATAGGTTTTACATTTCAGTGGGGATTGACTAAGTCCCGCAGAGATCAGGATCCCACGTTAACTCTCTTTTTTTCTGTCCCACTCTCTCTGGCGCTCACACACTCCCAAACACACACAAACACATTTTCTTGTCCCCTTTTTTTTATGGCTTTGCTCCCACAAACTGCTCTAGGTCACAGACGCTGATCTCCAAATCCAGCCTGTTAGGAGAAGAAATACAGGCTGCTATTGAATAAGCGCTGCACAGTTGTGTTTGTTTCATGGTGACATGTCAGCGCATGTTTTCCCTTTGCTGGGTAAAACTGTTGGCCTCGGTGTGCCCCAGCTGCCAAGGGGCTGAGCAATCATCTGAAAAAATCTGTCATAAGGAGAAAACCACAAAACACCATGTGGTTGTAACATGTATTATTTCCTTTGTAACCAACTTTAATACTGACATTTGCATGCAATGCAAAGAAACAGTTTATTAATAATGATGTCTGGATGGATGGAGGTTTCTTTGTACAGTGTGCTGACAATGATATCTCAAAGGATGGGAGTACCAGCTCTTTCAGCTCTACTACAAACCATTCCATGTTATGGTGTATATAGGGTTTTCAACATTAAAGCGTTAATGCATGTGTTAATCTAAAACTTGAAGGCATTCTTTGTTGTTAACCCCGATCAATCACATGACCCTCCTGCTTCAAGTGCTAATTTATATGGAGCCTCATTTGCTTTAATTCTCTTTTAAGAACATTAAAGCAGTCATGACTGTCTACAATGAGTGAGAAGCTCGAGTCCTGCTGGCTGTGTTGTTGTCAGAGCCGTGTTTACATGGACGGGACGGCCTTACATATAAAGCTGTTTTAGTGGAGGACTAGAGAAACAAAAAGAAAATACTCACTGATTATTTGAACTCCACGTAAGATTCTTTAGATCACGCTCATTATGTGTTAATTTACATGCGATGTGAAGCTACGAGCTAACTAAAGCGTGCTAACATTAGCATGCTAACACAACAATGCAGGACACAGGTGATTGCAGCTCGAGCAAAGGACAATTTTGCCTGCCGCTGGGCTTAATGGTGCTTAATTATGCACCTTTCATAACTCATGAACATAAAGTTGTATAGTAGGCGGTTTGGTATGCGTAGCGATGTGCACAATGAGGTCATTTTTGGCTTGGTGGAAGGGACAGATCCAAGGGGTGGCTTTGGTGGCCTTGGTTCCCGAGGTGCAGAACTAAGCGGTTCAAAAGCAACTTTGTTCCCGCTGCTATCACGGACCTGAACAAGATGTTGCCATATTTGTACAGACACTTTATTCATGGCCAAAACATATTTTGATCCTTCCTGAAGAGATGATTTATTTCTGTTTTTATTGATCTTAGCGGATGAGACCTCTCTCCCTTATGCCTTGAAACTTTTTCGTTTCTTATAATGTTTTAGTCGGTTTAATAGTTATATTTCTCTTCAATGTTCGGGTACAAATAAAGTCACCTGAACCTGAACCTGAACTCCAAATCTGATGAGCCACCTCAGAATCCTAGATCATCTATCTGGTCTGTGTTGCAACAGGCTGCTTGCAGATTTCTTTGCATTTCAATTTGGCACATTTTTTATTTATTTATTTTTATTAAAATGTATTTAACCAGGAGAACCTCACTGAGATTAAGAATCTCATTTGCAAGAGTGTCCTGGCCAAGAGGGGCATATGTCATAGCATGGTTTTCTGTACTTACTGTTGACCTGATAGTTGTTCTAAGTTCTGTATTTCTATGTCAACTCTGTACTGACATTTATAACCTACATTCTTGCCCAATGGAAAAGCTTTCACAACAAAGCCAGGTGAAAGACTACACTGCCATAACATTACATGTCTTGCTTTGTTTTGTGGAGCACAAGGAGTAAAAGGAGTGCCTTACTACATTTCACTTTCTGTCATTCTCCATTCGCCTTGCCATTTGCACAGACAAGCTAAGAGTACAATACTCACATTTACACCTATACATCATCTCTCCGCACCTGCTCAGCTGGGAGAGGCAGGAAGCTGAGCATCCTGCACAGACCCATATATTCTCACTCGCTGCTGGCCCTGTGCCATGATGTACCAACACTGTTTTCCTATACCCTACTGCCACATCTCACTTTTACCTAAAGGTTGTTAGAACTACACAGTGGAGAAAAAAAAACAGACCACATCCCTAATCCAGCCAAGTGGATCTTCAGGTTATCCTTGAGTATCCACACTGTAAATGTCACCGTTGTTGGTTTAAACTGGGACCTTTTCTTGGGATATCATGTCAAAGTGTTTGAGCTGTCAATCGTGGCTCTGTTGATTTTGCATCACTCCAAAGCCTCTCTCATTAGAAATCTGTTGTTTGTGGATGGTTGGAGGTTTGACACACTCACTCAGGAGAGTTTCTGGCTGATGAGATGAAATTGGTTGATAATGACCCACGTTGGAGCTTTTTATTTGAGACGGCATCAGGACGTTAAAGAGGCTGCAGTCTGCAGTGTTGTTCACACACCTCACTGATAATCTTAGTTACATAGGACGGATGATCAAATTAAGTTTACCTGACAAATTCTCGTTTATGTGGCAACTACTTTTTACCCTAGATCAGTGGTTCTCAACCTGTCCAGCCTCAGGACTCACACACACCATGAGACATAATGACCACCACATTTCTGAAGGTTTACGGCAATTCAAATGTATTCAATTAAACATTTTGCAGTTTGGTGAGAAGTAAAAAAAAAACTCTCAGTATGTCAACATCACCAAACAGGACAGGTCAACAGGTTTGTTTGATTTCAAATGCTGATTCAGTTTTGATGACTTTGTGCTTTTATGCTCCAGCTGTTTGCTTCACACTACATACAGATACATACAGAGGTTTTTGTTGTTACTTGTTGTCCTCATGGTAAAAAAAAAGAGTTTTCTCTGTCATATGTGTCATGATTTGGTCTGTTTAAGTTTTGTATTTCAAAGTTTAGATCTTCTTGTTTTAGTTTTTTTTATTCTTCCCTAGTGTTGCTTGTGTTTCTTTAAATGTTTCCTACTTCAGTCTTCAATGTTTCCTGATTTTTTTTGTAATTTGTTATCCTAGTGTTTCTCTCTTTTTGTGTATGGCTAAATTCCTCTCTGTGTCTTTAGTGTTTTGTGTTTTAGATTGTAGTTCTTGTCTCCAGTGTTTCTTGTCTTTCTCCCTGCCTCTGGATTTTCTCAGTTTTGACTTTTGTTTAAAATAAAATTACTTTGGGTTTTCTGCAATTGGGTCCACCTCCTGCTTTCCTGAACCGTGACAATATGTACACTCAATATATGCAATGCTAACTGGCAGCATTAAAAAAACAGTTTTACCAGTGCCTATCCTGTCGTATTTAGCACTTCTGATAGGCACTGGAATATAATTTGTCCTTGCATTTTTGCACTGGTATTTTAAGAACCTTATTTATAGTCTTAATCTTTTCCTGACATTTTTAATATGGTTCATTTTTTCATGTTGAATGTTGTCTTTGCAGCATGGCTGCAGAGCTCAAGACAAATCTCTCACAAATGTCACAATAAAGTTAATCTTGATCTTCACTTCTCTTGTCCTTTAATGGCAGATGACGATGAAAGCTTTAAGGTGCATTACCGTCACCTACAGAGAATTAATAACAACATTACATGTTCTTTAAAGACCCTTTGCAAGAACTTTTCTTCCCTGGAACCCGCTAAAAAAAACTTTATGACCTTCTTTTGGGTCCCAACCCTCCAGTTGAGAAGCACTGCCCTAGATACTCGGTATCATGGTAAATGGACGGCACTAATTAAAAGCTTTTCTCGTCAGCTGATCGATCATTTGTCATGCTCCCAATGTCAAATTCACCGTCTTACACACACATTCTCATTTAAGTCAATGTGATGTCTCGCCTTCGATCTGAACTGAATCAACATAAATGTACAAAGACGTGATGACGGCTGAGCTTAGTGACGGCGCTTTTGGGTAAAGGCAGTATGAAAAGGGCTTTAGCCTGCAGGAGCTGGAGATCGAACTACCAACCCTCCAATAAGAAGAAAACCTGCGTTACGTTTTAGACACAGCCACCTCAGCGTAGCAAATATGTATTAGTGGTTATGAATAAAGGAATATAAATGAAGCTGCTGTAGCGGCTTGTGTTTGATAAACCAGGACCTGATGATGGACGTGCAAACTGATGAAGCTATCAGTCAGATCAAGAGCTATAATAAAGCTTTTAAGCATTCTTTCAGGTGACATTTTCCTCATTAGGCTGGCGTATAACTGCATTGTATCATAGTTACTCGAGATTTTTGCCAACCAAACCGGATGCCTGGTTCAGTGCCAGCCTTCTGGGGTTTGGCTGAGTACACTTTGAAGATCAAACTTATTTCCTGACACGTGTATCAGATTCAGAAAGTGCAAATCATCTGCTTTAATCCACTCCAGTACGACAGGTAGAGTTTTTATCTTTTACTGCAGCTTTGTACATAACCAGAGAAAGTGTGAGAAAGAAATATACGGCCATGATTGTGCCTTGTTCCATGAGTAAGGGTAAGCTGTCTCTCAGCTGGTTTATTTATAGGTTTGCCTTCATACCTTGGTGATGCATGTCAGGTTAGAAAAATAACTGCTTTCAGTCGGATTTGATGGATTGCTGAGAGGAGCTTCTGCTGCTGCAGTCCAAACAGCCCTAAATCAAACTTGTCACAAATTTCCGGATTTAACAAGGCATCCTGCACCGAGGGGAGACGAGAGACAAAAAAAAATCTATTCTAAGTAATCTCTGCTGAAGGTTATTTTTCAAACCTGTGATAAAGATCCAAGGCAAATTCTCACACTGCAGACAAACTAACACGCAGCCTGCGTATTTATGGAAACATATGACTGCAGCTGAGAGGGAAACAGTGTGAGGGTGAAGAATGAACAACATCTTAGAGAAAACATTTAAACTGATGGAACAGATTTTAAGGAGCTTGAGAGGGACAGACGATTGGTTCAGCGTCAGCAGTAATGTGGCCGTTGTGCCAGACTGTCGTGGTGAAGGGGGAGCTGAGCCTGAAGGCAAAGCTCTTGATTTACCGGTCGATCTTAGTTCCAACCTACACCTATGATCATGAGCTTTGAGTAGTGACTGAGAGAATGAGATCACGGATACAAGCGGTCGAAATGAGTTTCCTCCGGAGGTCTCGTTACTCGTTAGTCGCTACTCGTTCAAATCAAAAGGAATCAGTTGAGGTGGTTCAGTCATCTGATTCTGCCTGCCTTTGGAGATCGTCCGGGCACGTCCGGGAGGAGACCCAGAGGTAGACTGTCATGATTTGGTTTTGAATTTGAGTTTCCCTGTTTTATCCCAGTGTTGCTTGTTTCCCTTGTGTGTTAATGTGTCCGCGTGTTGATGGTTTCCTAGTTTTGTCTTCAGTGTTTTCTGTTCTATTTTGTCATTTATTATCCTCGTGTATCTCTGTGTTCTAGTGTGTTTTGTTAGACTCTCGAGTTCTGTGTGTCTTTAGTGTTTCATGATTTATTTTGTATTGTCCTCAGTGTTTCTGGTCTTGTGTTTCTGGTCTTGTGTTTCTCCCTGCATTGATTGCCCTCATTGTCTTCACCTGTGTCGTTAGTCTCACCTGTGTTTGATTACCCCATGTCTATTTAGTCTCTGTGTTTCTTCCCTCCTTTGTCAGTTCATTGTTGTTTGTGTATGTTGGTGCGTATGTTATGTCAGTGTACCGGTGGCTCACTGTTTTTGATCCCTGTGTTTTTGTTGAACTTGTTGAAGTAAGTTTTTGTTTGCCTTTTTGTTTAATTAAATATTTTTGTTAATTCTGCATTTGGGTCCTCCTCTTGGTTTTCTTGATCCGTGACATAGACCCAGAGTTCGCCTGAGCAATTTTACATTCCGTCTGGCCTGGTAACGCCTCGGGAGGAGTTAAAAAACGTCGCTGAGGAGAGCTTGCATGCCACCGTGACCTGACCTCGGCTAAGCGGAAGAAAATGGTGTGGATGGTAGATTGAATTTAAAATGAGTAAACAGTGTGAGGTGTTTTGGGTGTGCAGTGCTTAGCTGGAGGCCTAACATTCCTCCAGACACATCAGTTGTGTTTGACTTGCCTTTGAGTCTCTCTGAATATATGATGTCACGTCCTCTCCCGGACCGAGAGTGTTACCTGGAAGAAGTTAACAGTGACTAACAGGAGCAGACTGGACGACCTGTACGCTCTCACTCAGTGGATAAAAGATTTGACAGGACTGTTTTCAAAACAGAGTGTGTATCATGAAGACAAACTGAGTATGTTATGACCCTGCAGCTTATGAAGTCAACCTCACTGCAGAACTGATGTGTGTGTGTGTGTGTGTGTGTGAGACTGTTCTGGTTTACATGAAATGAAAAAACAGACTGTAATAAAACCATTACCCACACTTTTTATGTTAGCTTTTGAGGTTAGAATTTCAGTTTGAAGACATTACTGTTATTCCTCCTTCTATTAACGCGCCCAACAAGACGATGTTTAAATTCTGCTTTGTTACCTACAACCCTGTGGTGGTGTCATGACCCGGCTCAGGAAGTCACAACCAAAAGGGGAGACAACACCAAGTTTAAATTATTCTTTATTAAACCACATTAGTTTAAATAAAACAATTAACTGAGTCAGACCAAATTAGCTTAACTCTTTAATAACTCCAATTAGACCTAAGAAGTAAAGTCAGCGGTGTGTGATGTGCATGAGTGGAGTAAGAGTGTGGGTAGGTGTTGTGAAATGCAAATGTAGCAAAAGGTAACTTAGTCAAACATTCTCAAACAAAATGCAGTATACTTGAGAAAAGAGAGAGAGAGAGATTTTGATTTTACAAAGCAACCTTATTTAAAATAATTAACTATTAACAACATACTTTTATACAGCATAAAGAAACTGAACACTTAATATTGACTTTTTAGATGCTAAAAAAAGGATTGAAGATGAGTTTCTCGTCTTCTACAGAGCAGATAATTGCTCCATAGCACCATGTTTCAATGAAATCTGTAAAATGAGTCATAGCTTCAAAGAAATTACGGTCCACCCAGACTCTGGCTCTCACTAAGGAAAGGAAGAGGTCAGTCACTTTCCTTTCCTTGCCTGTTCTCCAACTGTTTTTTCCTGCCGAGATAAATTGCCAGATCCTGATAAAAAGTTTCCATTTAACCGCGTTTGTTTTGTTGTACCCTGCTCCAAAGATAAAAACTGTTTTTGACCATGTCTCATTAAAACCAATAAAAACCTTTAAAAGAGAGAGACTCAGCACACCGGGCCCAGGTGTGATGAGTTCCTCTAATTGTGAGCCACAATGAGATCACAGGTTAGAGACACACCTCCATGATAATGACAATGACAACATCACCTGATGATCCTACTGGGGCATCACAGGTGGCGATTCATGTTTCCTTCTAGTTTAGCTTCGTTTTTCCACCAGCTAATACCGTCAAGTCATAGTCACATTGGCCCTAAAAGGGTCTAAGATTAAGGATTTTGTATTAATAATAATGAATATATGTTAGACTAACTTTATATTCAACAGACAAATGCCAGGAATATGGATAGGGAAGTGCTGCAAGCGGATCCAGCTACAAATCCTAGCAACAAACTCATTTATATTATGCATCACGTGTTAAATTTGCTTGACTCATTAGATGGTTTTTATGTTTCTAATCACAAACCCATCAGGCCTCATTGTAAGCTTTTTTGTCTTGAAATAAAATGTCGGACTCGTCGGGTGCAGGTAGCTTATAATAAGTCTACAAGATTTTTAGACGAACGCACTTGCTTCACCTTCATTTCTTTGCAGTGTAGCAGAAAGCTTTGAGTTAACAAATAACACAACGCCCTGCAGAAACACTCTGACTGAAGGTCTGATATCTTGTGAAGCTGCCTGCCTGTCCACCTGGAGCCCATCATGGCTGCCACTGCAGGCCTGGCAGCTGCAGCGCTGCACCCTGGGATACCGGACACCCCGAGCTGACGCCTCTGATGAATCTGTCTGCTCCTTGCCCTGTGGCCTCTATCTGATCCATCCTACTGGGAAACAAGTGTGTCTGCCTGACCCAGACCAAACACAGCTCGCTCTCTCTCTCTCACACACACACACACACACACACACACACTTCCTTTGGCCTCCCCTCACCATTAATACCAATCTGCTCTTCTTTATGGCTACAAATATTTTTCACATGCTGCTGGCATCCTGGGAGATCATCTTGAGTTTCTTGTGGCCACAACAAAAAAGCCCAGGACTCCTTGTACTCGTTGTGAGAAACCACAGGATGCTCAGGCTGGGATATTTGTTAACATGATTTGTGAAACTTTTCAGACCGCAAGACAGGCGTGTTGCACCGTGTGTGGGTGGAGACGAGGGCAGATCCCCCCCCTGTGCCACATTCGATGGTTCCTTTATTTTGTCTACAACACAGCCAGCAGGGGAGTCTGTTAAATGCCAGTCAAGCCACACACACACACACACACACACACACACACACACACACACACACACACACACACACACACACACACACACACACACACACGGAAACTGGTGCACTGTCAAAATAGCACGGAAAAGCAAGGTGTTTGTTCTTTACACATCCACACATAGCATGATCTGGATGCAGACACACGGTATGTAAAGACATGTGTCATTTGAAACAAGACGTCCTTGTGTAGGTTACATGTAAACATTAGGCTTACTGTGCAAACATTTATTCTGACATGGACTGAAAAATCTTCATCACACACCCACCCAGGTGTCTCACTTTGACGGTTAGTCGCAGGAGAAATATGAAAATGTGTTTTAACTAACACAGAAATCTGAACTCTTCTGAGCATCTCACTCCAGAGGTGCTGACACTTCAAATATTTCAAAGGTCAAATTAAAAGAGGTCATTGTGTCAGGTTTAAAGTTGCGGTTCCCAACCTTTTTAGGCTTGTGACCCCACTTTGACTTCACAAAACTCTGGTGATCCCGTGTCCATTTCATGTATATTATTGTACAAAGAGGCTGATGAGCTAGGATGAGAAGTGAGTATTGATTTTTTTCTCAGTGTACGATATGCACAGCCAGGTGAGCAGGTATTGACAAAACTGGAAATGAATGCTGGAGGTAGTGTTGAAGTCAAGACCACACTAACCGAGACCAAGACATAACCGAGACCAGAGTGCTCCAAGACCAAGTCAAGACCAAGACCATAAATATCACTGAAAGAACATCATCTTGTGTACAGCGGGCGTGTCACTCACTGTAACACCAGGGGATAAAATTCAAACTACAAATTAATTGACAGTCTAATCACAGCAATGAAGTGGAAAATAACCTTTGTGGTTTGTGGTTCAGTGGTGGTCTTGATTTAAAATCTGGAGTCGGCCGAATCTGAGACCGAGACAATACAGATTAAAAATGCTTCAGATTCCGAGACTGAGACCAAGACCTTCAAAAAGTAATCTCGAGACCGGTCTTGAGACCAAGACCAATTTGGGGTATGTTGGACACAGACAAGGATACTGCAAGTTCTTTTTAGTTTTGAGCATGGGCTACAGCTCACAGTAGATAACATCTTGTAGCTTCATTACATTTAATTTTGATCGATAATTAGAAATTTCAGGAGACCCCGTTTGGATTCCACGCAACCCCATTTGGAGTCGGGACCACAAGGTTGGAAAAGCCTGGCTTAGAAATATGCTGTTGTTTTAGAAAAATCCATCCATCCATTATTCTTTACCGATTTTCCCGTTCGGGTGTCGCGAGGGGCTGGAGGCGATCCCAGCTGTCATTGGTCGAGAGGTGGGGATACAGTGTGTGTCCATGATGATAATAACTAATCAGACCTATTTAGTTTTTTGTACCAGGCTGTAAACATGTTTATTTAATACTGTAAAAACGGCTTTTTTGAACCGGGTGTGGATGTGACTTCCAGTGTTCCTGCAGCCAGCCTCTAGTGGGCACTCGAGTAAGTGCAGAATTTTGCACTTCCGCTTCAGGTTAAATTTTCAAGACCGGAGGTTGCCGCTTGGTGTAGAGCAGGGATGCCCTCTGGCAGGGAATTCTCACTACCAGGGGTCCAAATTGTAGTATACTAAAACGATTACAGTCAATTATGTATCAAATTTAACTCAACATTTACCAGTGATCAAATATTATTGATATATTTCTGGTTTTCATGATTTCATGGCAGACTTTGTCATGTTGTCTTCATGTTTCCAATTAATTGATATGTAAAAATTGATCTGAGGGCCACATTGAGGGTTGATGGGGGCCACCAGTGGCCCACCCCTGGTCTAGACCTTAACCTTTAATATATTATTTACAAAGACCTGACATTAGTCCACCATGAGCTCAGCACTTGGCACTGTGCACCATGTTCAGCCTTCACCTGGTGAGCTTTGTGATCTTCTATATGTTTGCTATCAAGCCACCCAGTTATGACTTCCTGTTTCTCTCCATTTTGTGATTTCTCTTGAGTTACTTGAGTTGCTGTGTAAGATACCTGCTGCATTTCTGTGGTCTCTATGGCAACCGAAGCTTTGAGCTACGTCAACACTCTGTATGAACAGAGGGTGTTTTCTGCCCTTTCAAAATGACTCCTGACTTTCAAGATGATAAAAGTGACTTGACTTGACTAACAACTCATTAACTTATACAACTTGAAGCAAATATTGTTCCGCTTTTAAAAGTCACCTGCTACAAAATGTTGAGGACACACTGTTCTGAGCGTCATGTTTTCACCCCTGTCTGATGAAATACATTGGCTTGTTCTGTGGACCCGCTGTATAGGATTCAAAGTATGACAACGGGGTACCACTCTAAAGTCCATATGGCACATGAGGGGGTCTGATGGTTTAGAAGTCAATATTAAATACATTTTTCTCAAGGAAGTCATCCACCCATATCCTATATTTAGAAATAGTAGATCAGGGGTTTGCATATACTTTTACCCCCAAAATAAATGAAGTCACAAACAGGGGACCCCGACTGTCCCTGGAGGTGGTCAAGGAACAGCGCCATAGCAGCCCCATTGCATTGACTAAGATGACAAAGTTAGGTATCACAAAGGGTTCTTGAGAATGTGGTGGTATACGGCTCCAAAACACATGAAAGTGATTAAATTAGAATTATTAACCGTGCCTCAGGAGTTGGTGACAGGTAACTGGAAGACTTACAGTCTTACCTTTAGAGGAGGTGTATCGGACTAATCTTCAATCTCCCCCTGTAAATCATGATGTTGTAAATCTTCCATAATTGCTGTTGACAGAACAACAACAGAGCAATTATGTCTCGCTGACTCTTGTTCCTGTTGTGAGTGTGTGACTGTTAATGTGTGTTTGTGTGTGTGACTGTTAATGTGTGTTTGTGTGTGTTTTATGGCCAACAGGGCTCATCCTCATATAGCCCCGCCCCCCCTGGACTTCTGGAAGGTTTCTGTCCCCGGGCTTGTTTTGAGTCAGATGGTTTTGTCTGTGAGCGGGAAGCCCTGATGCCACAGAGCCGTGTTTACTTTTCACTCAGCGTATTAGATATGGCTTCACTCATGCCCTGATGCTGGTAGCAACTAGACGCATGTGTGTCTGCCTTTGTCTGCGTCTGAGCGTGCACATAGAAGTCTGTGTGTGTCCGTGCGTTGTTTCCCATACCATTGCGCTGCCAACACACACACACACACACACACACGCACCATGAGCACTGCACTTTGATGAATTTATCAGATGGGATTTTTCATGCCAACCCTCTGAGTCGCTTCTCCTCCTCCTCCTCCACTTTCTGTCTACATCATGTTCATATTTATATCGGTGTCTGGCACAGATACAGATCCAAGACTGTCCCTGAGATTTATCGTTTTTCGCTTTAGTATGCGGTAAAAATGCATAAACAAAGATCAGTGAGGTGTGTGAGAGCAGACTGTGTGTAAGCAAAACGCATTTATAGGAACATCTGTACACTGAGGATTCCTTAACGGCCAATAGCATGAGAATACCCCCTCTTTTGATTTGGCTTGAAATGGTTAAAAAACATTTATAAAACCAAAGATAAGAGCTCAATGAAGCATTATCAAAGATCTGATTGAACATTAAACTTTATAAGAAGAACAAAAAAGGGCTTGTTTTGCTGTTCAGACCACTCTTCAGACTGTGTTGACGTGGCTGGTCATAATTTGATCGACATCTTCCTTTCTTCTCACATCACAGCGGGGAGCGTGTGACCATCAGCGCTGACTCGCTGAGTGTGTGAGTCATGAGTCTCAGAAAGCAAACGACGTGCCAACAGAAATCATTCACTCCAACCTGTTGAGTTACAAAAGGATCTGATTTGTGTAAGACGTTCATAATGTTTTAACATTTTCACTCATTACGTGTAGCCAACATACATGTTTAAATAGGGGCTACATGCTGTGCACAGTGGTGCAGTGGTTAGCGCTGTTGCCTCACAGCAACAAAGTTCCTGGTTCAAATCCCTGTTGCTGTTGCATGTTCTCCCCGTGCATGTTTGAGTTCTCTCCGGGTACTCCGGCTTCCTCCCACAGTCCGAAGACATGCTGGTTAGGTTAACTTTATTGCCCATAGTTGTGAATGTGAGTGTGGCTGGTTGTCTATCTCTATATGTCAGCTCTGTGATGGACTAATGAACAGTCCAGGGTTTAACCTTGCCTCTTGACCAATGACAGCTGGGACCCCTCCGTGACCCCAAATAAGAAAAGTGGTACAGATAGAAAGTACATTTTAAACAAGGAAGCTTCATGTCTTGTCAGTCACAACAATCTACACCATCCAAATAACCTGTGATTTCTAAATCTTTTAACATGTTTAAAACCTTTTTAATCATATTTGACGTGCTCCATGTCTTTTCTCCTGGTTCTCTTTACATGTTCATGCCTCATGGTTTGGGAGTTTTCTTTGATTGTGATGTTTTTGTACAATGTTATTTGTATTAGTCGGTCAACTTTAAGGACTTGGGTCTGACCCCCAGCTCCTGCAGCCACATGTCCGATGTGTCCTTGGGCAAGACCTTTAACCCCAAGTTAATATTTATGGCAACTTTACTCAGCAGCCTCTACCATCAGTGTGTGAATGTGTAGGTGTGACCTGGGGTTTAAAAGCACTTTGAGTAGTCAGAAGACTAGAAAAGAACAAGTTAATTTACCATTTAACGATGTGTTTCACCACACCTGCCGTCAGCCTATTGGTGTTGAAATCTATATACTGAGTGTGCCACCCCCCTTCTTTATTCAAAAACTATCACCTGAAGAAGACCTCTGGTGCAGACGTTGTGATTGGGATGGAATAAAAACTTTTTTGTGGCATTTTAGCAAAGTGTGTGGGCACATGTTCTTCCTCAGTTTGCTGTTTGCACGGCCCAGAACCTGAAGTATGTAAATATAATATAAGAAAGGTTTACAGATAATAATTCAAATTTTGAATCAAACTTATTTAAACGCTTCATATGTCCTATAGACCTAAATCACACAGTGAGTCCAAAGACTTGTGGATTTGTGTTCTCAAAGGCTTCATCTTCTGCAGAGTGTATTTTAGGAGTGAGTGGTTTTACTACAGGAAGTGGGACTGCCCAAACCTTGGGTTGCAATTAAAACAAGTGATCAAGAAAAGAAATTAATAATGCGAGTTGCAGGTTATTGTTACAGCTGGGTGCAGGGTTGAAGGTGGAGGCAGGTTAGCGGGGTTAAGTCGGCTGAGTTTAAGATGTGGTCAGAGGATGCGATGGGTCTTGGGGTGTTCTGGGAGTTTTTTTTTCCCCCTGTAATGACAGGGTGCTGGGGCAGCTGGATCCTGTTTTCCAGTGTGATGGAGGAGCGTAGCAGGGCATGGACATGGCCGTCTGTGGGCCCTGAGTTCATTAGTGGAGCAGCACTGCAGCACTGGGGGTGATTCACAAGCATATCAAGTTAAAAAGAAATGTCTGGCCACAGAGGGATTTTCCTGCCGGGGCCAGAGTGTGTGTATTTGTCTGTGTGTGTGTGTGGAAGGGGGTTAGAAAAGTGAAGTGGGACGGGATCAAGGAGATGGAATTAGTCGACTTCAATCGGAAAAACTTCCCCTCATCCGAGGAGATGCTTAAAAGTCTTCCTCTGTCAGACTTTCACAAAGATCCTCCATGCTCCTGTTCAAGCGTTGCCATAAAACGTGCCGAGACATTTTTTGAGTCCTGCCTTTAATCCACTGGTGTGTGTTTTTTTTATCTGGCCTGCTCATCTTGTGATTATTTGGAGACCTGGGTCCTGTGCTTATGTATGTTTGGCTGTGTTTCCCCCCCCCCCCCCCCTCCGATGCTGCACCGCGTTGCCGCTAGTCCAGGCAGCGTGCCAGTCGATCAGGTTTCACTCTGCTTGTGTTTGCTTCTCTGACTGGCTTGGCAGAAACCAATAAACACCACACTCCTGCCTTATACCGCCTTCTCCATCTCACACTATGGAAAAAAAAGGACTGTTCTTGTTCTGCCAAAGAACACAAGAAACTTTGTATTGATTTTAATATTTTCTTTTCTCCTGTTTCTGTTCCTTCTTTGTTGAAATTCTTTGCATACTTGGAAGAAAGCGGTGCGCACAACTCTACAATTAACTCTCAAACACAAAGCAGAGGACGACTGAGCTGTTCTGTAACTAGATCTATTTGATGCCACTGAGCCTAAGCGCTCCATTTGTCTTCGGTGAGACCGCAGGGTGACTTTGGGGTGGTCGTTTTTTGGTGTTTGAGCCCGGGCCACCTTCCGCTGCATGTTTGACTCTGGACATATCTGGATTGAATTGGTTCCCTTGCTCCTCCTCTCACCCCCATCTCTGTCTGTTTCATGTGGTCTGTAACTGCAGAGAGGCACATGTGGCTTGTATTGTTCTTCTCACAGTTTGACCTGCCGTCAAACTCATTATCAGGGTCCAAATTGATTTAATCGCCAAGAACAATAAATTGATCGTAATGGTTTCTGATGGGACGCCAACATGCTACCAAGTACAGGCATTTAAAAGTTTGTATACTGTGCCAATCAGTAAGAATGATGGGTTATTAGTTTGACTTACAAGATGGTGTTTAAAAAAATAGAAACGCTTAAAGGAGCAATATGTAACTCTGACACCTAGTGTTTAAAATGGGTACTGCAGTCCAAATTCTAAACATTATTGAGAGCTGTCTCCCCCCACCCCCCCTCCTCTCTGGAGTCGATGATCACGCAGGTCACCATGTGGTGGACACTGAAGCTTCAGTGTTTATCCAGCTCTGCATGGGTCTGTAAACCTTTCTGTGTTCTAACCTCTCTCCATTTTTCAAAATCATCTCCAATATTGATCCTAGTTTGAGCACGTTTCTGCTCGTGGAGCTTATTAGAAACATGCAGAGGCTTTTTAGGTCGGGTACAATCACTTCTATCTGAACCACTTCTCTTGCCCGCTTCCATCGCTGCAACACCTGTTGACCTGATAACTGCTCTCATATCTGATGAACCGAGGGGCGTCCAAAACGGCCGTGTCCACACAAATCCAGAGCATTCAGGACCAGAATCTAAAGTTAGAAGGAGGACATATAGGCTGCTGCATTGTTGTCAGAGAAGCACTTCAACATAGCATGTTTCCTTAAAGGGATACTTCACCCATTTGCATTAATCTTTGTATCATTAGAAACCGGTAGTATTACTGGTAGTATTTTTGAATGGTCGTGCATCCCGCCCTCATTTTCCCCTGAGATGTGAAATCTTTGTATTTCTAAGTCTGAAAAGGAGCTTCCAGTGACGCAAAATGACGATTTTTGCATCACTGGAAGCTGTTGCGGGTTAGCAGGGTGAAACTACAACGCTAGTTCCTAATATTTTTGACCACTGAAGCTACAGACCAATCACAGATCAGTGGGTGGGAACTCACTCCCAGAATCGAAACTTAACGTCCGCCATATTGCTTGGAAGCTATGCTAACAGCCTCTATGAATAAAGCTGATAATGGCGCGCTCCGCGACACAAGAGCGCCTGTTGGCAGCAACAGTCTCACCGCTATATTGCCGCCGCCAGCTCAGCAGCCGAGACATAAGGCCTGCCTGTCGGCGGCGGTGAGGAGCCGGGGCCGGCTGGAGCTGGGGCGGACTGGTAGTGTCGGTGCTCTCACTGTTTGTCTGTGGACACAGACATAGAGTCTGTTTTCTGACAGGAATTTCCAAGATCAATTCAGGAAGAAATCTCTGAATCAGTTGAGGAAATGGCCTTATATGTTGTAGTAAATATGTCTGTAAATGTTTTTATTAATATATTTCTACTGCTATATTGTATATTTTGGAGAAACTGTAATGATCGAATTTCCCTCTGGGATTAATAAAGTATTTCTGATTCTGAACTAGAGGACCTTAGTGGGAGTGGCCTGTGGTGCTGTGCATTCTGGGAATTGGTGTCTTTCATCAAAAAGACACTTTCTGCCTTTTCTCAGTCAAGAAGGCACCAACTTCAAAATTTATTTCACATTTCTACATATATGACCCAATGTCAGTACAGATTCATGTTTCAACGGGTTAAGTATCAATTTAATGTCTGATCATATAGTAAGCTCACTTTATCATTTCACTCACTACACATCTCACTGATTGGACCTTTAAGCCAAAATGTATTATCTCCAAGAGATGCCCTTGGTGTACATTTTGACTAACATTTTCTTCTGTGATAAAACTGCTTTTGTTTAATGATTTTTTGGGACCACTCATTGTATATCACTTCACTCTCAAAAAGAGAAAGCTGCTTGGTACTAGGAAACAAACTCAACACTTATGTACAGCTGTAAACTCAACCTCCCAAAAGTTTGGACAATGAGTAATATGTGAATAAAAACAGAATGTGAGGTTTTCCAAAACATGGAAACCCCATAGTTGACCGATAACATCACAAAGAGAAAGAAAAAACCCTGAGAAACTTGTTTCTGGGAAAGTTATGTATTCATTTTGACTTAGATACCAGCAACAGGTTTCAAAAAGCTGAGATGGGGGAAATAGAAAGCGAGAAAAATCCTGATGAAACATCTCACTATAAGGTCGACTGAGCATCCAAGAGACGCCGGGGGTTCAACACTCTGTGAAAGACCACATCCATATCATCCTTTAGAGATTCAGAGATTCTGAAGTGATCTCTGTATGCAGGACACAAGGCAGAAAACCATTATTTGGATAGCTGTAATGTTGGGGCCCTCAATCGACCCTACATTAAAACCATACAGGATTCTGTTGTTGGCATCACTGCATGAGCTCAGGGACGTTTCCAGACGCCTTTGTCCGTGCATACAGTTCATCCCTGCTTTTACAAACACAAGCTTAAACTCTACCATGCAAAGAGGAACTGTTTAGAAATCAGATTCAGAACTGCCCCTGATGGATCTCAGAGTGGGATTGTTTAACATGCTCTGAGGCGAAATGAAAAACTTTCCTGAGGTCTGACAAGTCAGAAATGTGACTTTCTGTTTTGGGAATCCTGGACGCCCCCCCGTTCTCTGGGCTGAACAGGAGAGAGACCATCTGGCTTGTTATCAGTGCACCCGTTCAAATCCAAGCGTTGGTGATGGTATGAGGGTGCATAAGTGCACACGGCATGAGGAAGACTCACCCAAATTAATTCCATGTCCTCATAGCTTATTTTTACCCTTTCTTTTCTCACTTTGTTTTTCTACCAGAATAAAAGCCATGAACCCTGCATGTGGAAAACTCAAAGCCCTCATATCTGCTATAAGCTGTGAATGGAGTTCACAGTTATTTCCTGAAAAAAAAAGATTTTATCTCTCTCTCTTTCTCTCTCTCTCTCCTGACAATACACCAGCATGCCTCCATGATGGCATATTTGCCAAAGAAGCCTGTTTTGAGAATACACAGTCGGTAGGGGGGCTGTGAAGTGTACAACGTGTGCTATATAACTCACCATACACTACATGTGCAAGGAGTCAAACCTGCTACACACACGCATGGATTCACACATTCAGTCTCAGTAAAATGGAACCGTACCAGTCGGACGAGTCCCTGAAGTCCAACACAAAGAGCCTGTCATATGACGACGGCATGGAGAGGAACATAGATCTTCCACAGCCTGGCAGGGACGCTTTATTTGACAACATGCAAAACTATGTTTATGTAACTCTCATGCAGTTATGCCTGGCATTTACTCAAGCATTATGTCCACATCCGGACAAAGATATCACAGTGTAGACTTGTTCACTAATGGCTCTTTGATGTCTTCATGAACATTAAAAAAAAGCTACCTAGAGTTTTTCTCTTTGATAAATAATCTGCTTTAAGGACTTTCCTTGTGGTTATTTAACTGCCTCGGTAGCTTGACCTCCTCTCGGCTTCACTCTTAAAAAACACATTCAGCCCATATCAGCGTTCTCTCTCCTCTCTCCCCAGAAAGCCTCATAAATCACTTTCCTGTAAACAGCGGTGACACGCAGCCTGATGTGTACTTCGATATATATTTTAGAGACCACAAGACCTGAAATCTGAGCCGGCTTGTGTTTGGGAGACAAACTGTAGTGAGACGGCGAGCTAGCATGTGTTTTGTGTGTGCAGGCTTGTTCCTCTCAGTGTGTGTGTGTGTGTGTGTGTGTGTGTGTCCCTCTCTCTCTCTCTCTCCGCTCACAGAGCTATAGGTACATGTTGTGCACACATGGCATCGGGCAAATTGTCTTCTTATTGTTACAAATTATGTTGTCGCACTTAAGCGTGGTAATGCTACCAGTAACAATAACAACAGATCCAGACTGGGCAGAGGCTGCAGCAGCTGTGTGACGCCACACAGGCCGACTGAAGTGAGTGACTCAGTGGGAATATGTTCTCGATGTAAACACACTCTGGCAGGACGTGTGGCATGGGCCAGCAGACAGACCTCTTTAAAAGCAGAGTAATAATATTCATCATACCTTCTAGCACACATGTCTTTATTGTCTTGTGCTTTTGTGAGACGTGTCAGTCAAATATTTGAGTCAGAACAAAGAGCACAGAGATAGCATCAGATAACACTGCTAACCTTACAGCATTTAACAATGACAATCTGTGACAATACATCACACATTATAATGAATTAAGGAGCGGCGCAGGAGACGCCGACTGCATGCCTCCAGAGGAAACGGATCCGAGGGGAAAGTTAACTTTAGTTTGATGATCATTCTTGTTGTTTAAATTTGGCACATCGCCTGAATTGATCATCATCTGGATTAGATCAGGACTGAGCATGTCAGACCTGCACAGAGACTTACCATGCACTTTACTTTAAAAATTGGACTTTAAAAATGTATCTTCCTTACATGCACTCTGTGAGTAGTTACACACATTAAGCTTTTTTCTCATAGTCCACTGCACAGCTCCTACATTGCACCTTTTGTACATTTCTATTTTTTCTATTTAATATTTTACATTTATAAATTCTATTTTATATATTGTAATATCTTCTTATTCTGTATTATTCAAGTTGTTGCTAGTTCTGCTTTACTTCCTTGTTAATTGTTTAGCACCAATACACCAAGTCAAATTCCTTTTATGTGTAAATGTACTTGGCAATAAACCCAGATTCTGATTCTGAATTCTATTCACCTTCATATGTGAATATTTAACTTTTCTGATATCATGTCCTTCATCTCTAACTTATGGCAGTACTTTAAGTTTGGAGGTTCACGCCCAGTGACATCATCTGATAACTTAATACATTTCAATAATTTGACACTAGCAGAAATGTCCTGAAAAACTCTGAATATTTCGCTATGAGGAGCTGTATATGTGAATGCAAAAAGCTGAATTTCTCACTCGGATTTCACCCGGAGTTTCTCCTATCAGACCCCTAGTATGTTTTTCCGCAGCATGTCCAAGTGAGTCGATGCAGCAGGATATTCTCTGGATAATTTGACTCAAGCGTTGTTTTTTTACATCACATCTTAGCTAGGGTGACCCCCCCCCCTCCCTCCTGTCTGATAGGGATAGTCTCCATCTGTGAGGAGCATGTGTGAACAGCCAGGTCAGGAAGAATCTCCGGAGAAGTCCTCCTGAAATGATCTAGATATAATCCGGAGTGCATATATGAAAACGGATGTAGACACCAAGAAACAGAAATGCAAGATCAATATAAGTAAAAAAAAAGACTTCAAGTTTTAAGTTTGTTAACAAGCAGGTTTCCTATTTAAAAAAAAGGTCAGCTTTGCAAATGCCTTCAGCCGAAGGATATGAATTACACACATTGTGTTTTTGGTGAGAAACACTATATGTAAACAGCAGCCCTGTTTGTTTACAGGAGAAGTCCACAGGGCACCCCTTAAGGTTTCCACAGAACAAATACGTTTAAGAATCCACCAATGATGCAACCTGAAGCAAACAGGGAAAAACACAAGTTCATCACAGACATCCAGGGGTGACCCGGAATATTTGAATACTCAATGATTTGTACGTCAGAGCCTCAGTCGACTGCCAGTCTCAGAGTCCAGCACATGGATCATTCCATTCCAGCTACATGGGGAAGTTTAATGTCTCATGTAACATAGATTTGTCTGTTTTCTCCAAATAATCCATTACTCATAGCCTCTTATGGTATGTTTATCACCTTATTTATACTTTTAATGCAGTTCTGAAAACCACTCGTACTATATCAATCGTCTTAGTGTGTGCATGAAGAAATCACCGCCGAAAAATTATAGAAGCAGCATATCCATGTCTTGAATTGTCACCTCTATGAATTGGCACGATACAGATAATGATAGGTTGGTTGAGTGGTTGGATAAGGTAAAACTCCTGATGAAACATCTCACTATAAGGTCGACTGAGCATCCAAGAGACGCCGGGGGTATGGTATGATTAGAAACAGCAGAGTAATTTGAACAGCAGTATGCACAAGCCCCTTTTTTTGACCAAAGGTCCCCAGAACTAAAAGTTACAACGACTCTTCAAGGAACTAAAAGGTTCCTGTGGCCCAGCGTTGTCAGCGTTTCCCTCGCTGCCTGAAGTGCCGAGAAGATTATACAAATCAGACTGTATTGCATTGCAAATAACTTCATTAACTAACAATGGAAAGGAGATCATCCAAAAAAAAAGACACCCCTTAAAAATCATAAATGATGGGGTGCTGGTGACGCAGTGGTTGGTGCGCGTACCCCATGTATGGAGGCTGGGGTCTTCCGGGCAGGCAGCCCAGGTTCGATTCTGGCTTGTGGCTCCTTTCCCGCATGTCATTCCCCACTCTCTCTCTCCCTGATTTCTGACACTATCCACTGTCCTATCTCTCCATTAAAGGCACAAAAAAATCAGAAATGAAATTACAATGAATTTTTAAGTATTTTTTGTGATTATGAAATTGAACAAAATAAAGATAATTTTAAGTAAAACACATTGCAGAGGCTCATGTATTCCATGTCTAAACTGAGTTTTAGTATTTGCTATTCTTTATTTAAAATGTGAGCACATCTTTACGCCTGTGTGTGTGTGTGTGTGTGTGTGTGTGTGTGTGTGTGTGTGTGTGTGTGTGTGTGTGTGTGTGTGTGTGTGTGTGTGTGTGTGTGTGTGTGTGTGCCGGTGTCACCCTCTCAACACCGGATGACAACTGGCATCTGTGCTCCTGAAACCCAGGAGAAGTGTTGAAAATGTCTTTGATTACATCCCATTATTGATTGTGAGAGCAGCAAACAGGGACCCTGCAGAGTTATCAATTTTCTAGGCTTTTGTTCTCTTCAGCGACAAGCCCCATTTGGACTCTCAGTTATCTCCCTAATCCTTTCTCGTCCCTTTTCCTGTCCTCGTCGACTCTGAGCTTGACCCAGCGTGGCAGAAAGGGTAGAGCATGAGAGGAAGGAGGGATAAGTGGGAAGTGAATAAGGGGCTGGGGACAGATTTAGGGGGCTGACTGGCGCTGGCCATGAGGGAGTTCCCCATGGATCAGTCTTTGGCCCAGGTGCAGAGTTTTAATGAAGCCAGAGGAGTCAGAGAGAGGGGAATACACTTTGAATCCCCCGTCCTCATGCAAAGTTTCACTCAACACTCCTGCCCTGTTTGACCTCAGATTAGTTTCCTCTTCCAGGTTTAGAAGCAGGATGCTGACCCCTGGTATCCCCCTCCCTCAGCTACCTGTGCACTAAGAGATAGCGATGTTTCCCTGGGGACGGATATTGCTGTTGCGCCTTTCGTCTGGACTGAAGCCAGCTTGGACGTCTCACTGCAAACGTGCTCACATGGCAGGACAACAGGAGGCTTTGTTTAGTGTCCACTTATTCGTCCTGTCCTTTGTGATGCACTTTGTTGTTCATGGTATGAATATTTTATTTTATCGTTTTGTTTCTTTTGGGAAACTTTCAAACGCACTCCTCCTTTTTCTTCTTCTTCACAGATCACGTCTGATGTTGCTTTTCAAGTTTCTCTCAAATGTTATAAACGTCCATTCTTTCAATTAATTCTATTTCTTTTAAATATTTCTTTAAGGGATTTTTTGATAGGACAGTAGATAGAGTTGGAAATCAGGGAGAGAGAGAGAGTGGGACATGGGCAGTTCTAGGCAGGGGCCAACAGGGGCCAGTGCCCCTGTAACACTGAGCTTGGTCCCCACTGTGGCCACCCCTCCAAAAGGAAGAGCCCCCCTAATAACACATAGCACTAACTACTGCGGCACCAGCGCTCAAAAGTCTGCCCTTTTTTAAATTTGAAATTCGGCTGTGTCTCAGTTGAGTCGTCGCCTATCAACCGGAAAGTTGAGGGTTTGATCCCCAGCAACATGTCTGATGTGTCCTTTTTCCCGTTCGGGGTCGCGGAGGGCTGGAGCTGATCCCAGCTGCCATTGGGCGAGAGGCGGGGTTACACCCTGGACTGTACGCCAGCCAATCACAGGACTGAAATATAGAGACAGACAACCAGCCACACTCACATTCACACCTGGGTAAGTTAGAGTCACCAGTTAACCTAACGAGCATGTCTTTGGACTGTGGGAGGAAGCAGGTGAACCTTTGAATGTGCATGCATGGGGAGAACATGCAAACTCCGCACAGAAAGGCTCCTGTCTGTCGGGGAATCGAACCAGGAACCTTCTTGCACCACTGCACCACCATCGTGCAGCTCCATGAAAACTTAAAAAATGTAATCATGTCAGAAAAGTTGCTTCAATTTTCCTTTTCGTTTGTGTGTTTCTTTGTATCTTTCTGATGTGACCTAATAATAAAATGTCAGGCACACAGCTTAGGAACGTGCGACGAGTTCCTGGTAAGCGGCTCGAGGGCTTTACCATTGTTTGCTCTAGATCGCTGCTTTGTTTGTTTTGAGACCGAGCGTGTGTTAGTGAGCTCAGGCAACGGCTGGCTGCATGTCTTCTATTAATTATGCCGCAGCGAGCGATGTCGAGATCCTCGGAGCATCTGCCTCCCTCAGATTTTGGGGGCAGATAAGTGTGTGTGTGGGAGGAGGTGAGACTGGAAGTGGTGAAAAGGTGTTAGCATGCTGAGAATGTGGCTGTGGTTGTTCACACACCTTGTCTGCGGTTTTCCTCCATCTCTCTCTCTCTCTCTCTCTCTCTCTCTCTCTCTCTCTCTCTCTCTCACACACTCTCTCTCTCTCTTGCTGCCTGCCCGTGTTATCTGTCCTCATATCTCTACTGGCTTCCTAACAGCTGTTGATAAAAGACATCCTCACCTGTCAGCAGCAGCTACCCAGCCATTCGTACATCTCTTAGAGGAGCCCAAAACACTCTCTGGATGTTTGTCTCCCTCTCTTTGTAGCAACCTCTCTGCCTCTCTTAATCACAAATCCCCAATCCTCATTTCTCTGGTCAAACATTTCTCTTATGACTCAACATTTGCATGTATCTTTTAGAGTATATGGAGATTATATCTATTTATTACAGTCTGCTTTAGATGACCACTCCACCAAATCTACATGTAAAGTTTAGTTTACTTGTCATGGAGAAATCTATGCAGCTTTGAGTCCGACAGAGGAGCGGGCCTAAAAACAGACGTAGCATTGAGCTGCATCAAACTGAGGAACGTCTTTCTAGAAATTAAAGAATATCTCTGGATATCTCTGCTTCTGCCAGTGGCGGCTAGTCATAGGGGACAGCGCTCCAACACTCCCCCACAAGGAGAATTGTAAACGTCACTGAAAAATGTTTTTTTAAATGTGTTTGAAATACAGGGCAAAGTCAATATTTTGTAGTCATTGAGCACAATGTTCTACGTGTTTTCTGATTGGTGACTTGTTTCCGGTCTCAAGCGATATAGACTCCAGCACTCTGGGCCTCTCCTGTTATAAGTTGACATAATTTGCTCCTCTTCAATACAAAAGAGAGAAGCATCGAGGCTGAGCATTTTATACTCCACCACCCAGAAGTTCACATAGCTTCACATAGCCGAGAATTTTGAGATTTTTAAACTCAGTCTTAAAACTCATTTATTCAGACTGGCTTTTATATAAGTGCTTTATATAAATAAAGTATTTATATATAATATATAAATATTATTGTATTGTCTTATCCTACTACAATTTTAAATATTCTTCTCCTATGTATTAATTTTAATATCTTATTTGCTTTTAAGTGTTGTATTTTATTTTTTCCTTTTTATATTTTTTTAATTCTTATTGGTGTGCATTAGTCTCTCAATGATTTTAGAAACTCCTTTTTAGTCAATAACTTTTCTGCACTCTTGTAAAGCACTTTGAACTGCAATTTCATTTGTCTGAAAGGTGCTATATAAATAAAGTTTGACTGATTGATTGATAGCTTGAGACGTAAGGAGCGAAGCTTGCAGTGTCACTGGATCAGAGAAGACCAGACTAGCATGACTCAGCAGTTTTCAGTCTGTTTCCACTGATTTTAGGAAATATCTGCCTGTTAGTGTGAATACATAGGGTGCTCTTTGTAAAGGATGAAAAGTAAAAAGAATTAATTTCCACGTTCAACATTATCTAAATATCAATTCTGTCAGCCAGGTCATAGCACTTCCATTATGTGTTAGCATCAAGCTGACTCTGCTCTTTTGTTGATATTGTGATTCTGTCAAACTACACATACCATTGATATAAAGGCAAATATTCTCTTTATAGCGTTGTATAGAAGACTCTGATACTTCGCCTGCCTCTTCTGTGTCGTTCTTTTTATGTCATGTCTTACCTCAGGAGACCCCCTCGCCCCCCTCCAGCAGGGATATTCTACCGCTTTGAGGTGCATGTGTGAACAACCAGATCAGGAAGATTTCAGGATTTCACACAATTATCTTGAAATGTTCAGGAGAGCATATGTGAAAACAGCTAAAGTGTTTGTGTGTGTGTGTGTGTAGTAGGTGTGTGTGTGTGTGTGGGTGGGTGTGTTCCACATGGACGATGTGTTAACGACGTGTGTGTCACTGAGGTGAATGGAGGTGGCAGGGTGCTAACAGCTGAAGACAGGTTCCAAGGCAACGAGGTTACAATTGGTGTTAATAGATGGCTTCCTAAAGACTGGATCACAATACACATTAAAACACACCCCTCTCCTCTGCTCTCTCTCTCTCTCTCTCTCCTATTGTCAGCTGTGTTTCAGGGTGTGTTCACACATTGATTGAAATTATTTCACTGTCAGTTAACGGAGAGAATGAATTACTACAAACAATTTGTGAGTTAGAGAAATGATGCTCTGATCAGCAGCTGCTTAGTGTAAAGTAGCTGGAAGGATTAACGAAACAGAAACATGTCTGAACATAAGCCGTCCACAGCATGTGTCACTATTTTGATCACCTGGCTTTTCTTCTAATGACATCATTCATTCAATCAATCAATCATTATTTGTATAGCACCAATTCATAAGAAGTGTTATCTGGAGACGCTTTACTAAAGAGCATATGGGATAATATGCAGGAAGGATTTCTCCTTTGTCTTCCTCTCGTTCCTGTGGTCTACATTTTCTTGCCGCTGAGGTGGAGGTCAGAGCAGGAAGTGTATGAATGAGGACGGCGGTGGTTTAGCGGACGACACAGTCCGATGGTGGTCAGAGTTGAACTTTTCCTGCAGATAAAACCATAAAGGCTGCAAAACCTGTGACATTTTAATGGGCCCAATGCTGGATTTTGAACCCCCTCTTTAGCTCTAACAAGCAGAGTAAACCAACAAAGAACAACGATACATAACTGCTGTTAGCATTGTCACTTTTAGCATATTAGCATGCTATTAGCCTTGAGCTAAGAGGGGATAGCATTTTCGAAAAAAAAAAAAAAAAATGAAGGTTTTTTAGATGTTAACAAAACAGTGACTGTATTTCATGTGTGGCTTGGTAATAACAAGAATAACATTACAAGATAAAACTGGAATCTTTGGAAGGAAATACGTATCAAAAACTGATAAAACAAACAACACCAAAACTGCGACTGGATGACAATAGAAAAATTAATTGGAAAATACAATATATCAAAATGAAAAAGGTGACTACATCAGGTATTAAGCAGCAGTAGTAGAAGTAGGATACAGTGCTGGGACTAATAGTTACTAATGGTTACTAAGTAATGCGCCACTGTAATGCCAGTTACAGTAGTTGCTTCCAGAGTTGTTTTCCAGATTCAATACAGATGTTATAATTAAAACTTACATTCAAAAGCTCTCGTTACTCGTTACATGATGTGAAACAGTGGACAATGTTATGTTAACATCAGCACAGTAACATCCTGGGAGAAAGAAGGTTGTAGTTGTAGTTTATGCGCAGGAAGGAAAACTTCTGTCACAAGAACAAAGCAACGAGCTAATCAACAACACGCTGCTAGAGAGCGCGGTGCTGCAGACACCATAGACCCAGGTACAGCTCACGTTAGCTCAGCAGACCGAGGAGAAGACACTCCATACAAACAGCCGGCTTCATTTAAAACACCACCGGCTTTACGATCTGTAAGCTGGACTACAGACATGTGTTTTACTTGAAATGTGCAAGTCAGCCTCAGCAGCACTTAATGATGTGAATACAAATATGAAGATTGCATCAATCATAAAAAAAGTAACGCTCAAGTTACTTTCCCAAGTAACTAGTTACTTTTATAAAGCAGTAACTCTGCTAGTAACTCAGTTTCTTTTTGATAATAGTAATTAGTAAGTAAAGCTAGTTAGTCATTTTCAGTAAAGTGCTCAACACTGGTAGTAAATGTATTTTCATAATGCCATTTTTCCCATCCCAGTTCTCCTTTATCTTACTAGACAGTAACAGCTCTCCATTAAGGTTTGACTGATACATATTTTGAATGATGGATCTATTTATTCTATATCTGTGTTAATTTTGACCAAACAGTGAACGACAGAATGCATCACGATCCCTGGAGTACATGGGCACAGATGCACCCATCACAGACGTGTGATGCACACAGAGCTCTGAATAGTGGCCTTGTGTAGTATCACTCTTCTGTTTTGTGTGTCATGCTTCCTGCAGGCCTCCCGAGGTCCTGCAGCTCTGGTTAGCCACAGTCACAACCTGCAGCACAGACCTGCACGGCTGACACCCAGCCGCCTCTGGGAGTTGACAAATGGAAAAAAGGCCTGAAGATGAATGAAGCACAATTACCCGAGGTAACAAATGTTCCTAATGATTTATGCCTGGCTCGGGTTGCTTTATTTTCGCCTGGGTACGATTCTGCGGGAGGACAGTGGTGGTGGTGTGAACCCTGAGGCTGCTGTGCGCTGATGCTCACACAGCGAGCTGCAGACATTGAGTAATGGGCTATGTGAGACCACCGCCATTGATATTTACCTCGTTTCTCCTCGCCCGAGCACTGTCTCAATGACGTCCACAGCAACCCATCATCCTTTCTGTTTTGTTTTTTTTCAAGTCTAGGAATGGGTGCTGCCATGGGCCCCCCCTTGCCTGCTCCTCCTGGAGACCCACCCATCGGTGCCCCAGGGCAAGAGGAGAGCGAGGAAGAAGGTGAGAGGGACATGGAGGGGGGAGGTCAAACTTAAAGCTTCAGGCACTGTGAAGAAACACACACTACTTTGTGTTTTCACTTGTCTGCTTGATGAACTATCTGACTCAAGACACGGACAAGGAAAAAAAGGTCATGTTTTATTTATACAGGAGAAGGTTAAAAGTATCATTACAAAAGTTTCAGTTAAACGAGCCTGACTCAGTTCAAACTGGTTTACAGCAGCTTCCTGTTCTGCAGGTTAAAAAAACTAAAATCACAACAGACACAACCAACAACAGACTTCACAGCAACACAGACAGAATAGTTAAAGATACGGTATACACTTTTTAAGATTTTGGTTGGAATTGTCTTTAGGTCCTGACAGAAATTAATAACTCATGTTCTCTGACAAAGGAACAAAGAAAATCTGTCATCTGTAGCAGTTGTAAGTCTGTAAAAACTTCAACCAATGTCTGCCACGATGTACCAATCTGATGAACCAATCAGACGCCTCCCTGTCTCCCTGCTCGCTCTCCACCCCATGCATGCACGAGCCCACACTCAAAGCATGAGCTGAGGTCCGCTTCTGGACCAATGGTGCTCGTTCAAGATTCAAGATTCAAGATTTTTATTTTACACATGCTCATACAGATGTGCAGTGAAATGTAAAAGACTGTTCCGCAAGGCCATGCAATAACACTCAAATTGCTAATACACATATATACAGTAAAATAGAATGTAATGTAAAATTTAAAAAATAAATATTTGAATATACAAAATATAGAATATAGAATAATGTAAACAGTGTAAAGTGTCCAGGGTGTCAAAGTGCAATGTGCAGATTGGAATGTGTGGTGTGTGTGCATCATGTAATCACAGTTCTGTTTTGTTTTTAACTGAGGAGAGTGGAGTTAACAGTCCGGACAGCCTGAGGAATGAAGCTCTTCCTGAGTCTTTCTGTGTTCGCCTTGATGTGTCAAAGGCGCATGCCAGAGGGTAGCCACGTAAACAGTCCGTTACTTGGGTGGTGGGGATCACTCATGATCCTCTTTGCCCTGGCTGTGCTCCTCCTTGTGAAGATGTCCTGGAGGGTGGGGAGTGTTGTACCCATGGTACGCTCTGCTGACTTCAGCACCCTCTGCAGGGCTCTTCGGTCACGCACAGTGCTGTTCCCGTACCACTGGGTGATGTTTCCAGTCAGCACACTCTCCACCGCTCCGGAATAAAAAGTCTTCAGGACCTTCACAGAGACTTTGAATTTCCTCAGCTGTCTGAGGTGATAGAGGCGCTGCCTCACCCTCTTCATCTGACTGTCTATGTGGGTTGTCCATGTTAAATCCTCAGTTGTGCACCCCCAGGTATTTGAAGCTGCACACCCTGTCCACAAGCGTCCCATCAATTCTCAGTGGGGTGTAATCCCTCTGCAGTCCTCTCCTGAAGTCCACAATCAGCTCCTTGGTTTTGCTGACATTCAGGAGCAGGTTGTTGTCCTGGCACCTCTGTGTCAGGTTTCCAACCTCCCCTGTATACGTCTGCTCATCATTGTTGCTGATGCGACCAACAACCACGTGTCATCTGCTAATTTCACGATGACGTTGGAGCTGCTTGTGGCCACACAGTCATGTGTGTACAGGGTGAAGAGCAGGGGGCTGAGGACACAGCCCTGTGGTGCTCCGGTGTTGAGGGTGCAGGGGCAGGAGGTGTGTCTGCCCACTCTGACCACCTGGGATCTGTTTGTCAGGAAGTCCAGGATCCAAGCACACAGGGAGGTGTTAAGTCCGAGGTTTATCAGCTTGGAATGGAGGTTGGCGGGGACTATGGTGTTGAAAGCTGAACTAAAATCAATGAACAGCAGTCTCACATAGTCCCCCTTCCTTCTGTCCAGATGGGTGAGGGTGGTGTGCAGTACCTGAGAGACAGCATCATCTGTGGATCTGTTTAGTCTGTATGCGAACTGAAGTGGATCCAGAGACTCAGAGCGCTAGGAGCAGATTTGCATCTTGATGAGTCTCTCAAAGCACTTCATCACTTCTGAGGTGAGTGCTACTGGGCAATAGTCATTAAGGCAAGCTGGAGAGGCATTCTTCGGTACATGGACAATAATGGCTTTTTTCAGTCATGTGGGGACCACAGACTGACTCAGGGAAAGGTTGAAGATGGTGGTAAACACTGGAGCTAACAGGTCAGCACAGGACTTCAGCACTCTGCCAGAAATACCATCTGGTCCGGCAGCCTTACTGGTGTTTACCTTTTTCAGTGTCCTCCTCACGCCGCTCCGGCCTCGGAGATCCCGCTGGCTGCATCAGTTGGCATGCTAACGTTAGCGGTGCTAGCGTTAGCCTCGAATCGCGCATAAAAGTTCGTCAGCCAGAGCGGCGTCCGCACTCACCGAGACATGGGCTCTTTTCCTGTAGTCAGTAATTGTCTGCAGTCCTTGCCACAAGCTCCTTGAATCACGCTGCTGGAACTGTGATTCCACTTTGTCCCTGCACCTCCGCTTAGCGTCTTTCACTGCTCGTCTCAGTCTGTAAGATTCTGCTTTGTATTCCTCCATAGGAACGACGTCATCTACCAGCGTTGCTATGAAGTCTGTCACAACTTCCGTAAACTTGTCTATGTCACTCGAGCTGGATTGGAACATGCCCCAGTCGACGTCATCCAGAGCATCTCGCGACGTAGTCTCTGATTGGTCGTTCCAGCGCCTAACCTACCTCGTCACCACCTTTTCGCGTACAATAGTCTGTTTGTACCTTGGCAAAAGGTAAATGGCGGAATGGTCTGATTTACCCAGTGGGGGCAAGGAAGTTGCCTTGTAGCCCTCTTTGAATGGCGTGTAGCAATGATTCAGTGTATTGTTGCCCCTGGTGGAGCAAGTGACGTGTTGGAAAAAGTTTGGCATAACTTTCTTAAGGTTTGCCTTGTTAGGGGGTTTGTTGGGTAGACAGAGCACTGTCCAACCTGCAGCTTGTCTAAAATGCTTCTGAATGGGTCAATGAAGAGTCCTGTCCTAGCATCCCTTCATTGGCTGCCAATACATTTCAGAATCGATTTCAAGGTTGTGCTCCCCTGTACAACTTCTTTAGACTGTGCACTTTATCTAGGCCCCTTAGATCGTCCAACATGTGGCCTCCTGGCTGTCCCCCGCTCACGGCTCCAGCTCAAAGGTGATCGTGCCTTTGCAGTCAAAACCCCTAAACTGTGCACTCTGTCCAAACATGTTGGTCCGCTGCTGCTGTTTTTATAGAGACTTGACTTGATATCATGTGGGACCTCGTTCCAGATGTTAGTATGAAAGAACGACCTCTGACCACAGCTGTTTTTGTAAGCAGGTACTGGGATTAATGCTTGAGAGGAGGATCTAGTGATGCGTTCCTGACTTGTGTTGGATCTTGGAACTATCCATAAATGAATCTTTATTTGTACAGCGCCACTTCATAACAAATGTAATCTTAAGACACTTTACAAAAGAGCAGGTAAAAGACATTAATCTGCGATATTACAAAGACCCAACGTTAATCCATCATGAGCACTTAGCAACATTTAGCAAAAGTTACAGTGTCAAGAAACAACTTCCTTTAAGAGGCAGAAGTCTTGGGCAAACCAGAGTCATGATGAACTGCCGAAACTGCTGGGTTAGAGCTCAAGCACTCTGAGTGCTGGAGATGAGTTGTTGTTATGGATCTGACAGTAAAATGCAATGGCATTGATTATATAATTCTGAAAAGTCATGTGTTAGAGAGCATGTGGGGGTTGTGATGGAAATAACCTCAAATATTATTCAGCCGATTTTCTTCAAACATCTGAATTCTGGTTGAATCTCAGAGCCCCTGTTTGTTCAAGATGTTGAACCCCTTTAAATCAATCTTTCTTTCACATGTTTATGTTATATTGATCGGTAGCTCAATAGAGCTTTAAACACTGGAATTTCTAATGGTGGTTTCACACTCGGGACCATGTATGACCTCTTTAGCTGCAACGTGGATGCTTCACTCTCTTGTGTGCCGTTTGCAATGATGTTCAATCACGTGCCAGTATAATTAACGTTACAACACTTTCTGGGCTTCTGAGCGTAACATCATTTTAAAAAGGTTTACCCAAATAAAACGTTGTGAAATAATGTGATCTCGAGTTTTAAACAACAAGTGAATCTGGGCATGAACGATTGCTTTCCTCACTTTTTAATTTCTTGTTGTACACATAAGGCATCTTTTTCTCTCTGTTTGTCTTAAACACACTCACACACACACCTACACACACACACACACACACACACACACACACACACACACACACACACACACACACACACACACACACACACACACACACACACACAGTTTGTTGACATTTGGGGAAAGGCAACTACTCCACTCGGAGCCCTGAGGCCATGTGGAAGTTCTCACCTCCCTCTCTACATATGAGTTATTGCCTCTTTGATATCTTGGCACGCTGCATGTGAGACTTGAGGAGATTTTGAAACATTAGTTGTGTGCGCACGGTTGGAACCTTTTCCTCTGATTACAAACCTCTGGGTCCAGGTGGTCTCTCTCTCAGACTCTTAAACTCGACCACAATTATGAAGAATAAGACGCACAATCCATATTTACAGTGGAACCTCTCCCGTTTTCCCTCCCCGGATAACAAATAGTGGGAGCTTTATATTCATCAGGATCAGATCCGTTGTGAAATCAAGGGCGGTCGATACGAATCAGCTTTTACAAAAAGTTCTCCACAGGAGGTTGTAATTTGTCTCCTCCGTGAGATTAATCACATAATTGAAAAATGGCTCCACAGAGACTTAAAATGTCAACAGAGGCGATGCAAAGTGATATAAGTGATTATTCAATTGAAATCATTAACTGCAGCAGCTGTTATTTTGATGAATCATGCAGGAAAGCTAAACACGCCCATGGTGCTCTATTAATGAATATTACCCAGTTTTAACCTTCTGTTGATTTATGAAGGCTATTGTTCGGTATAATCACACTGACTCCGACCTTTTATTTAACATGGATCAGCTTTCCTTGTGTATTCCTGAAGTACTACATGAAGCATTTTCACATCAGTAAGTCGGTAACACATTAAAACTGCAAGGAAACGAGGAAATGAGCCTGCATGACCTTCACTTTCTGGGCTGGATTAAAAAGGCAGGGTTGGTAATTTTTGAAAACTAGCATGATTTTGAAAGTAGCATTCCCTCAGTGCTTCATCTGCACCCCCTCCCCTCTGTGCTCCCTCTAAAGCCACGCCCCTCACTTACATGCACGAGCGCCGTTCCTCCAGAAGTGGACCTCAGCTCATCTCTTACATTGTGTAGAAACTACGTCGTCTCATGTCTCATTCAGCAGTAAGTAAACTAACAGTATAAACTCCTAAAGTCATCAGTGACGCTCTTTGAGTGTGAGCTAGAGCACACAAGAGGTAGAGAACGAGCAGGGAGACAGGGAGGCGTCTGATTGGTTCATCAGATTGGTACCTCGTGGCAGACATTGGTCAAAGTTTTTACAGGATTACAACTGCTACAGATGACGGATTTTCTTTGTTCCTTTTTCAGAGAACATGAGTTATTAATTTCTGTCAGGACCTAAAGACAATTTACACCAAAATCTTATAAAGTGAAGCTGGAGGAAATTACAAACCCTGACTTTACTTGACAACTTGACAACATCTCATCTGCAACTCAGCAAACATGACTCATATCAGGCTTTTAAAAATCTAACTTCTTTGAAGTGGCACATCCTGGTGCCTGTTCCCAACGGCTTCTGGCTCATCCTGCAATTTGTGTATGTGTGTGTTGTCATGGCCGGAGGAGACAAGGAGTCACTGTCAAAAATACATCTAAGTATATTTACACATCAGGAGTTATAACAAAGTAAGGAGGTGCATTGGGGAACAGCCTCTCCCTGTCTCCTTCTCCCTGGTCTCTCCCAATGAGGAAGTGGAGCCAGCTCTCAAACCAGGATCACACAGCCACACCCACTGGCACCATTGGCTTAATTTTTCAAGAACGGAGGTTGCAGCTTGGTTAACTCACACACACACTCACACGCAGTCAGAGAAGTATACATCAATTAGTCCCATCTGCTCACATGCATGGACAGACACATGCAAGTTTTTCTAAATATGATACAGATGCTTTCCAGTGAGATACACAGAATGTATACATACTCATACTCCCACTAGCACACTCTTCTGTGTCGCTTAGGTACACTGAGGTGCTGAATAATTCAGGGACTGCTTGGAGGACACTGAATGATTCTTCGGTCCTTTCATCTGCGGCCCTGTTCCTCCTCACTCTCCCTGACATCCGTCTGGGGAGACGCCTGTCACAGTTTCCTGCCCTGCATGTCAAAAACACCCGCTTCCCCATGCAGCCCTTGGCCCCGGCCTTATGGACACCACCCAATGGTGCACTCACTTTGTAGGAGCTGCAGCTGACATCTGGGTCGCAGAGAGGAAGGTCAAACGCATATCAGACGACTGATACACGCAGGGCTAATGTGGCTCCTTTCTCAGCAAAGCACATACCGTAGCATGGTTACTGTAGGTCTTCAAACAGGTTTGGAAACTGATTTTTTTTTGCTGTCATACAAACTATCATTTCCCGACAAAAATCAAGGAGGCAGCTCTACAAGGCTGCAGACATGATCTCATCTTTCCTCTTGTGGCTTTGCAGGTTTTTTCATTGTTGTTTAAGACTGTCACATCAGCTATTTGAAATGCTTGTTGGGACACTCTAATGTATGACAGACCTGTCTGCAACATCTCCACCTCTTCCTTCCTCTACTGTAGCTCTCCCTCTCTTTGCAGTTCAGACCCCGTACGTTGGCCTGGAACACAATAAAAGATTTTTAAAATGTGAGAGAGCCAACACATGATGACAAATCATGACAGATTAACAGTTCAGTTCTCGTGTGTGTGTGTGTGTGTGTGGAGAGCAACGAGACGACAAACTCAGCACACCACACAACAGATTCATTCACCAACAACCAGAGTCTCCACTCTCAGAACGTGAAATCTTGCACGGTCAAATGTGACTTAAGAGTAAACAAACATGATGGTCATGCTAAATGTGGCTAGCTGTTAGCTACTACATCCATTACTGTAAACATTATGGTCCAAATCATTTCCATGTCAGTTGGATTGTGGTTTGTTTTACAAGTTGTAGAAACTCTCAAAGAAATCAACAAGTTGGTCCTCCCTTTATGACGTCCATCTGTGCTTCATGTTTGCTGTTGTCGCCATGATAATGTTTGTTGTGCTTCCTGCTTCAGTCAGCTTGCCTCCTGATTGGCTATTGTTCCGTTCCACGGTACAATCCACATAGTCTGTGCTTGGCCGTCCTCGGTGTTCTCTCCACACAACAGGATTTCTGATCGTAAATATTGAGCATGTTTAATATTTACAATTTCAAATCTTGGCGGCCCTGATCGTCTTCCGGGCAGATCGGGGAGGTTAAAATCACTCTTAACACACCTCACACAACAAGAGAATCTGGCAAGATAATCCGGCCTTTGCTGCATTTGGTCAGAAGGGGGAAAAATCAATTATGGTGTAGTGTGCTGGATGTAAAAAATGAAGTTATCTGTGACCTCACTAACCAGAGCTCATCCAGTTAAATCTATTATTGCTGACTTTGTGTTTGTATTCAAAATACCCGGGCTCCAAGTCGAAATACAGTCTTTGACTTTGCAAGACAAAGATGTACAAACACACACACACACACACACGCACACACACACACACACACACACACACACACACACACACACACACACACACACACACACCACTACAGCTATAAGTTATTTAATAGAGATGAAGTGAATCTTGTGGCACGACTTTTGATATTTTGGTGACATTGAGATTTGGATGAAGCTATTTTAATATTTCTATATTATACATATATATATATATATATATATATATATATATATATATATATTATTTGTGTCTTGTGTTCAATTTAAGTACGACACGGAGAACACTCCTCGCTGCAAAACATCTCCTGCCCCGAGGGAAACTGTCTCAGTTCCTGTGCAAATAAATAACAGCGCATGCAGTCAAGACAAAACAGCAATTATCCAGGAGAGAGAGAGAAAGAAAGAGAGGGGGGGGGTAATGTAGGTAACACAGCCATATTTTCCTGCACACCGCTGCTCTGTCGTTACACGTCTCCTGCGTCTGTTTTTGTGGCACAGTTGGCAGTTGGCTCCCGCTGATGAATGTGCTGTAAACTTTGCCACGCAGTTTGCCGTGTTTGCATAAATACTGTTTTAACACTTTGATGATCATAAGGTCTTTATGGGCTGATCCCTCAGCGAGAGACTGCTATTATCCCAAAAGACAACAGGAGTTCATTTTGAGTCGTGTTGACACTAAAGTCTGAGCTGAGGACCGTGTCTGCGTGCTTGTTTTCAGGCTCTGTGTACTAAGCAGGCTGCGGTACAGATGCAGGCATGTTTCAGTACAAATATGAGTCTGTGTAGCACTAAGTCTTAAGCCCGGCTGACAGCACCGTTTGATTTGTGGAGATGTCTCACATGAATGCCTCTCCACCCTGTTTTAAGTAATACGAGATTACAGGTAATCTCCCGCTAATGGCAGGTTGAGCATTCCACTGCACCAGGCACAGAGGCACTGTGGGAGATGTTGTTTTTGCCCCCAAAAGCCTCGTAATCCTTCCTCAACATATTAATTGTTTCAACGATCAATGCAGAAAAGACCTTCACTGACACAAAGAGATCCGGGTGAAAAGGTTTATGTTGTCATGTAAAGATATGTGGTCAGATGTTTGTACAGATGTGTGTCTATTTGAGGACAAGTACGGAATATAAAGCCATGAGGCTCATGGGTACTGTAGTTTGAATGGATATTTCACATGTCAACAAAGGGAAGAACGCGTTTTAAAACTGAATGCTGAGGATTTTTAAAATTGTTTCCTTGAGACTTGCTTGCACAAGAATTTATTTAATATACAGTGTGTATGTTCCACCACCGTCACAATGAAAACGAACCTAAAGTTGACAGTAGTAAAGACGACCGGGCGTAACCGACATGAGGAAGAGAATATGTTTACAGACGATGTATCCAAGTATAATTTACATGATGTTTTATCATCACAGCAGCACATACAGCAACAGAACGACAGCTTTCAGCAGCAGCTCACACTTCCTTATGCAGTGGTTTTTGACGTAAAATCCAAGCGGCAACCTCCATTCTGGAAAAATGAAGCAAATGCGGAAGTGCTAAATCCTGCAGTTCCTCGAGTGTCCACTAGAGGCTGGCTCCAGGAACACATGAAGTCACAAACACATGACTGGAAAAAAAGCATTTTTTCAACTCTAACGATGTTATTAGGTTGACTGAAAGTTTTATGTTATGGAAAGCATTGTACATATCTCCATTTGTTATTGAATATCAGCGCCCATCAGCATAATATGACAGTTTAATAAATGTGTCCACATGAGGAACATTTATTCCACATGTCCCCCATCAATCTTAAAACTGTTGCCTCCATTTCCCACAATGCAATGTTAAAGGAACATTATCAGATGTCTTACCACTCTCTCTGGTGCCAATTCACGGTACACCTGTAGACCTGTGAACAGACCGGTTTGTGTTGAATCACTTCAGTGTGCCCAATCTGTGTATTCGTGTTATGACAGTGTATGATTTTTTTTTGTTTACAGTGATTGTGTTTCCAAAACGACATGTTGCACTTGAGACAACATGGCATTACATTCAGATGATCTCCTGTCAGCAGTCATTCCACTGAAACAACAAACGACCTGTTTTCTCAGCGCGCTGTGTAATTTCCACTTCCTGGAACAGGTGGGTGACATGTTTTTAAAGTCCAATGTGGTGATTTGATTTAAGTAGTGTATTCCTAGAAAGACTGGAATGAAAACCCCTCTCTTAAGGGTTGATGATTCTGAAGTAAGGAGGCTTTATGATGATGGGGGAAGGGAGTTGTAGTTAAATTGCATGTGTGTGTGTGTGTGTGTGTGTGTGTGTGTGTGTGTGTGTGTGTGTGTGTGTGTGTGTGTGTGCGTGTGTGTGTGTGCGTGTGTTTGTGTGTGTGTGTGTGTTTGTGTGTGTGTGTGTGTGTGTGTGTGTGCGTGTGTGTGTGTGTGTGTGTGTGTTTGTGTGTGTGTGTGTGTGCGTGTGTGTGTGTGTGTGTTTGTGTGTGTGTGTGTGTGTGTGCGCATGTGTGTGTGTGTGTACGTGTGTGTGTGTGTGTGTGTGTGTGTTTGTGTGTGTGTGTGCGTGTGTGCATGCATGTGTGCCTGTGTTGTTTCCTCTCTGCTATCTTGCAGCCTGATCAGTCTTTCACTGTAACGCCGGCTGCTCCGTCTCCTTCAGTGTTGACCTGAAGAGAAACAAACACAGTAACAGTTTAATTGAACCTGCTGCTCAGAATATGGATATGCAATACGCATAATAACCACTAGGGGCAGTGTGGAGTCATGTGGTGATGAGACTGGAAATGACAACATCGGATACACCAGAGAGCCGCTACAACAACTGGGGAAAGTTTTGAAGAAAAGTTAAAAGACCAAGTCAGCAACTACCCGCAGACGATGTCATTGCCGTTGACAGATCTCCTCTTCTTCTGTGTTTTACGCTGTCTGATTCATGTGGTGCTCCCTCTAGAGGAATCCTCCAGTAGCACGCGTTGTACATCCACAAGTATGTGAACTTTTAAGTTCAAGACACAGCAGGTTGTCTACAAGTTTGTGTGGATGAAGTATATTTGAGCCCTAAGGGCCTGATTCACTGAAGTTGGATTGTTGCCGCTCATAGCTCCAATAATTTTGCATTATTTGCTCCGTCTCAAGGTCTTCTTCACACAGCATAGCTCGAATGGTATTCACGCACAAACTCGCCTGCTCCGTGCAGTTTGCTCTTGTTTTTTTGTCTGAATGACCAGCGAGTGTGCTGTAGCCCCTCTCCAAACTCGCTACAACGATCTCAACATGCTTTGCATGAGTACCTATCCAGCTCTCCATAGGAAATAAATAGAAAGATGCATTAAGATGCTATCCGTCGTTGGAACCATTAGTTCGACGATAGCATCTTGATACATCTTAATGCTGATACCAAATGAGGCTTGATTGCTGGAAGGGGAAATATAGCACTTTACTCTTGAATAATCCCTAATTTACCTTCATGCAAATGGGACAGGCCCACCCAGGAAGCTGTTTGCACGCATTTCTCCCTTTGTGAGTGCTTTGTGGATTGCACGTTTCGCTTTCTTTTTCTCTCCTTTGTACACATTTAGCGACCGCAAAAGCAACCTGATCCATAAAAGCATTTGGCTTTTATGGATCAGGCCCAAAGACAGATTATTGATCTGCTCTTTTCCCCCTCTTGTAATGTTTTATCTGAAAGTATACCTAAGGGTTTACCTCTGCCATCCTCTGTGTTGTCAGTGGGTGTTTGTGCTTCTTTTTATATTTAAGCTGGTGTGTAAACTCTTACCAGTCCAGGCAGATGTGCTGGATGGATTTGCTTGCACTGTTGCCAAATCTCAGTTTTCTCTTCCTGGCTTCCTGACCTGAGATTTATGGCGCTGTGTGCAGCAAAATGTTACTTCTTTA
This sequence comes from Labrus bergylta, assembly GCF_963930695.1. Classification (NCBI taxonomy): domain Eukaryota; kingdom Metazoa; phylum Chordata; class Actinopteri; order Labriformes; family Labridae; genus Labrus; species Labrus bergylta. Next base: position 3,119,916 of record NC_089196.1, on the reverse strand, counting down.
GGACTTGATTACAGTGCAATGTTACTATTTGCACACACTGCAAATAAACAAGTATGAGGAGGATGGAGAGCAAACCTACTTGTACGCTGGGAAAAAAAAAAAAGTCTGGTTGTTGGAGAAATAAAGGTTGAGTCATCATTGTGTTTGTCTTTAGCCTCACACGCGCAGGTTTTTGAATCAAAGTTGGTAAAAAATGTTTCGACTGGAACAACAGAATAATAACATATGACACCTCACACGGTGAAAAAAGTAGATCTCTTTGCGGTGGTTTGTTTAAGCATGCCCACTCTGTTAGCACAGACCGACTCGAACGATCCCAGATGAATGATCCCTGTGTGCGGGCTCTTCACAGGAACGTATAATAACGTTTTGTGCATTACATCGGGGCATCTGCAAAGTGTTTATTTTGTGTTAGCATTTCATACATGCCAGCCAAAGAGCGGCGGTGGAGGTGCTTTCCATCGCTATTCACTAACTATTCTGCAGCCTTTGTGTGACTCACCTGAAAGGCCGCACAGCAGCATGTCCCATCAGTGCTCAGCCCCGTGCTGATTGGCCGGCTGCCTGCTCTGCATTGTTCGGTGCTTATGCCGAGCAGTAGGCTGTACTGATTTGCTGTTTGGAGAAGATTTAGACCTGTCACACACACATGCACACTCACACACATGCCCACAGTGGGTTTTTTTTTTAAAGCGGTGGGGGTTATAGGATTATAAAGAGAAGGAGTGAAAATTCCTGTTTTTGGGAGATCTGCTGAGGCTTAAGTTTCCCCATCACACATGTCACGGTCGGAAAAACTCCCAGGAGGAGGCGGGGATGGAAGCGTCAATCCCACTCTAGGCTCAGTGTAAACACAGAGGTATTCAGTGACCCAAACACGGCTCTCCGGCTTTCTCTTTTAGCTCAGCTTGTGTTTCTCGCTTGTGTCGCTCTGAATTGAAACGTTGCCATGCAACTACATATCCAACACCCACTGTAACAACATACCTGAGTGTTGACCATTAAAGCCAGTGGATCATATGCTTTTTACATCCAGAGCTGACTGGGACTAAGCCAGAAACACCCAGCCTTATTGTGGATCTCTCAATGCAGAGCGTCGGGCCTGATGTCTGTCTCAGTTTGTAAAAGAAGACATGAAGCCTATCATAGAGATATGTGTCTGTAAATCAAAAATATTTAACACAGATTGTCCCTAAAAAAACATCATCAGAATACAGAAAGGCATTTAAGTCCATGTCACTGAGATAAAGAACTGAAACCCCTCCAGCTGCAGCTACAAGTGAACAAGCGTTACAAAGCGGGAGCACTTGAGTGACTTAGCTGGGTGTCATCATGAGAGAGAGAGAGAGAGAGAGAGAGAGAGAGAGACAGAGAGACAGAGAGAGAGAGAGACAGAGAGAGAGACAGAGAGACAGAGAGAGAGAGAGAGAGAGAGAGAGAGAGAGAGAGAGAGAGTGAGAGAGACTGCAAAGGCCTGTAACAACACTCAACCCACCACCGATCGTTGCACAGTCATCTGAAATGGCAGCGTGTGTCAACACCTGGATGAATCACTATCGCCTCTTTAAGGTGTGTGTGTGTGTGTGTGTGTGTGTGTGTGTGTGTGTGTGTGTGTGTGTGTGTGTGTGTGTGTGTGTGTGTGTGTGTGTGTGTGTGTGTGTCTAGCTCAAAAGCAGCAGTGAAGGATCTAATGAGTACACATCAGGATATTTTGTACAGGTGTACAGGTGTGTGCATGTATGTACAGTTTGTCATTTACACTTCTTTTATGTCTTTGTGTGTGTCCCAGATGTTTGTGTGTCTTTGTGTGTGTCCCAGATGTTTGTGTGTCTTTGTGTGTGTCCCAGATGTTTGTGTGTCTTTGTGTGTAACAGATGTTTGTGTGAGCTGCCTGACTGTGTCCTTACTAGGGCTGGGAAATTCATCAAAAATTAATTGAAACCCACATTCAGAATCTCTAACTAATGTTATCTTGTCCATGTCGATTATTTTGATTATTATCAGGGCAGAGTCTTGTGACCACACGTCCAATCAGCTACATGGAAGTAGAGTCCGTCATTTGGACACACACTGATCAAAAAGGAGTCAAATGTAAACACTGAGGGAAAACTGTTTGCAAGAAATGCAAGTTATTTATTTTCTGCTGTTTTAGAGAAGTTCATTTCTACCTTAAAACTAAAATGTGTTGTTTTCATTTCAAGCGATGCTTTGATTTCAGTTTGAAATATTCAATAAATAACCACACAATAGTTCATCAGATACTCTTTCTTTAGAAACAAGATCCCAGCTTTAATAGTTGAGCATGTTTACAGTAGAGACCTCGTCAGTTAACTATGAGGGCAAAAAACACAAAATACTAATTATTGTTCATTAATCGTATTTGAGGTCAAATGTTCAATTAATGGTGATATTGATTTGATGTCACATCACCCAGCCCTTAATGTACCATGTTTGTGCATGTTTCAAAATGTGCCACGTGTGTACTTCTGCCTAAATCATTAAGAACTGAAGATTGATTATATTCAGTTATTGAAAAGGTTGACACTTTCTAACATATTTGTGTCACAGTACCTGCTTCATCAGTTTGCATGGAGGTGGGCGTTTGATTTAGTTATTTAGTATTTTTCTGTGTGAGTGCTGAGGACTTGGTGTGTCCCCTCCCCCCTCTTCACTCTGCTCACCTGATGGATCTGCAACATCAAACAGCAGTTGACCACACCTACAAGAAGCCTTCACGAACATCCAGTCTGTGCCGGATCGATGTGTCATTCACTGTCTGAGTCAAAAGGTCCAGCTCCAGTTTAGCTTTGTTGACTGCCTGCCTGCCAAAGTGTCTTACACCTGTTTTCTTGTCTCCAGGACTTTCTACTGCCAATCCACCTCACTGCCTACAAAGTCTGCCAACCAGCAAACTCCAACCAGCTCACTGCTTCCCCCTCAAGCTCTGGACCCCCCAGCCCTGCAAAGTCAGTTTTGGTCTTCACTTGTGTTCAGCCTTATTTGTGACAATTTGGTGCTTAATCCCAGGAGGTGGTTAGCTGAGTGTATTTAAAGACTGTCAGGCATTATCTAAAAGTTACAAAGACAGGTAATATTTCTGGAAACACAAAGTAACTATAACCCCCGCCCTGTGTAAATAATACATTTTCTTTAGATCAAATTAATTGTATAAAAAGTGCTGGATTGGGACATTTTGATATGATGGTTCAGGTTCAGGTGACTGAATTTGTACCTGTATGTAAATCTGGTTGCAAAGAGAATAAAACACAGACAATACCTAAAACATCAAATGTGCAAATGCATGGTACATGGGTAGTCCATAAAGTGTGCAGATTCCAATTAATGGACAAGTTGATCTGTAAAAGGTACAGAAAGTAGAACATTAAAACAGATATATAAATACATGAACCATTAAGAAGAGTCACATCAGCTCTCCAACCTGCTTCATGACCTTCATGAAACGTCCAACAACCACATCGAGCAGCAAAGAGGAAGAAGAAAAAACAAAAAATGGTTTGCTTGTTGCTTCTCATTTCTTGTTCCTGTATGTTAGTAATGCATAAACTTTGGTAGTATTGGAAACATTTCTCACACTTGCCTAATTTCTTTCCAGCTGTTTGTTTCTAACATGCAGACACTGTTGAGATTCAGAGAGAAGAGGACTCATACTGTAAATATTTCCACACAACAATCTGGATCATAACTCAGCACAAAATGATGATAAATAATTATCAGCAAAAACATATAAAAAAATGTTCAAAATATGCATTAAAAAATCTACCTGCTACTTGTTTTTGCAAGTACAAAGACTGTTTTTTATTTTTTTGATTAGTTTTTTGGATCTGTAATCCGAAAAAAACCATGATAGCACAGATTCCTTACACACTGAGTCCGATGTGTTTATTTTTCTATTAATTGCGAAAATTTGTACGCAAACAGTGAGCAAACAGCGATGATGATTTGGTGGTTCTTTCACTAAATTAAAACAAACGGTGTCTGTCCACTCCTGAAAACAAGAGCGAGGAGAGTTTCACATGTCCATGAGGAACTGCAGAATTATCCCGATCGCTCCCAGGTTTATTTCAGGATGTCAGTGGTCAGGTTTGATACTCTCCAGAGGTGTGGACTTGAGTCAGACTCCAATTGTTTTTATAAAATAATATGAGTTTTAAGTGCGTTTGGTGTACCTTCAGCTTCACGCTGCCGCTCCTCTGCACATGATTTTGGATACAAAAAATGGACTCAGTGTGCAATGTCCTTTAAAATACAGATATCTATTTAAAGCCTCTTCTCCTGTTTTCTTTTTTCTTTTCTTTTGGACATAATGTCCAGAAGTGAGAATAACACCATGACAGTGCCTCGCTCTTCTCTTGACCTCTCCTCATGAAGGGGAAAATAAAAAGGAGAACACTCTACTCCTCATTGAACACTACTGAAGCTCTACACATTTAACTACCCATGAGAACCTCTGCAGTCAGTGTTGGGCAGTGGAGGTGAAGCTGAGATCAGTCTTTTGGCACGTTGAGACCCTGCAGGGTCGGCCAGAGTTTGGGCCAAGCAACACAGGAGCAGAATATCCCAGAATGCTTTGCACACAGGGGGTTTCTCAGGTGAGTTTGGAGAGCGTGAATGACCTGTGTCTCCAATAGTGAAGGGGCGTGGCAGTGCTGGGATCTGTACTGGTGTTAGTGGGAGCCCTGGCTTTGGGAATGAGGTCATGGCACAGCGGCTCCAGACCCCCCCCCCCCTCTTTTGGGGCCTGAGGCTCCCTCACATCTGTGGGCTTTCTGACCCAGCGGCAGGCAGCTGCTCCCTCTCATTATATCCCCTAATGGATGGATCCGTTTCCCTCTGACCTCATCCTCCCTCCACAACAACATCCCTCCATCGCGCCGACCTGATACCCCGGCGTCCACTCACAGATCCCCTCGTCACACGTCTCAGACTGTGAGCACTAACAGAGTGGTACTTACATGTATTACAGCCCGCAGTCAGCGCTTAAGTAAATAATGTGCAAAAAGACTTATTAAGGAAATGTCAAGGTTCTTGGATGAGGACAAACCCTGGTCAATAAATCTGCATTTAAATTACACAAATATAACATTTGCAATCAGGTGCAATATGCAATATGGTGGAATATGCCCATCGTTAATTTCACATGCAGGTGATATTGTCATTACTTACCACTGACTTCAGAGCAGACGGGTCAAATACATCTCGACACTTCAGGTCCTCATTCACCTACTGTACTGATGAAGAAATGTCTTCATCAAAACCCACTCAGGCATTTCAGGAGATTTTAATTTATCTTATCAGGGATTATACTTTCACATTTTATAGGAACTTTCTCAAGAATTTAGAATTAAGAAAAAAAATTGATATCTGTAAATGAGATGTCACCTCCATGATATTGCATCTCACAAGTTTTAGTCATACAGGAAAGTAAAAGTCAGGAGACTCTCATCGGATAATCTTTTGTTGTCATGGTAACATTAAAGAAGCATTGTGTGGTTTTCTGGCACAACCTTCACCAACTAGCAAGGAGCATGGAGTGAAAGGCTTGAAGAGGTCAACCCTGATGTTCATCTGATAAAGTTCATACAGCAGATCTTCATTCTTCAAGCTGTTTGACCTCTTCATTGTAATATTAGTCAGGTGACATTTGTAATCTGGTGTCACAAAGGAGTTAACAAGAGATGGCCTGAGTGAGTATTGTCCTTTCACATCTGCAAAAAACTCCTGAAAAACTTCTGAAGTTTTCAGGCTGCATGTGTGAACACAAACAGACAAAATGTTTCTCTCAGACTTCACCCGGAGTTTCTCCTGCCAGTCCACTTCTATTTTTTCTGCAGGAAGTCAGAGTGAGCTGATTTGAGAACGCAGCAGGATATAATCAGGAGAATTCACCTCCAGCGTGTGGGAGGGGGTGGTGACGTGTATATCCTGTATGCACGCAACCGCTACGATCTCTGTGCTCTAATGAACCTGCTGCATAATGTTTTCTGTTCTCCAGTATGTTCTTCTCCACTCTTTTGTTGATATCGTGATTTAGTCAAACTGCACAAATCATTGATATAAAGTCAAATATTCTTATTATACGCTGAACGGTGGTTAGCGTTGTTGCCTCGCAGCGAGGAGGTTCCTGGTTTGAATCCCTGTCTGAGGAGTCTGCATGTTCTCCCCGTGCATGTGTGGGTTCTAAACCAGTTTCAACTAACATCTTGTAAAATGTTTTTTATTAAGTGAGCATCACTGAGAAGATTTATAACCTTCATGTCTTTATTCTTTTGAGATCTGTCCACAGTTAAAACAAAGTTTTGACAATTTTCACCTGAATCAGAAGGATGTGTCGGAGTGCGTTTAACAGCTTGTCACATTGTGTCCACTGAAAGAGGAAGACAAAAGGCCGGAGGAGAACAAGGTGCCTTGTGTAAATCAGTGTAGTGATACAACAGAAAACTCAAAGTACTTGGTCTTTTTCGATTCTCTGATTTTTTTGAAATTTTCAAAATCCAAAACAAAAAACACCAACCAGAATTTACATTTTTAGACACTTCACCTGTGTTTGTTGCTGAGTAAACAGGAGCTGTTGCGGTTTGCTCTTTGGAATTGAATTTCAGGTTCTCTTGGCTCGTCTCATTCCCTCACAGAAGATGAGGCGAGCTATCAACACGCCTTCCCGTCGTCGCATCTCCTGAGGCCTGATGGATAGAAACCAGTAATGCCTCAGTCTTGATCTTCAGCACTGGCCCTCTGCGTTTGAAGAGCTGTCTGTGAGGCGGGCTTGGACTATTTATAGGCCGGGGTGGGGGGGTTTCAGCTTGCTCATCTCATCTTGTCCTCTCTCAACTCGTCTCAGAGTCGCCCAGATGCTGATTGAGGAATTGCTCTTTTATCGCACAGATTTTGTGTTTCTTACTGAGCCGCTTCGATCCATCACTCTCACGGGTTAGCCGCAGCACTCAGACCTGTCAATCAACATGCATGCCTGGTCAGGGCATGCCTGGTGATCAACGGTTTCTAGATGTGAGGACCAAGTAAGAGACAAATGGAGGAACGAATGGAGGAATGAAGAAAAAAGTGCGAGATAAAGTGGTTTGGGATCCATGCTTAATCCCTTCAGATGGAGGGAAACAAAAAAGGAGAACATTTGAGGCTTCCTGAGCCTCGCGATGATCCATAGGAGGTGTTAAATGCATTTCAGCGGTTGAGTGTGTATGAATGTGTGTGTGTGTGTGTGTGTGTGTGTGTGTGTGTGTGTGTGTGGGGGTGGGGGGGTGGACAGAAAAAGGCCAAAATAAAAGCAAAGCGGCAAAACATTTGGTTGCCAGGCAACAGGGCTTCGAGCAATGGTAGTATTGAGTTATGAAGAATGGCGGTGCATGACTCGACTTCCCAGATCTGGTTTCAGGACGGTGTGGAGGCGGGCCGGCAAAGAGAGAGACAGAGGGGGAGGGGGGGAGGGGGGGGACACAAAAACACAGAAATGTCTCCACCTGTCCTGATTTGTCAGAGCCGATGAACAATGAACCAGACTTTGTCTCCAGAGACCCGACATGCCAACTGGGGCCCGTAGACTGGGCTGAGGTTTAAGGGTCTCCTGTTGGTTTTGGGGTCCATCCAAATCACTTAGTCAGCATGTTATCTAAAGATGAGCTCATGACTGGTCTGATCACTTGTGTGTGAGGACAGAACGTTAGACTGAAGACTGAAGGGAGGAAAAAGAGTGTACAATTTGAGGTACAGAGAACAAAGAGGTCAGACTAAGGAGATGTTTTGGGCGTTACATGGATCAAACCAATCAGAGTGTCAGCTCCCATTCACTTTAGGAGCCAGGTGCACCTGCAGGCGGGCGCAATGCTAAAACATCGTATTTCAGGCTTTATTCTTAAAGGAAGAAGGTTCAAGATTTTACTCATAAATGTATCAGAAAAATGAAGTCTGTCCTGTTTAAATGTGTCTCTGAGTCATGACTGTTTAGGTGCATGAAGAGTGAAAGGCTTAGAAGAGGTCAAAATGCTCCAGCAACACTTGTAGTAAGAAGATCAACTTTATTAACAATTTAGACCGACGCGTTTTGGCTCGTGGCCTTCATCATGTCTCATGTCTACAATGAGAGAGAAGCTCGAGTCCCGCTGGCTGTGTTGTTTTTAGAGCCGTGTTTACATGGATGGGACGGCTGGCTCCTCCCCTTGTGTATTAAAGAAGAAGAACATACTTGCTGCTTATTTGAATGTCATGTAAGCGTTTTTAGATCATACTCATTTGGTGCCAATTTACAATGTAAAGCTATTAGCTAACTAAGTGTGCTTACATTAGCATGCTATCACAACAATGTAGGACACAGGGAAGTGAAGCTCGAGAATATTACAATTTTGTCCGCCTCTTGCACTTAATGCTGCTTACTTATGTTGCGTTCTTATTGAAAACTCCTTCGTCTGAACGCGAGTGTGGAGGGGGGTTGGAGGTGTGTCTCTGGAGGAGAGCGGAGGCTTCAGTATGGAGGAGGTGTGGCCTAACAGCAGTTTGTTTTGGTTTCATGCTGGTGCTCAAGGGCGACATCTACTGGATCAAAAAGTCACACATTCTTCCTTTAAATAGACCGAACTACAGTCAGCTCATTAAAGGCTTTATATGTGATTTTTTGATCCAGCAGATGTCGCCCTTGAGCTCCAGCATGAAACCAAAACAACTGGCGGTGCATTGTTGTGTTAGCATGCTAATGCTAGCGATCTTTATTATGCTGGTATCTTCACACTGCATGTAAATTTACCTGAAATGAGCGTGATCTAGAAACACAGTTAAGCAGTGAGTACAGTATGTTATTCTTCTTTTCTCTAGTCCCTCAATTAAACAACTTTTATACGTGAGGGGAGGAGTCAGCCGGCCGTCCAGGCGATGTAAACAAACTGAAGATAGGACTCTGAAAACTCTGAAAACATCACAGACAGTGGGATGATTGTAGACAGTCATGACTCACAGAGTTATTTTCAGAGGATATACTTGATTTATATTATATTAAAGAGAGAAAAATCACATATAAAGCCTTTAACCTCTTTTCTTTCATTGTGCCCCTGATCACACACGGGACACTGTATTAAATATGTTAATAGATTTACGTTTAATTGAACTGAATTGTTCCCAAAACATCAGAAACGATCAGAAAGACACGATGGATTATTCAGCATGAGGTACAAAAGGGTATCCTCATTGATTATTCAAATCTCCCGACATGCCGACAGGTTTAGAAAAGATCTTTGTTAACTAATGTTTTGTGAGATTAACATCCATTGAAGGAAGGACATCAACATGTGTTTACATATTTACTGTCGTGAACATGTCAGTCAATCGTCAGCTGTGTTTTCTAATGCATGCATAATGGTCACTGGACCATATGCATGAGAGGTTCTGTGTGACTCTATCGACCTGAAGGCAGCAAAGAGAGGAGTGGGTGATAGGGGGTCCTGGGCTGTGGTGAGTGCTCTGTGAGTCAGGACTTGTAGTTGAGATGTGAGAGGTTTTGAGTTTGCAGTCTAAAGATTTTTACATTATTTCCGAACAGTGTAACTTAATTTCTTCTTTGAAAGGGACTTTTCCCCCTTTTGTTTCCTACCCTGAGTTCATACACTGCTGCAAACAAATATGACAAACTGATCACAGAAATATACTCGGCTCTGCAGTTTACGTGCACTACTTATAATGCTAATCAGCAGAGTAATCCTATAAAAACTGGATGTCTCTGGATTAAATATTCCACCTCATCCAAGTATCCAGGTGTGGGCTTCAGCTTTAGATCTGCAGCGTCGCTCATAAGCACACCTCCACGGTGTCTGCTGCTGCTGCTGCCATCTGGTTTACCCAGGTTGACATCAGGTAGCAGGCAGAGGATCTCTCAGACTCAAAGCTGAAAACCACTTCCTCCGATAGTCGTCCAAATAAGAGGTTGAGCCCTGAAACACAGTGTCCACCCTAATGCTGATTACAGTGAGCGCGTATTCCAGATGGGAGGCACACATGTGGTTCTGTACAGTGCAGGGAGGTTGTTTGGTATTTTCACACATCCTCAGCGCTGGAATTTCAGCCTTTTAACGTCCTTTTTTTCCCTTCCGCTAAGCCTGTAAATGACAGTGTGGTGATGGACCGAGCTCAGAAGGAACCAAGTGTTTGCTGCTTGTTGGTATGTTGCTCACTACAGCTAAATAATTATAAGAGGAGATAATGGTGAGGTGTGAATCCGAGAGTGTCTTCTATGTATGTGTGTGTGTGTGTGGGTGGGTGCTTAAATGTATATGTTTACTTGTATTTGTAGTGACCTGGTTATTAAGCCTCAGATTGTGTACACAGGAAGTTGTGGTTGTGTGTGTAATCAGGGCTGCCCTCAGCCAAACTGTGACCCTGAGAATTTCTTGCATACATGAAATTGTAATCTATGATTTTAGAAAGATACTCAATGTTACCTGATATTTAGCATTAATAGTGTGAGGACACTATTATACCAGGGACCCTGATGCTGCTCTGCACCAGCAACTGGATATTGCTAGTATAATGCAAAATACACTTCACCATGTTTCTCTAACACTAATATGTGTCTCTAGTCCGTCTACAAACCCCCCAATGATGAGAAAAGTCCATCCTCTCCGTCTTTTGCCTTCTCACCGTAAACAATAGGACATGGAGTGAGAAAGACCGAGACACCCAAGCCCTTCCAGAGAGGAGGCTTGGTCAGACACAGCTCATTTACATATTTAAAGGTACAGACACAGAAACAGCCTGTTCTGAGCAGGGCTGAAATAGAGGGGTTTATAGGCATGATCAAATACAGGATCAGAGTGGATTTTTTTACAACTATAGTGACTACATTTATTATCCATTCAGTATATTCTGCTGTTACTCTGCTTTATGAGTTTAGGATACTGTAAAAAAAAACAATTAAAGTAACTTTGTGATTTAGCAGCCTAAGGTCAAACATAGACAAAGGCTTAACACAGATTAATGAGATTACCTGCTTGTATCGCAGCAATGCCAGGACAGTACCAACACCATGATCTATCAATATGCTAGAGCCAGCGCCTGAGACGTGTGGCTCAGTTGGTAGAGTCAATCGTCTCTCTGCCAAGATGTCGGGGTTCGATCCCCAGCTCCTGCAACAACATATCTGATGTGTCTTTATTCCTAATCCTGCAGCATTTGAATGTGTATGAATGCAGGACCTGGGAATTGAACCCCCTACATTTAAAATACGACATCACATCACTCCAATTTTAGCTTCATTACATTGGCTTCCTGTAAGTTTTAGAATCGATTTTAAGATTTTACTCATTACTTTTAAAGCCTGGACGGGGCTGGCTCCAAGCTATATAACAGAGTTACTGACACCATATGAGCCCGCAGTCTTAGATCCTCAGGTGGGGGCCTCCTGGTCGTTCCAAAGTCAAGACTTAAAACTAAAGGTGACCAGGCCTTTTCAGTCAGGGCCCCTCGACTTTGGAACGACCTCCCTGAGGAGATAAGCCTCGCAGATTCACTCAATTCTTTTAAATGCCTTCTTAAAACATACTTTTACAGACTTGCTTTTATGTGATGTCGTCTTCTTAATGTCTTTTCTTACTGATTTTACTATTTATTTTTACTATCTTTTACTTCTTACTGTCCTGTTATTTATGCTCTTTTAGTTTCTTACATCTTTTTACATCTTTGGTCCTCTTAGTCTCAGCTCGTGTTGTTGGGTTCTTGTGTTTCCTGGGTTCTTATGATAGCTCTTGTGTTGCCTGGGTTCTTATGATGGTTCTTATGATGGTTCTTGTGATGGTCGGGTTATATATGTCTGTTGGGTATCGTGCACTATGGGTTCTTTTCTGTTGAATTGTATTTAATTATTTTTAGTATTTTGCATTTGTTATGTTCTTGCTGTTGTTTATGTTCTTCTGTGTTTGGTTTAGTTTGTTCTTGTTTTTGCTGTTTGTCGAAGCACTTTGTAAACCTGTGTTTTTAAAAGGTGTTATATCAATAAAGTTATTATATTTAGATTGAGAGACGACTAAATCTACCACTGAGTCATAGCAGCTTAGCTCAAAATAGTTAAACAGTGCACCTGGAGTTGTAGTTAAGTACATGAACTCTCACACCACATTGTCTTATTTTGAAAGAATAAATAAATGTGCATGAGTGTTCACTTTGTGTGTTCCTCTTTCTGTCAGCTTTTTAAATGTGAGTTTCTATGTCTTCAGTGTGCATTCAGCAGCTTGGCATACAGGAGGCTGTTTCATAACAAAAACGAGGTTTGGAGATGACTAACAGTTCCTTTTCTTCTCGCTCTGTGGGCGTCTGGACGATGTCAGTGTTGTGCAGCAGACTCAACACCGGCTGCACTGACAGCACGAGGCCTTGTCCGATAAGAAAGGCCTGCAGCTCGCCTGGGCGCCCTGTGCGGCTCCCCCTGGCACCTGCTGCAGCTCCAACTCTGCATGGGATAGTGTCAGTAGTACACAGATACTATCTGAGCAATGCTTCCTGCTTTAAAGGCAGACATGTTGTGAGGCATGGACCCGCCTGAGCTGTGTGTGTGAGGGTTGTAGTTGCTAAATGACAATCCAAAGTTGTTTTATGTTCTGTATTGCTTTGAAATGTGGCCTTTCAAAATAAAATACAACAATCAGGAAGTCAAATATTTCTACACAAATACAGTAACATGAGTAAGATCCTTAACCTCCTCGTTTGTTCCTATTTGTCTGACAGAAGTGTCACATTTCAGAGTCTCCTTCTCGGGTTCTCACTATCAGTGCTTTTATCTTGAAAGGTGACCTGTCAAAAGCCTCGATTTCATCCATGACTGCCTTTGTCAGCTGGCAGTGAGAAGACAGATTAATCTACTGTTTATGTAGCCTGCCATGACAGTGAGTCTCTGGCCGAGAGGAGAGTGATATCGGATCCTTTCTGCCGTACATACCAGTAATGTCACACTGAAACTTACCTGTCAGGTGCCTTTATGTCATATTTCATTCATTCATTCAGAGCGACTCTGAGACGCAGCCTCAACACCTTGTTAAGCAACATTACAAGCAGACAAAGAGGTCAAGGGTGAAAGGTGGAGAATACTAACAACTAGGAAATATACTGATATATAGAGAAAAGAGAAAAATGTTGATAACTTCACGTCAGCCTTTTTCCTATAAAATAATGTGTCGCCGTCTTAGACTGTTGTCAGAAAGCCAATCGATTGATAACAACCTCTGTAGAGATTTATTTAAAGATATTTGTTCAGTTTAGTTTATTGGTTTTAGTTTGTCAGAGACCATGTACCTAATATAAATTATTACTCTCTCTCTCTCTCTCTCAGTTGGTAGAGTCGTCGTTGCTCAACCAGACGGTCGAGGGTTCGATCCCCGGCTCCTGCAGCAACATATCTGATGTGTCCTTGGGCAAGACACTTAACCCTGAATTGCTCCCACTGCTTCGTCCGCGGCGTATAAATGTGTATGAATGGGATTAGTGACTTCTGATGGTCTCACTACACTGCTATCACTGTGTGAATGGGCGTGAATGTGTAGGTGTGACATATAAGCTTAAGTCCATTTACCTTTTTTAAGGAACCCCCACATGGCCGTTTTGGACGCCCCTCTGTTTGTCAGATATGAGAGCAGTTATCAGGTCAACAGGTGTTGCAGTGATGGAAGCGGTCAAGAGAAGTGGTTGAGATAGAAGTGATTGTACCCGACCTAAAAAGCCTCTGCATGTTTCTAATAAGCTCCACGAGCAGAAACGTGCTCAAACTAGGATCAATATTGGAGATGCTTTTGAAAAATGGAGAGAGGTTAGAACACAGAAAGGTTTACAGACCCATGCAGAGCTGGATAAACACTGAAGCTTCAGTGTCCACCACATGGTGACCTGTGTGAGCATCGACTCTAGAGAGGAGGGGGGGTGGGGGGGAGACAGCTCTCTAAAATGTTTAAAATTTGGACTGCATTACCCATTTTAAACACAAGGTGTCAGAGTTACATATCGCTCCTTTAACTTTTATCATTTTTATTAAAGTTTGATATTAAGTCGTTGGAGCGTGTTGAGTCTTCAATCTCTTTTTCGGCATCCAAAAACTTTTGACTATACATTTTTTTGTGGACATTTCTTACCCAGGTAACAAGTGAAGATGCAGACCTGTCTATAAATACACACTGACGCGTGTCTTGAACTTACATACGTGCACATCATAACTCGGCTAACCAGGTCAGGCACATGCTCTGCTTCTGACGACTGTGATTAAGGTTTACTCTGATGCTGGAAAGGCTACATGGCAAGGGAAGCATCTTGCCCTGTCAGGGTCTTCTGTTCTGTCTCAAAGGCCTTTGCCAACACGAGGGAGTCAACAAACGACATGGTGGCAAACAATGTCCCTGCACTCATGACCGCGATGCTTATTTATTCCCTTTGTTAGAATTAACCCGCTGAGGCTCGCTGGAGGATGTGGCTGGTGACTGGTTTCTCCAAGAAAACACCGAGATTCAACTCAGCTGCACCGGAGTAAACAGTTTAACCAGATTTAGACCTCAACCAAAGCACGGTCAATACTCGGCTTACTTCATGCATGTAAACCCAAACCAGCAGCATGTGCTGAGCTTCTCCGTTAAAGGAAAACTCCTGGTTTCAAGAAAGCTGGTCAAAGCTGCCAATGTTAACAAAGAGCTACGCCATGTTCCCCAAACATAAGCCAAGCAGCTCCAGTCCTCCTCACTCCAGTGCACAGGGCTGTCAGAGAGCAGGGGGCTCAGGGGGCTGTCACTTTGAATGAGTCCATGAATAGGCCCGGGCCTTTCACAGCACACTGTTTGGCTGTAAGCTGTTTTGACATGAGCCCTAATACCTTTTCTTGCACTTGGCTAAAGGGGTTTGGGTTCAGAGCTGCGTTCACGACGAGGAGAAGTGCGGCCTGCACGGACAGGGGGAGATGTTTTTTTTTCTATCTGGCTGTGAGGGAGACACTGAGGCATGTGGAGCACACGGAGCTGGATGGATGTCAGTCACTGCTGCTCATCGGCCATCTCCCCCTCTGACTGTCCGTCTGTCTGTCTGACACTGTGTCTGTCTGGTTCACCAACAAACTGTAGAAAAGAAGGTGAGGAGCAGATGTCATATTTACTCTAGGATCACTGGAAACAATAATGTGACTATAACACAAGCCCTCCACTCTCCTCTAAAGCAGCGACATGGAGATTTCCCTCATTTCCAATGCTGTCAAGAAACAAGCAAAACAACCAATTACAAAGGCACTGAGATCAATTCAAACACTCACAATTGGAAACAAATTGGCTAGAAATCAAAATCCTAAACTTTGCAAGATAGGGAATAACTCCAATCTTTAGAGTTTGCTGGAGGGTGTTCCATGAATTTGGGGCCTTAAAAGTAAATGCAGATTTACCGAGTTCAGTGAAAGCTCGAGGGATTTAAAGAGCGAGCCAATCAGAAGAACGGGTCATGTAGGTGCCTCAACTTCACTCCAACAGTTCTGATATGTAAGGTGGAAGTTTTCTGATGCATCTCTTTTCAAGAATGACCTTCTTATACAGGACACAATGATGCAATGCAGGGGGCTCCAGGGGCTCATCTGCAGCAGCCGCCATGTTGGAAATCCTGTCTCAGCCTAACTTTCAGTCAACCTAACAACAGGCTAAGAGCTGGAGCTGAGGCGGGTTTTAAACCTCTTGATGAACCGTTACATTGCGCCCACCTGTCAATCAGGTCAGCTACGTGCCTAACTATGGATAACACATATCGTTTTCAAAATCAAAACAGCTTTTTTGGCTGTGGTGTATGTGACTTCCTGTCCAGCCTCAAGCGGACACTTGATGAATTTCACAATTTTGCACTTCCGCATTGGCTTCATTTTTCAAAACCAAAGGTTGCCTCTTGTGGAAGAATGATCGACAGCATGCAGAGGCTTTAGGGTTGAAGCTGCATCATGTTTATCAATGACATCGCCCTTATCCATAACTGACCAAAACACAGCTTCAACAGGTCTACTGTTTTTATGAGACATGTTGAAAACTAAAACTCAAAGTGTCATGCCCTTCAGACCTCCTTTAGTTTATGAAAGTCATATTTAATTTGAGCTCTAAAAGCAGGAACTTTCATTTTAGCCAATCATAATATTTCATAAGTACGTCCTTGTGCCTTAAACTTTGCTTTTATACCGACGATAATCAACAAGTTTCTTCTACCTGCATGCATGAAGGGGCTAAAGAGCCAGAGTAAGCTTCATTCCTGTTGGGTTCTGTTGTCTGAAAATGATACGAGTACTTAATCAAGTTTGCATAAACACATCCCCCAAATAGCTGAGTATAAAAGAGGGAAAGTCATAAACAGCAGGCAGGTTGAGACAGCAGCTTGCCCTTGAGGTAGAAAGTCTGACACACGTGGATAAATGTATCGTACCTACAGTTTTATTGCCGGAATAGAGTTTAGTCTGACACACATTTTTATGTTTCCAAATTCAGAGTATACTAAATCATCAGTTAAATATGTATGATGACTTATATAATGAAAGGATGTGTTTATATTATCAGGACAAAGAGAGAAAAAGATGTTTTTTAATCAGTTATTTTCAGTAACATAACATTGTGCCTTTTGGATGTTTTATAATACAGGAGTCAAAGTTGTGTTTGTCACCACATACTTAAAAAAGAATGAGGGCATCATACATCCTTTAAGCATCTTCTCACTGAGCTCATGGACAAACTTGGTGCACCTATTGTCTCACCTTTTTATTACAGAAAACTTTAAATACTTTCAAGAATGTTGCACAGAAAGATATTTAATATCTCTGTCCAATGTCCAGTATGTGCTCATACATTCATCATATTGCATTTTTAGTGAAGTGACTTTCCAATGGAACAACGGGTGTAAACCATAGCTGTAAATATTAATGGATGAAGCCTGAGTGATGTCACCAATCTGTTCCTGCAGGGGGCTTTAAAGTCCCGTCGATGGCGGTCTCCATGTTGGAAATCCTGTCTCAGTCTTACTTTCAGTCAACCTAACGACAGGCTGAGAGCTGGAGCTGAGGCGGGTTTAAAGCCTCTTGAAAAGCCGTTACATCATGCCCACCTGTCAATCATGTCAGCTACGCATCTTATTGTGAATAACTCTCCTTCATCAAATCAAAATGGTGAGTTATAAAAAATTCACCCCCCGTACAGTGTGTGTTGATCGAGACATGAGCTAATCAGCCCTGTTCATTTTTTTGAACCAGGCTGTAAACATGTTAATCTCTGCTGTAAAAACAGGCTTTTTAGAATGGGTGTGTATGTGACTTCCTGTGCTTCTGCAGCCAGCCTCTAGTGGACACTTCAGGAACTGCAGCATTTCACACTTCCACATTTGCTTCATTTTTCAACACCGGAGGGCAGCTTGGTGTAAACATACAAAAATGGCTAACACACATATAGAAGGTTGGATGGAAGATGAGGAGGTGTTGTTACTCCAAAGTGACCCTAAACTAATGTTGACCGGCTTGTGTCTCAGGAGTCCGCCATTGTTGTTGTAGTCCACCTTCTCGCTCATGAGTATGGACTGGAAACGTAATGCTCATGTGCGTTAAGACCTGGATTTGTTATTTAATCCATTGTCAATGAAAAAATACAATAGATATTTGTTAGTTATGCTTCTCCTGCCCTGTTCTCAATTTGAAATTAGGTCCATCGTCATCTTCACTAGTGACCTGTTTATAGCATAAGTAACAGTCTGCTGAGACGATAGGTTCAGGCCAGCGAGACTCTGAAGCCTGTGTTAAAATGTAATCCTCTACAGACAGATCTATTGTCTTGTGTGGAGAATGGATGTGCAGGGAGTCCCACTGTAAACTCTTTTGAATATACAAATACTCTTATTCTTAAATACACAGTAGCATATAGCTTAATCCCGAGCAGTGATGAAGTGGACTGTAAAGGAAACTACGGGTAACACAAACACTGCTGTGCCATGTCTGCTGTTTCTCTCTCTCTCTGCTGTGTGCTCTGCAAACCAAAGGACCTCTGATGTTGTCTGTGCGCTGCCTCGCAGATAAAAGCCAGACCACAACAAGGCCGCAGCAGTCAGCCGGCACAGTGACTGATTCTCCCTGTCAAACGTGTTTCTGTTGACTCGCATGTTTGTTTATTGGTGGCTTGTCCCTTTGGAATCTGAGATGCAATCCTACGCTTACAGTAAACCCTGCAGCCGAGTGGGAAAAGTGTTCACGATGGGTTTATCTCAGTCTGCAAGTAACAGGTAAAGAGAAAACATGCTCTCGTTACAGATAGGTTTCTCGTTATGTTACCGAGCTGAGCTTTTACTTCTTCATGCAATTTTATTCTGAACTTCTCAATTACATACAATGCTTGGGATTTTCTGCATTCAGGGCTTGCATATGTTTACACTGCACTGATGGTTTTATGCACAAGTCATGACACTGAGATAGATTCTAATATCCAAAATAAAACTTCTCTTTTCATGCAAATACTCACATAGTCGGTCTTAAAGCACTCAGAGGCTTAGAAGTCTATGTTCATATTCTTTATTCGGCAGACTCCCTGCAATAACACACAAATGATCAGCCAAACATGCTCTCTGACTTTCCAAGAAAGCAAAAATATCACAGCCTTCTTTTGAATACATCCGACGGCTGAGCTATGCATTACTGCCATCTAATGGTCGGGAAGCGGTAAAGCAGCTACTCTGCACTTAAACACACCACATCAGTGTATAATTCACTGTGAGAGATGTTGCATAAGCTACAGCCATGTTGAATAATTGTGTGATTTCATGTTTGACATGTGCACGAGGCATGATACCATGTGTTTTGCTCATAACTAAAACTAAAGGATTTGCTGTTAAAGGGAGAAAATGTGCGAGCTGTAGAAGCCACATAGTGCACCAGAGGTGGTCTCTCTCTCTCTCTCTGAGGTCTGCTCCCTCCATGTGTGCATGTGTGTGCGTGTTCCTAATCCTTTTTTCTGCATCGACACCTGTCCAATCATTGTCGAGTCACAATTAAAAATCATGAACTTATTCAACTCTATCTGATCGCACACGCCGCACCTCTTATGTATCCACGGCTTTAAAGCTCTTAAGGGCTCTTTTGTGGCTTGATTACATGTATCAAACATCAAATAATGGCTGCAGCTGGCTCGTGGCTGTGTGTGCATGGCGATAACTCATAAACATTGCTGCCAGCACAAAAGCAAAAAAGCACAATGGGGGATGGCAAAGGTTTCACAATGCGTTGGTCAAATAGAGCTGTGTAATGTAAGGAAACACTGGCTGACTGGGCTGCGTGGTAGATAAACACACACACTTAAAAGCGGCACGTTGATACACTGTATCCACTGTCGGAACAATTCACCTGCTGCCGTCTTTCAGCGCCGACATTCATGGGGCCTCGCTGTCTCTTTTTCTGCCCGTGCAAATTTGCATGTCATCACTTGACTATATTGATCAAACCTCAGGCGTTAAAAAGTGGAGCCCCCCGCTGGACACCTTAGCTAACTTTTTTTTGTTTTCCAAACGTTTAAAGGCTTCTTGTTTTCTTCAGAGATGTGACGCTCTCTGCCTCTTTCCTTTAGAAAAACACTACAACACTTTTCTTTAACTGTAGCTAGCGGTCTATCAGTGCCATACAAACACAGAGCTAATGTGCTGCCGGCTAACCCTGGTGCCCACACTGGTCACAGTAGTGTGTCTGCTGACAGCTCCTGTTAAGACTCTATTGTGTGGACACGGCCGTGGAAGACAAGAGGGGAGGTGGTTAAAAGCACACAAAGGGGGGACATGGGTACACACTCCTTTTCTTTACTCTCTCACATCACAGCTGCCTTTTCTTCTGGCTGCTCTGCCCTGTCCATCATTCTTCATGAATGGGGATCCCCAGGTTTCAACCTTAGCTCCTGAGGACAGGGGGTGGGGAGTCTGGACAGGGCAGGGGGATGGGGGGGTGCAACACACTCCTGGACCGCCAAAGACAGGTGCAGGCTAAGATATGAGAGGCTCAGGACGGTGCTGACAGACAAGTTGTTCTCAGAGACTCTTGATGGAGCTCAGTGGTTTCCTCTCTCTTCCTCTGCCGGTTTGTCTCTCAGGAAGACTGCAGGAGGGAGCGAAGCCGCTATTGGTCCTGTGTCACTTTTTACAAACCAACAAGAAGAAAAACAACCATATGAAGTTATAGCTCCATCCATTTAACAAAACCCCTGTAAGTTTAGTCACACGGGTACAAACAAAACATTTGTTCCCATGAATAACAACATCATAATTAAATATGTCAACACAAAGAAATGTCCCCACGTTCATGTTGCTTGTATTGATTTCTTTAAAGACTAACATTTCTCTAATTAAGTTTCCCTTCACTGGAAAACTATTCACAAGGATAATTTATAAACTACACATTAACATTTAAAGGAAAACTAAAAACAGGGAGCTGGGTTACTTTTTACCTAAAGATAATGTAACCTGTAACCTGTAAGCTCAGGACTCAGACTGTGGGCCGTGGTTCAGTTGTTAGAGTCGTTCGTCTCTAAAACTGGAAGGTTGGGGTTTGATCCCCAGCTCTTGCAGGCACGTCTGAAGTGTCCTTGATTTACTTCTGATGGACTCTTCACACAGCAGTGTGTGAATGTATAGGTCTGACCTGCGGTGTAAAAGAACTTTAAGAAGTTACAGTGGTTAGTGTGCGCACCACATGTATGGAGGCTGAAGTCCTCCAAGCTGGTGGCCCTGGTTCGAATCCAGCCTGTGGCTCCTTTCCCGCATGTCATTCCCCACACTCTCTCTCTCTCCCTGATTTCTGACTCTGTCCACTGTCCTATCTCTCCATTAAAGGCACAAAAAAGAAAAAAAAGAAAGGAAGGAAAACTATAAAAGAACAATACAAGCTCAAGTCAATTTATCATTTACAAATACATTTAGTTAGATCCCCTGGAACAAGAGAAAGTGCAAAAAACTGACATTGTTTTCAAAGGAAAATCAGCTTCACTGGCTGTTTGGGGAAATCGCCGATTAAAAGCCAACTATACTGTAGGTCCCGATGATTTTTAAGTTAGTCGTAGCAGTGATCCCTCAAAGTAAGGCGCGGGACCCCTCAGGGGGACATTGACAAGGCTTAACTAGAACAATGCCGCGTTTTCACGGCTAGCAAAGTTTTTTTGTGAGAGGACCTCCAAGTAAACATAAGTCTGAAAATAAATTGACACCAGGCGTCACACGTTTGTAAGTTTCATGTGATAGTATCAGTTTGAATGACTTCCTGTTGTCGCTTTGTTGTCAAACTGAAGTTTGTATTCTGTATTTGTTGCAGCCAAGGTTTGAGATACATTTTAAAAATAAAGGGATTTTTTAGCAAAGAGTTTGACTGACAGTGACATAAGTGTGTGTCGATGTGTGTTGATGTATATGGTGAGGGTTATATTTTCATTTAACGTATCATAAACAGTTACTAAATGGATTTGTATCCTGTGTTGTCTCATGCTTTTATATTCCTTGGAGTCTGAAAGGGTTCACATGAAGTCATCTTCAACATAATCATACTAACAATGCAAAACATAAAAACATGATGTCCACTTCAACTTGACCCTGTGCTCTTTATGACAGGTGTAAACTGCTGAGCATGAGTTGTATCCTGTGTATTCCTTATTCAGTTTTTAGATATAGGACAGAGGATAGAGTTAGGACTCGGGGATAGAGAGAGAGTGGGGAATGACATGACATGCATAAGTAGGGCTTTCACACTTGCAGAAAATTCATGAAGACCTCGTTTATACAGCTCCTCCTGGATATTTCCAAACTCAAAGGTGTGTCTTTCTCATCAAATCTTTCTTATTAAGTTTGTAGCTTGTTGTTGTTTTTCATCTCTCTCCATTCTCAGCATCCGAACGGTACCATCTCTATACCTCGTTCTGCT
Organism: Labrus bergylta; assembly: GCF_963930695.1. Classification (NCBI taxonomy): domain Eukaryota; kingdom Metazoa; phylum Chordata; class Actinopteri; order Labriformes; family Labridae; genus Labrus; species Labrus bergylta. The sequence continues at coordinate 3,097,994 of NC_089196.1, read as the reverse complement.
CCCTCAATGCTTCACGTTTTCAGACTTAATCAGGCTCTCCATAATTAAGAAAAAAAAATATCAAAGGTCGGTGAGGTCACAGAGACAAAGGCCTTTATGAGGGGAGTGGAAGCCCTGTGTGTGCCAGGGATGACAGATGCCGAGACATGATTGGCTTGTTCCTGCTCGGATGGGATTCGCTGTCAACAGGTCCCAATTAGTCCAATCAGAGTGGAAGGAAACGGCTACAGAAAGGATACTCTGTTAGCGGCACTGTTTGTGAAGCTGGAGGCGAAAACAAAACACAATCGCTGCTTCTTTCTTCCCACCACACCGGGCCGCGACCAGATTCTATGGGGACAAATGAACCTGGGATTTCAGAGTTGTTGTCGTGTCGTTTTGTTGACACAATGCTGCACGACGGAGGGCGACATATTGTTACAGCCTTTAATGCTACTGATGATGTAAATATTGCCTTCTGCGTTTTGCTTTTGTGTTTGTGAATAGTTTTCAATGACCAGAGCTACTTCCTGACACAAATGTGTCATCGAGAGCCTTTCACATTGTGATATAATCGAGCCAGCAGGCTGCACGTCGTATGAAACATTATTCATGTGAGGAAAAAAAACAGAGACTGGGCTGCTGAGAAGATTGTAAAAAAAAAAAAAAAGAAACAGAAGGCGGATGCTGAGTCATGATTGGAAAATAAAACCAAGGGTTGAAATAGTGAGAAAGGTTTTGGAACAGTGCAGGAAACAGACAAAGAAAAGCACATTTCACTGGTTTTCTTTGACAAAATCACAAGGACACTCTCCTGGGAGGATCTCCACATTATTAAAACATAGAGTCTGATATCACCCTCAGACCTTGACCTCCCTCACTAATCAGCCAGGGGTTCACTGAGTGATGGGACATTGACTGTTGACCTGAGGAAGTCATTTAGACGGAGAGACACTGAAGGTCTGATTCATGGTCTGAAACATCAGCAGGGTCCTGATAGCGGGGGACAGCACAGGTGAGGACAGACGGGTAATCTGGGAGGTGGGGCGGGATGTCTTCTTCTATTCTGGACCTGCCCTTCCCTCTGATCTTGGCAGGATTAGTGTGTCACATTAGACTGGACGACTGAACATCCATTTGTGGAAAACAACCTGCTCACATTCATTTTGGTGCGTTTAGGTTCATAACAAATCTCCGGGCTCTGACTCAGCATCGCTCTCTGTATGATGGAGTTGGCTCGTCTGCATTGTCTATGCGCTGACAAAATCATTGACACGTCCTTATTTATGAGACTATATTAACATGCTTCCCTCATTCTTGTGTAAATAAATTCATGTGAAAAATGTTGCTTCAGTCTTCAGTCACAAAATGTATTCTTGTTATCTGTTCCCAAAGTGAGTCTTGAAATGGGGAAAAGGAGATTCAGGAACTCTGCTCCTGCGGCCTGGACTCTCCTGCAGGATGATCTGTGATATTACAATGGACTGTTAGGGTCACGTCAACAAAAAAGTACTTTTCTACATTTTAGAGATTAAAGTCATAAATGGACGATGATAAATCTGTAAATCTATTTAAATCGGGCAGTGGTTAAAATTATTATTCTGAAAGTTTGTATCAGAGGAGCAGCCAAGTCGGTGTGGTTCCTTGTGGTTCTGTGTGGTTTTTCTCAGGGTCCTGAAGCTCATGATAACGTGAATCTGATGTGCCAAAAACCTTCACTCATGTACAACATCACAAGACGCTCCACATTCCTCGTTCTCTTCTGATATCACCATAGACTAAAATAACGACTTTATTCTTGTACATTTATTTATTTAAAATGTATTCTTGAAATCTCTGATTTTGTTCCCCTTAATGTGGCCCTAATACTCCTTCAGAGTAGTGTTGTAGTCAAGACCAAAGTAACCGAGACCAGAGTGCTCCGAGAACGAGTCAAGACCAAGGCCATAAACATCAAAGAACAATCATCATCTTGTGTGCAGGCAGCGTGTCACTCTCTGAGCCGGTAACACTGTAGAGATAAAAATTAAATTACGGTCTTGATGTAAAATCTGTAATCCATCCGGTCTGAGACCGAGTGTGTCTTGGGGGGCTGGTGTCATTAAATATAAAGCAGATTGAAGGTGTAGGAGGACGATGCATCAGGTTGTAGATGACATTTGAATTATTACTTTTCTTCTCTGTGACTCAGGATATGGTCTGCGCATGGTGGTGTAGTGGTCGGTGCTGTTTCCTCACAGTGAGGAGGTTCCTGGTTTGAATCCCTGTCTGACAGGAGCTTCTCTGTGTGGAGTTTGCATGTTCATGTGTGGCTTCCTCCCACAGTCCAAAGACATGCATGTTAGCTTAACTGGTGACTGTGGTGATGTGAGTGTGTCTGGTTGTCTGTCGCTATATGTCAGCCCTGTGATTGGCTGGTGAACAATCCAGAGTGTAACCCCGCTTGTTGGCCAGCCCCCGAAATTGGGAAAAGTGGTATAGATAATGGATGGCTGGACTACAGGATATGTAGATCTGTGTTTTATGTCTTTAACTCCTTTATTGTGCTGCTCGACAAAGACACTCTTATAAATAATATTCTTAATCTCACTGATCTTCTCCCGGTTGAATACATTTGTAAATAAAGAAATTAAATAAAAAATAATGCCACTAGAGTTTAATTTTGATGCTGCTTTTCAGAGCTTTGCAAATTAAAATATAGAAATCTGTAATGTAACCTCGACTCAGTGAAAACTCGGGGCATTTGAACACATTTGACACATTTGATCGATTGGCAGCTCACACAAAGACTAATATGTTCCTTCATGAAGACCTCCATGTTTAGTTTGGGTTTGAAATTCTTGAGGCAGACACACACACACACGCACGCACGCACGCACACACACACACACACACACACACACACACACACACACACACACACACACACACACACACACACACACACACACACACACACACACACACACACACACACACAGATTTATGTCGGGCATAATGTGGAGGCCCTGTATGATTCTCTTACGACATATTGTATTTTGAGCTGCCACTAATATTATTCCAGACATCCTATTGGAGCGTGATATTACGAATGGCCGGAGAAGCAGACGGATGCCAGCCTCCCATGGCCTGCTCCTGGATTTATCGGATATATATTTTCCCACTGTAGCATGTAAATGTAGCATGACGTAGTGTGTGGTGTGTTTCCATAAGCGGTCTGTAGCTTGGTTTGGTTAACATTAGAATCTTAAAAATGTATTACTTGTGCGGTACGACACAGCAGCTGTTAAACCTACTGACTCATGATGAATGCTTTTCTCTTTTGAGTTGTGATCGCTAAAGAACTGTTCTCAGGAAATAATAGACTTTGTGTGGCAGCTTCACAAAACAACTATTTAATATGACAACAGATACAGAGCTGATATTACTATATAGAACTGCACCGATCTCTGCAGAACTTCTCTCTTGAAATGTATAAAGAGAACAAGATCCAAATGTTCTCTCCACATAAGTGCAGGTTTTTTACCAAAGGCTGATAGTTCAGAAATATCTGACTTTCAGACTGACTTACTTTGAATAACACGACCTTTCAAAATTGCCTTTTGCTCCAAAATGTTCTGTGCTGCATGTTTTTACATTTGTCTGTCGGAGAGAGATGGTTTCCCTTTGCACACCTCCTGTGATTCAGACATACAAACTCTTCAGCCTCCTGCAGACTTTGTGATTTTTGCAATCTAAATTTTACTGCATGCACACTGTGTGATGAGGTACCTGTGAATCGTAATCTGCGATGAAATCTTAACACATAGCGTCATTAGTGTCATCAGTATGTGGCTGAGGTTGCCATGGCGGTCAGCAGAAAGCGAGCTCTATCCATAGTGGCGTAATGTGCACAGAAAAAAAAACAGAAAATAGAGGAATAATATGGCTACATTTGGGATGCCAGTGTTGCAAAGAGAGCTTGAGATAAGAGATAAAATAAGTTTGGAGGTCCAGCGGGCTTGGGCACAGTACGGATTTCCTCGTGTGAGTGGGCCCTTACTCCGCATTCTTTATCAGGCCTTTGAGTAACACCGCCCAGCAATCAGACAAAAACTGATTTTTTCAATTGGACGCCAGGTTCTCACAGAGAGGATTAAAGAATGCACAACAACACAAAACTAAACAGAACCAGATTTGATGGAGCATTCTTGGGAAAGGGTTCAGTTTTAGAAGTGAGTGTCAACATAAAGGAAAAAAAGTAGACACTGTTATGAAGTGCCAGTCACTGGATAAAGTCACCCTCTATCTCGCTGTAAGGGGATACACAGGGCCATGAGGTTATTTCAGGGTTCACGGTCACATCTGAGGACCTCAAGGATCTCTGGTTTTCTTTGGGTACTTGTGAAGGACGACACTGAAGAATCTCTTTAAGATCAAAAGCCTGCAGATCAAACATTCAGGCTCTCACAGGAGAGGGAGTACAGTCAAATGGATCTCAATAACTGTCTGTCCCCCAAACCAACAAGACCAGAGACGCAGCTGAGAGCTACATGTAAGCAGCCCCACAGGTACTGCTGTCCCTGCAAAGACTGTGGTACAGGAGCCTAATGTGTCCCCATGAGGCCTGGGCCCCTGGGCTCATTAGTCCACATGGCTGTTAATCAGCGGCCATGTTTGGGGGCAAGTCATGCACCACTGAGGCCCCTGTTTGTCCCATAATCCTTCGCTCAGAGCAGACCAGGCTGGAACTAGGACCAGGACCAGAGCTGAGCAAAGACTCTGCCAGAGGAGAAGAGTGTGTGGAAGAGGAGTATTAATTATCAATGGTCTTTATCTAGAGGCACCAGGGGTCAGCTCCATAAAGATTTTTTCTCCCTTTTTCCAAAACATTAAGCCCCAGGCATGTTGTGTTATGGTAGGAACACACACGCTTACACAAGCAGGCAGAAATGTTTAAGGGCCCTCTGAGATTCCTCCCTTCGGGCAGATCTCTGAGCAGGAACAGGACTATATGTCACGTTGTGTGGACTGTCAGAGTTACAAGTCTGTCATTTGGGGAAGTTAGGAGAAACTTGTGAGCAGTTGTCATGGTTACTTCACTGTGAAGATGTTTGCCTCTTGTTGAGACATATCATGATCATACTAGATTTGTCTCAACTTTAGTACTTTCCTCACCCGATGACAAACATGCTAAAGGTGCTTGTTTTAATCCATGACCCTCTGAGTAATTCTTTTACATTTAAACAGAGCTGGGAAGCTGTTTCTAGTGGCATCCATTTAAAATCTCTAAGGGGGAAAAGTTTGGAAACAGGAATAACATATAACTTCAAAAGTTGAACTGTCTCATTAAAATCAGAACATTTGTTACATATTGAAATCTGTTAAAGGCTTTATTAATGATTTTAAAGTAAATGGTAAATAGACTTGAGCTTGTGTGTATCTTTTCTAGTCTTCTGACTACTTAAAGCTCTTTTACACTGCAGGTCACACCTACACATTCATACACTGATGGTAGAGGCTGCTGAGTAAAGAGTCCATCAGTATTAACTCATCCATTCATACACATTCACACACTGATGGTAGAGGCTGCTGAGTAAAGAGACCATCAGTATTAACTCATCCATTCATACACATTCACACACTGATGGTAGAAGCTGCTGTGTGAAGTGTACATTATTAACTATACACATTCATACACTCAACGAAGCAGTGGGAGCAACTTGGGGTTAAGTGTCTTGCCCAAGGACACATCGGACATGTAGCTGCAGGAGCTGGGGATTGAACCCCCGACCTTCTGGTAAGGAGTTCACAGATTCGACCATAAATATTCTCGGAAAACAGTTCTCTGTTTGATTTTAAATAAGTGTAACAGCAACACAGACACTCTCTGCACTTTTGTTTTCAAAGCACCACATTAAAAAAAAAATCTTCTTGTAAAAAAACATGTCTTTATACTTGTTAGAAAACACATTCATTGTGTAGTGTATACAGCAATGTTTTTGACTTTAAATAAGATGGATAGGTTTGTTAAGATTAGAGTTTTTGCAGGTGCCTCTCCTCCTGTCATCTCCATCCACACTTGTATAGACTTAATTCTTAACAAACGTTATCTCAAGACACTAGCATGTTAAAAAACGTACTATATATTATGTGACAAAGACCCAACATTAAAGGCAGGGTTGGTAATCTTTGAAAACTAGCATGATTATGAAAGTAGCATTGCTCGGTCTATACGCAAGAGGTAGAGAGCGAGCAGGGAGACAGGGAGGCGTCTGATTGGTTCATCAAATTGGTACCTCGTGGTCAAAGTTTTTACAGGATTACAACTGATACAGATGATGGATTTTCTTTGTTCCTTCTTCAGAGATCATGAGTTATTAATTTCTGTCAGGACCTAAAGACAATTTCAACCAAAATCTTAAAAAGTGGATATGGAGAAAATGACAAACCCTGACTTTAATCTATCATGAAATCTAAGAAATATTCAGCAAAGTTACAGTGGAGAGAAAAAAATGTTCTTTAAGAAGCAGAATCCTCGAGCAGAACCAGACTCATGTTACACAGCCATACTGAGCCTGTGCTCAGGTTTGGAAAGTGGGATAGATAACTGAAATGTAGGGGTTTAGTGGTCTTGCTTAAGCTGGCTGACTTGAGCAGACTTGGAGCTCATTTGACTTTGTCACAGTCTCACTTCTCACACCTGTGGGCTCCATTCGACACTCGAGGCGTTTTTACAGGTGGAGGAAGTGAAACTATCTCTGTCCTGCAGCTACATTCCTCCTGTTCCTCTGACTGACTGATGAGTTGCAAAGAGACCTTTGATGCTAAAGATGATGCACCAACTAGCTTCCTCCGCTTAAACAGTCTGGAGAGACTGAACCCGACCACCTGTCACTCAAACATCAGTAAGTAGAAAGATCCTACGTGGCCTGAAGCAGGGGGGGAGCTCCCGGCGCTCAGCTTGGACCTGTCCTGCACTGATTGAAATAAAGTGCACGTCTGAGGGCTGAGTGGCCCTGACAGAGCCATGAAACAGCAGGGAGGTATGGACACAGACACACAGTCCATGTTTGTGCAAGTGTGTGTCAAAGAGTTTGATGTGGGCTGTAAAGCGTTTGCTGCAGTGAATGACACTCCTTCACAGTATTAATAAGTCCCAGTGTGCAGCTAAACCAGCAGCTCCCCTGTTATTCTTCCAGCAGTGTTCAGTTCACAGTGAAAGGGCTGTCCAGCATCGACCAGCCTGCAGCAGCAAGCAGATACACATATGTGCAGAGACAACCTGACAAGTATGAAAGCATCTGTATTTCTTTCATAATGAAGCAGGGTGGAAGTATCCATATGACAAGAAATAAGGAAATTTAAAGAGAGGCAATGTTGACATATTTTTCAGAAAGTAATTATGCAGCTTTAAAGGAGCAATATGTAACTCTGACCTCTAGTGTTTGAAATGGGTACTGCAGTTCAAACTTAAAAACATCATAGAGAGCTGCCTCTTATATATTTCTGGTTAAATTAATAAGGTCCCACGGGTGCCATAGTATGTAATTTATAGTCAAACCAAAACCGTTGAGACAAGGACTTATGGGCTGTGAATTGTTTTTGTTAACTGCCCCATAAAAGGCGTTACCTTGTCAGCTTCAGCAGTGTAGAAGAAGGCCCGCTGTGTACATTTACTGTGTGTTGTACTTGGAAAATCATCTGGGATCCTTATGTCCAGCTTTTATGAGGAGAGCTGACCTACTGCTGGACCAGGACAGAGCTTTAAGAAGGTGAGATATGCTAAGATAGAGAAAATACCAGGGAGAGAAAATACATAAAAGGGATTGATTAAACTCACCTTCAACATTAATGATGTCAGTCTGGGACACCTATTGAGAAGCGTTGCAAAATGTGTAGCTCAAAAATCTGATACTAGCGCCCGTAAAATTCCTCGTTTCAGTCTCTGCCTGAAACGGTTAATTTCAGCTGCTGTCTCTTTAAGAGCCCCCCCTCTCTACGTGCCCCCTTTCTTCTGATTGGCCAGCTCTGTTTTCAGTCACAGGGAAACTTGAGTGAGCTTCTGAGTGGGCCGGGGTGGGGATGTCTGACAACATTGCTCCATGCTTTGTTCTGATATGTTGGCAGAACCTGACGTCAGGCGTCATATGTGAATTGATAGTCTTGCTAGCAGCTAGCTAGTTAGTTAGCTAACAGGAAATGTACTAATGACCTTGTTATGCTGCAGTGAATGTAATTTATATATTCAACAACACAAACTACAACATAAAACAATACTTGTATTAACAGTTTAAACACGATAACAACGAGTAAATTTACATTTAAGAAGAAGAGGTATCATTCACAATGGATTGTGATGTGTAGTTCCTTGACTCCGGAAGAGAATTATGGACCCAGTCTTGTACCTTTTTTGTTTTTTAATGCTATTTTGGAGTCGAATCAAATGTTTTACAGTCACGAGTATTGGGGTAGCTGGTTGTCATGGTTCCAGGCTTCAATCTCTTGATTTAACGTCTGTGATCAGAGCCTACAAAAAAGTGGGCGGTCACTGTTGAGCTCTATCCCCATATGTTCATGTATTTACGGTCATATCTTCACCAAATGCACATATGGATGTTTAAAGCCAGACACCTTCTCCTGTGTCATTATTTACATGCTTGTCATGCCAAACTCTCTCTGTCGTTCTCATAAATGCTGTAATGGAAATATTTTACACAGCCTTAATCTCAGATTGGCTGTGTATAATCTGTAATTGCTGCTCAACTCTGAGGTAATTCAAAGCCTCCTGTGAAGATAACTTACCGCTGTGTGGGACGACAGCGTGTCTGAGCTTGTTTCCCAGGTTGTTTTTAGATGTGTTATGGTTGTGGGCATCAGTCATAATGCCAAGGTCACGGCTTCGAGATGACTTTTCCACTCTTAGACCTCATTATAGCTCATTAGTCCTCAGCTGCTGGTCTCTTCACCCCTCCAAACACGCTCACACACACATACATGTAAGCCCTACTCCGGACGGACAGATGGACAGTCGCACATGCACACACAAACACAGACATACAATACACAAACACAAATACAGCACACCCCCCCTTTAACACATCTCCTACCATGCCAAATAGCAGGGCCTGAGTGTTCTTAGAAACCGCTGTTTGGTAAAAGGAGACGGCTGGGAGTCATGGAGAGGGGGTGGGCGAGTGCAGCAGGTGGTTCAGTTTCAGGTCCCACAGGGTGCATTCCCTCACTTTAAAACCACAGGCCGAGGTAACATGCTGTCTGGAAAACAAGTTCATCAACAGCTTCAACCCTGCTGCTCCTCCTGCTGGTGGTGGGCGGTCACGGGGCCAGACATGACCCCGCTCTGCATGGGTCCTTCGACTTCTGCCATTAAAAACAACTTTATCTGCTTTCACCAGACATTTAGTGAGGATCAAATGAGAAAGGGGTCAAGGATTCTGGGAAGCTAAAAAGTTGTAGATAATTATGTGTCGGAGAAGAAGTCTGGATTGTAAAAGCAGCTGAGTGTTGCGATTATGGGACAGGAAGTTTGGATGGGAAAAATTGAGGGATAACAATCCTACAGTTGGTAATAAAAGTTAGGGTTAGGGTTAGTTTTTAAGTTTTTAAGACTTGTTTTTTTTATAGGAGATCAGACGATGTGAGAACATCTCTGGAAAGTACTCAATTTTAAGTTTTTTTCCCCAAACACCCGAGCAGGCAACACCTTTGTAAAAAAGAAAGAAGAGATATACTTTATTAATTTGTGGAGGGACTCTGTTGTTGAGACTTCACACAAATAGGCTGAAACACACACATGCACAAACAGGATCCTGTGGACATGCACTGATGGAGAGATGTCAGAGTGGGCGGGCTGAAAGTGACAGTTTGGGGTCTTGCTATAGGGCACCTTGGTAGTACTCAGGAAGTGACCTGGCAACTCTCCAGCTGCCAGACCAATTTCCAGTTCTTGATCCGTACTGGGACTTGAACCCAAATCCCTCCAGACTGACCAACTCCCCCCATAAAAGCACAGAGTTCAAGCTGAGGTCATCCTTTACCACAATACTTACTGTTGCTTTTGCAGGCAAACGGCCCATGATGTCATAAATCCAACATTTTTAAATAACCCCCAGGGGCTCAGGTGCTCTTTTTTTGTGCAGCCCCCTCACTCTGACATCTCTCCATTAGTGCATGTCCATAGGATCCTGTTTACAGCGTAGTGTGCAGCATGTCTCAACAGTGTGAAAGTGAATTTCCCCTCGAGGGATTAATGAAGGGAATAATCTTCTTCTACTGTCACAACTTTCTTCCACTTATGCTGTGTAGATTTGAGCAGGGTTGGCAGCTTCATCGGGGGGGTTAGGTCGGTTAAAGGTGTTTTTATTTACCATTGGAACCACGAGCTTATTCCTGGGTAGATCAGGGTTTAGTCAAGAATGGGATTAGTCCAAGATTGGGCTAAATGTTAGAGGTATTTTAAATCTTGTTGACACCAAGATGAGGGTGACACCACCTGGCCTACATGGTACATGTGTGTTTGACATAAGGATGGGGGCAGAGGGTGCGGGGGGGAGTTTAGATTGGTTGACAGGTTCACAGGTCAGTGGTGTGGATGTCCTCCCCCCCTCCCCCCCCGCTGGGAGCCGTGTGCCGGGGTGTATCGGCCAGGAACGAGATGCTGAGAGGGATGTAGAGGACGCAGCGGGAGAGAGACATTTACTGGAGGAAAGACTGTTCCAGTCAGTTAAACTGCACGATGAAAACAGCGGGAGGTAAAGCAGCAGAAGCAACAGCGGTTGTCGTCAGGAGAAGGGGAAGCCAAGAATGATTCAACACAGCATTCAGTGAACATCCAAGGAATGATTTTAAGCCCCTTTAGAAGATGAGAAAATCTGTCTTTTTGTCATATTTTATCAAATGAAAAAGAATGTTTAGAAGTTTAGAAATTCTCAATTCTGCCTCGGTTTTTATGTCCGATACATCCATAACAAGGCTCTTGAGGATCATCTTGATTCCCTGAAGTTAAACCTACACCGATAAAGTATCTTGTCCTGGTGATTCTGCCATCTTGGTCGGTTCCGCGTTCTTCTGCAGGCTTTTGCCACGTTGATTTTGAGGCAGGTAACAAGTAAAATAGTGACTTTTTTAATCAACTTTTTACTCTAAAGTAATTATGCAACCAGTTAAGTACTTTTCTGAAATCTTAATTTATGTAAAAACGGAGAAATCCACGACACCAGCTCTGCCCTCTTTGCCTAAGCAGCCATCATGGTCGTGTCACCACCATTATAAGCAGTATTATAGAAAATAATATCCTCTCTCTAAATGTCCAACTATTTGGTGACCAGAAGAAGAACTGACCACATTCCCACCAGCCATACATGTTATCTGCTTTCAGAGAAAATTAACAAAAGCTGCTTTGCTAATGTAAGGTGATGAACATTGTACCTGCTGAACATCTGCACATGGATCAACACATGGGCAAAGTGGGCAAGTGCCCAGGGTCCTGGCAAATGGGAGTCTTGCTTACTAACTCACATCAACTGATTGTGATTATAATGATGCATGTCGTCAGTGATTTTGTTCCTGGTTTGCCCCTTTTTTTTTGTGAAATCATCAAGTACAACTTCTGTTTCCTCTTACCTAAAGGAATGTTTTTAATGCTAAAGAACATGAGCTTGGAAACCGAATCTGCAGGTTCAGGTTGAACTACAGTAATCTCATCCTGTCGTACTTTGTGATCAGCTCTGTTTGGCATGTGGCAGGAGGTTTGTTGTGTAAGGCAGCATGCAGATATTCCTTTCTCTGCGTGTGTGCTTACATAGTTGTAAAGATAGTTATCCTCTATGAGAAAACCCCCAGCATTGTACATCTCTGTTCCATCTCCCCACCCGTCACTGTGGAGTATCAGATATGGGCTCTGGACTATTTATGAGGCTACAATGGTGCTGTCAGAGAGGCTGAGATTAATGAGGCCTGTTTCTGTGGCTGCGAGGCTCTGAGGGTTCTCCTCTACGGCTGCACATGTTCAACCAGCCTGATGTTGTTACTCTAGACGGTCCCACTCACTGCTTGGACTAAATGTATAGCTCACTGGAGACCTGGAGTTAAGATCTTGAATTACTTAGTTTCCTTTAAATGGGATGAATAAGATATGAGTTAAAATAAATATATTGATTGATTTAAATGTTGTACTTTTTATTAAGTTGTAATTTTGATGTATTCTAGATTTGTTTTTTGGGTTTGCAGTTAGTATTAATGACCGTTTCTGTCATGGCCTCTTGATGCCATACACTTACTCAGAACTTCACCAGATACGTATGCATTGCATGTCCGCTCCGCTCTGTCACAGCTCCGTGCTCCCTCGTCTGTTATGTGTTTGTAAAGTGTAACATGTAAAGATGATTTTATAGTTTGAGTGGGCGTGTCACTCACTTAGACCGTAACAGTTGCAGCTGTAACAGGGGGAATAAAAAACGACTACAAGACTGACTTGAAGTTATTTGTTCTTTTATAAAGAGTTTTTTTCCCTCTAATCAAAGTAATGATGTGAGAAAACAGCCAATCAGTGGTGGTCTTGAGCGATCTTGATTTAAAAGCCAGAGTCCACCCAGTCTTACACTGAGACGAGTAAAAATCATATAGATTCTGAGACGAGGCTGAGACCATTAGAAAGTGCTCTTGAGACCATTCTGGAAAAAGAGACAAATTTCCAGTACTACAACACTACATGAGACAATATGTGTTTGTTTAGCTGCTAGTTCCTGACTCAGTTAGCCTGGATAATGTGCAGGCTCACTGTCTGTTGAGGTGTTTTTATTGCATTTTTTAATCAGACTATTTTTTGCATATTGTTGAATGACGTCTGTGGTGACTATTTTAAAACAAACCCTATATTGTCCAAAGCAGTCGCCACTGAGATGTGAGTTGTGGAACTATTTCCGGACGCGTGCACCTGGCGTTGTAGCAAACAAATGTCTCATACTCTTTTCCAATAGAATCTTCAATCTGTTTAATTTAGTTCATGATCGGGGTTAAATAATGCACATGTCTCATTCTGTCCAATACATCATAAAACATAAACTGTTACATCCAAGTTAACCCGACATGCCGACATGGTCAAAAACGATTTGCTTCCAAACACACACCTGAATCCAATTACCTGGAGCCTTGGCTTTATGCACAGCATAAGTCTCAGAATTATAGAAAATTATGTTATAATTTGGTTCCATTAAGAAAGAAATGTGGCTCCAGTTGATGCTAAGATAGAAAATCTACAGTACACTGACAGTGTGACAATGCCTATCAGTGAGGACTATATATGGAGGTCATTTCAAAGGTTTGTGTGCACCGATGGAATGTATTGCGTTCTCCTGTTCACATACTGAGTTCATCTCTGTGGCATTGTCCTGAGTGTAGCTAACATCAGGTAGTGACCAGCTACATGATAGCGGTACAGTACTCTGCCATAAATCATAGGTGCTTGGACCCCAGGGGGGCGACAACACAAAGTCAGGCATGTCGTGAACTCTCGCTGTCTCTGTGAACTCGCCCCCAGGAGGCGGTGTCAGGTGGTGATAGTCCCATGGGACACACAATGGTCCATATTAGCCGCCACTGTCAGCGTGTCAGCTCACAAGATGAAGGATGAGGACTTTAGAGAAGGAAAGATCACCTGCAAGTTTTCACAATAGCCTGGCCTTGTACTTCTCTCTCTTAATCCACTAACACTGGTATGTGATTCTGTGATAGCTGACAATCATGTTTCTCACCAGAAGTGCTGACATTAGCTGTTCCTGAGGTGACCAACATACAAGTTATAATAGCCTTGATCCTTGGAAATAACAAATGTTGGACAAACTGAGCTTTGGATCGACAATAGTTTCAGCCAAGGGAGTCAGTATTACGTTTGCAGATGATTAATTAACTGTGTTGTGTTAACAGCTTTGTTTCTGCTGTCACCAAGTGTTCATAAGTAAGTAATGTATTAAGTAAGTATGAAAATGAGTAAGTGTAAAATCCTACACTCTACCCCTATAGAAATTTACACTCCCAGAATGCAGCCCTGCTTGTGGTTCCTACAGTCTCTAAATGTACTATGGGAGGTAGAGCCTTCAGTTATCAGGCCCCTCTCCTTTGGAATAATCTACCAGTCAGCACATTGAGCTCCTGTCTCTCTCTCTCTCTCTGTACATTCACCATTACTGCATGTCATTATCTGTAAAATTTATTACTGACCATATATCTTCCTGGAGCTCCTGAGCTCTCTTATGTTGTAGGTTCATCTGGATCGTTGGTGGGGATGGCCTGCTGCTGTGGACCCACCAGACTCCAACTGCTACAACTACAATATCAACCTTAAATCTATTATCATTAATAGTAATATTAAAGTGAATCTTGATGACCAAACTAACACATATGGACTTTGATCTATATCCTTATTAGACATGTTTCAGACTTTTACCAATGCTTGCTGCTGTTACCATCTGACAGGGGTTATTTACCAGACTCTGAGCAGGCTGTCAAGTGTAGAGTCAATAAGTATAGCTTGTTTGGTGACAAGTAAAGATAGCACGCCAACATCTCCCTGTCACGCTCGGTGTCGGTGATATTTCTTATCTTGTGATAGTCTGTGTTGAAGGAGTCGTGTACACCTGTAACCTTAGAGAATAATACAACACTTTAAACTTTCTCATCACTTATACTGAGTGAAACACCATACCTGCTCTGTGTTCTGTTAGAGCTCAACTTAGCTCCAGATGCATTTTCAGGATATATTATGGAACTGATATGCCGTCTCGCTGGGTATGCATGCATGCTCTTTCAACCCATGTGTTAAGTGGAAGTGTTTGAGAGTGTGTGTGTGGATTTTTGTGTGTGTGTGCAGCAGCTTAGCTGGTGTGAGATGGCTATCTGGGGCCATACATCAGGCCTGGTGTGGCAGTAGGCCCATGTAATTATCAAGTCTCAATGGGACGCTGTGTTATTTTTGCCCAGGGTGAGATGCTTATCTGGCCCTGTCAGCAGCCACCTGGATGGATGAGCCCGGCTCATGAGAGCGCCGGCTCACCTTCCCTCTGAGCCAAAGACAAACTGGCCAACTTCTCTCATGCAGGCCGGAGCTACCTCTGCTAACTTACCAGCTCTGCAGAGAGACTAAGACTGAAGGAGCTGTGGCTCTAAAGTAACCGATGAGACAGATTTAGCAACCACACTTAAAATTCAAATTTACACCTCAGTGAATTAACATAATCCATCCCAGTAAGGCAAATGCAGAACTTTGGTTGAATATGCATTCATGTGTAAAAGACAAATAGCAGATTTATTTCCCATCCTATTTTTTCATCTCTATTAGTCAAAATGCATGAAATTATTTAGCACCAATTAAAGAAATGTAACAGTGATGATTAAAAAACTTTAAGCACTTTGAAGTAATGAGTGTGGGTGTATTCTTCTGGAACTTCTTAGATTAGCTACAGGCTAAAGCTAAACGGTAACACAGACTATTAACGAGTGATAATGTGGCGAGCTGATATATGGCACAGAATCATAAATACATCATATTCTATGACTGCATATCAATGAATTGTATTGTATTTTCTCTGTCGGGTCTTTAATGGATTTTCATTTCAGTGGAGACTCCAAAAACTGCTTCTGTATGAATCCTGAAGCAGCATAAATCGTCCTCATCAGCCTCAAACTGCATCTCTGCCTGTGTGGGTGATCACTGTTGTTTATGAGCTGTAACACAGCGATAGCGCTGAAGTGTAATCTGCTGCTGGCCCTTTTTTTTTCTTCTCATTTTTCAAAGCTGAGTGTCTTTGTCGGGCTTTATGCAAAGGTCTGTGGTAATTTAGAAGGAGCTCTGAAATGAATCGCCCGCTAAGCTCCATGAGGCATCTTTTACTGGATCACACAAACAGAGAAACACAAAGGACACATCGCAAAATGTAGAGACACAAATATAGGAATAAGCACAAACACAGACACGGCAAACAGACACACTGTCTGTATGCACTGAGCTGCAGCCCACTGGGCCATTTCTTATTACTTTTCCCCCTGCGGCCTCACGCGGAACATGAATTTATGTGGTCCAGTGATCAAAAGATTAAAAGCGCTAAGCTTAGTGTGAGTTTGGGACACAGTATCAGTCTGTGCACAATTTGGAGCCAGCAAAGCTTAAGGAAACTGCTGGATATTTTGAGCAATAATAAAAAAAAAAGGCACATTGTTTGATATTGTGCCCGCTGGTGGCTCACGGGTTTGATATGTCTCTCAGCACCAGCACTGTATAGCCATTTATGACCAGCCTTATCCTCCAACAAAAAGCCCTTTCCTGCACACTTCTCCCAGCCAGGGTTGCAAAGGTTACTCTCATTATTCAGTACATAGGATCTGAAATAAATGAGTCCCCTGTGCAACCTCCAAACACAGATGTTTTTTGCTCAACAGAGAGCATACATAATATCTTAATTAGGTTTCTGTTATTGAAGACATTTTTCAAGAAACTGAAAATAACAATTGAAAAAGGTTGTATTCAACTTTGCATTTTCCTCTCTTAAACAGGGCAGCTGTGGCTCAGTGGTAGAGTTGGTTGTCTCTTAACCAGAAGGTTTGTGGTTCAATCCCCAGCTCCTGCTGCCACATGTCCAATGTGTCCTTGGGCAAGACACTTAACCCCAAGTGGTGTGTGAATGTGTATGAATGGATGACTGATGGACTCTGTAGACAGCAGCTTCTACCATTAGTGTGTGTGTACACACTAAGGTGTGACCTTTAAAAGCGCTTCGAGTAGTCAAAATGTAGCTTTTTTAATTCCCTTCATTGAGTAATGTAACTCCTAAATTTGTATTACTATGCTTACTGATATTACAAACTGGGCAATACACCCCTGAAATCTTAAAAACATTTCCCAGCTTTAAACTGTAAATTCACCGGGGACTCCTTTTGATTATTCTTGAACTTCTTGATTGGGTTCTTGTCTGACAGGATTCCCCACATTGTAGTTGTCAACAGGTTGCAGGCATGGCAAATTCAACCTGCCTGGACTTGAGCATGCTCATTAATTTGACTGGAAGATGAGAGAGGGGATGCAATTTAAAAAATTGGCAAATCTCAGTTATTGCTCAGAATTTGCATGACAGTGCACAGTGAATGGAAAGTGTGTGTAGAGGGGGCTGCATGTGAACCATCCGAGACCGTGCTCTCAAAGGTTTTCACAAAGCCTTGGAGCGCATGAGAAAAATACTAAAGGAAAAATTCCTGCATGATGAAAAGAAGAGATGTTGTATTTCAAATCTCAGCTGCAGAATATAACCAGTTTATCATCAACAACTTTTATGAGTGACTGATACTTAAAAATATATTCTTCTCATATCTGTAACTGACTTTCCTCACTTTCATGTGGTTATGACATTCATCTTTTAAATCTAAAGGCCCTGACACACCAAGGAGATCGTCGGCCATCGGTCCTAGTTGGACCGTCCATGAGGGGTCTTTGCCCTCGTTTTTGTGATATGTCTGCCCCCATCGGCCTATTTTTTGGCCGATTCCACATGTTGAATTGCCGTCGGTGAGAGGAGTCTCTCTGATTGGCTGTTGGGAGGTTTCATTTCTCTCCAGCTCTCCTCTCAGGTTCAGGAAAGCCCCTTGAGCATGTCTCTGTAGTATCCATGCTTTCACCCATTAGTGTGGTTTCTCCTTATTTGTCTCTTCTTTTCTTTTTCCACTAAAAGACCAAGAACTGACAACACCAGCTCCATTTTCTACTTTTTATCAGACATTATTCTCTATTAGTAGACTACCTCTAATACGAGTGGTGATCGACAGCGGTGTGAAAATGGTCTTCTTGGATCATAACAATGGACTACCACCGCCCCTCATGCATGCTCAGAATGTACATACTCTGGTGTTATCTGTTTTTCTAAGGGCTCATTTTAAGTAATAAAAGGTAAATAAACTTGAGCTTGTATAGTTCGTTAAGTGTCTTGCCCAAGGGAACATCGGACATATGGCCACAGCTGGTGATCAAACCCTCAACCCTCCAGTTGAGAGACAACAACTCCACCACTGAGCCACAGCCGTGCACAGCTAATTGTAGGATGGCAATGAAGTTGAACACTTCAGAAAGAGGAACACTTTATGTTGCTTCTACATCCTTTTTCTTTGTTGCTGTTACGACCCAGCTCATGGGGGGCAAAGAGAAGTAACATAAAAACCAGATGGTGTTGGTGAATTAAAGTTATTTACTACAAAAGGACAACAACAAAGGTGAGGCAAACTGAAAGGGCCGACGAGAGCTGCTCAAATCAATAACAGAGTGAAACAGAAGGAATCTAAATACGTGTTTTAAATGCTAACTTTATGATGGGTGAAAAGGAATGAACATAAAACTTTACTACACACACTAAACAACAAATGAACAGCACTCCTAACCTTCTGTTTCTAAACAAAGACAACACCAAATAGTGTGTGTTTCCTAAATATACTATACGACTACCTGGCCTAGTCGAACACAAAACCAGCTTCAGAAAATTAAAGAAACGAGACAAAAAAGTTCTTTGCAGAACATTTCACCAACATAGACGAAGACAAGATGCAAGTAATGGCTGGTCAAGCTTTTTTAAAGGACTGTGTCAACAGGTGCTGTCCTCTGATTGGTTAATTGTTTCAGTGCTCCTGTGCACCAATCAAGCTTCACCAGCAGCAGGAGAGGTGGACCAAATCAGGCCTGGAGGACACACTCACAAACACACACACACACACGCACACACACACACACACATTCAGAGGCAATTCTTGAGTCTGTTGGCCTCTTCCTCTTGGTTCCTGTTTCTGTTTTCTCTCCTATAGTTGACATCATTCCTCTTCATTTTCCACTGACTTTGCAATAATGCATGCAACACTTAGCAGCACAAGGAAAGTGAGTGCGGTCAGATGGGCCCCCCTTAGGGAGGTTTCCGACTGTCATTGCAGAATTTGCGCATTTTCGGCTACTGCTTTGGTTTTAAGTTTTTGAGCCCTCAGGGGCAGCCTACTGGTCTGGGCTCCCCAAACAGTTGCCCTGTCCGTTGACATGCAGCACCTCTGCAACACACTGATGCTCCAAATCAGAGGTCAGTCACACAAACAGGAGAGAAAGAGAGAGATTGCAGCTGGGGCCGTGACAGTTCAGCTCAGAGTTCAGACAGAACACAGAGCTTATTTTAGCAGCAGGATGAGTGCAGAGAGAGTCAAAGGAGAGAAGCAAATAGACACTCGTTCACCCTCGAGCATCACGGGGGGGCACGAGATGAAAATGTGTAAACTTCAGGCAGAAGTTCTTGGGCTTTTATGGATGTGAATCCGAGAATCATATCATACACAGTGAAGAAGAAAACAGAGATGACTGGAGTTTCTGCTTTAATTATGATGTTTATTAGGTTTTATATTTATCATGTACATCACTTTAGCTTAGCATGTTTATGGTCAGTACAGAAGCATCCTTTAGGTAAATATAGTTTAAGCATAAGTTCAGACAGGCAGACTGTTTTTGCCTTTATGCTTGTAGTCTGATGCTCACAAACATTTCCTCTGTCATAGTCTGGGGCTGTCATTAGGTCATCAGCTGCTTCGTCATAATCATTGTTTGCTCCCCAACACCGCCCATCTTCACAGAATCATCATCCATCAATTCTTCACCCATCCGGTCTCAACAAATCATCAGCTTCACCAGTGTGTTGTTTAATTTGATTTAAAAACCTGCTGCTGTAACACCACAATTTCTCAGTTTGGGATCAATAAAGTACATCTATCTTTCTATCTAGTAGCTTATTAGCATGCTAATTGGTAGCATACTGTTTATTAGTCATTATTAAGAGCTTATATGTACCTTATTCTACATAACCATGTATAGCTTGCACTCAAAACTCTCCTAGCTACTACTGGATAGAAAGTTAAGAAGTTGTTGTACATGAATTATGATCTTTACATACTTTTACTTAATACCCTTATAAGGTAGAAGTACAACAAGATTTCATCTCCCTTAATAACTCTCATTCAACTCAACAACTTCCTAACTCGATCTCGAAGCACTCAGGAATGTCTTGGTCTCAGTTAGTCTCTTTACACCTAAATACCTTTTCTTATGGTTGTCTATTTCAAAGTGTAACAACCCCTGTGTTTTTTGCTCATATTGTGTGTTTGGACAACCTGCTGCTGTAACGCCACAATTTCCCAGTTTGGGATCAATAAAGTAATTATATTATATTATATTATATTCTCCTCCCTTCCCTTTGTTTAAATGGTTAACCTTTTTATTTGTGATGTTTACATCATGGGAGATCCACTGAACTTAAAGGTTAGACCAGTGATGTCGGACTTTATATACCTACACCAGGACCTGCACTGAAATAAGGATGTGAGAAAATGAAGGAGGCTGTAGGGCATTAGACCTCAAGGCAACAATGATTTGTTCAACTTTTTTCAGTCAGCTCCAAAAGCTGATCGGCTCCAGGCCGAGCATATAAATGTTAACCAGGAGGCTAGCACTAGCGATCCAATATATGCACTGATGTGAAGAAATCTCATCTGCAGAGGACTCATCACTCTGCCTTTCAGGGGCTCAGATACTTCATGAAAGGCCTGATTCCTGTTACAGGCAAATTAACGTAAATCCTTACCTGACACCTGCTGATTGAGATGACTGTAATGATCACATAACAGGATGTTTTATTATTCGACAACATTCTCGATTCATTTCAGAGTGTGGATTTAAAAGCACTTCTGTCTTTGAGGATCACTCTACATAAGCCTCTGCTACAAACTCCTCTCAGAGATAGCATCAGCACTCTGCTTAATCTCTTTCTATGATGAAGTGTCAGAAATTAATCCTCCTTCTTCTTCTTCTTCTTCTTCTCCTTTCATACACAAACATCTCGGCATGAAAGCCGTCACAGATGTATTACAGCAACAGTAGAAATGAGCTCAGCGCGAGTCTTTGTCATCTCATTTAAATCAACTTTATTTGATTGACAGGAAACATCTGCTGCCAAAGATGTGTCTTTTTGTGTGATTTAGATAAACACTGATGCTGTATCACCTTTCAAAATAAAACAAACAAGAAAATCCGTCAAACTGGGTTAGTCTTCCTAACCTCATTACCGTCACAAACACGGTAATGAGGATGTTTGTGTATCCTCTTCTTTGTTGTGTAATTGAGATGGACTGCGTGCTGCAATGACACCCAGTATTGTTGCATTTCATAGCTTCTAACCACTCCATTAGGTCCAGATAACCTCTGCCTGGTGGACCCTCGCGTCTTAAAAACCCTGTGACCCCGCCCTTGACCTTTGCCCCAACCCTCTTCCACCCTAAACCCCCCCTCTCCAGTCCGAGTAGAAACCCCTCAGAGGACGTGGTGGGTGCTCTTCCCATGTGCCTCTGAGGGAGCTAGGGTTACTGGAGCATGTGGATTCATTAACAAATATCTGTCTGTTTGCTGCAGTAATGAGTAAGGCAGCAATTTAAAGTGGAGGGAACAGCCGCCTGGAATCCAAACCGGTCGGACGGGCTGCCGGTGTCAATCAAACGTGGAGGTTCACCAACAGGGCGCCTCCAGCCTACCTGCCTCCATCACCACACATACTTATAAAGTCATGGGTGACGGTGCTCCATGTAAACTAGTGCAGTGATAAAGCTCTCACATATTAAAGACAGGGCTTGAAGGGCACATGGGGCTCTTACACCCCCTACTGGCCAGGGATGGTAACTTTTTGTGACTGTTAATTAGACATCATTATTATCTCATGCCAAATAAAAGCACTTTAGCATTATTAATAAAGAATGATTGACAGTTTTTCTCCAAATAATCTGTTTTATTTAAGAGCTTAATAAGATAAGGTCATGGTCAGGAGCTCTCTTTAATCCAAAATGTTCATGATTGGACACAACAACATGATGTTCTTAAACTCTAATGTTCACTAATCTCTTGTTTTCTCAAAATGATGGTTCATTATTGTCTCATTTGAGGAAATGATTTCATAATTCTCTTGTGAATCACAACTCTTTTTTTCAGTGATTAAAATAATCTTTCTGGTATTTTCTTTTCATGTTTAATGTGCAAAGAGTGGGATTATTTTTTCTAAGATTGATCAAAACACTTCTTCAGAAGGGAGAAAAACAATTCAATTATATATTTCCTGCTTGGAATAAATATCAAGTTATTTGTCACAGTAAGATCGAGGAGCCAGATGCAGTTTAAGGGCTCAAATATTCTCGCTTTTGAACAATGTGTATACATAGACAACCAACTGCGTCATGAATGTAAAAGTTCACAAATATTTGCCCATGTATAAGGCGTGTTACTGGAGGATTCCTCTAGAGGGAGCACCACATAAATCAGACGCTGTAATCCACCAAAGTAGAGATGATCTGTCGCCAGCAACAACAATGACACATCATAGTGAGGGTAGTTGAAGACTTGATCTGTTAACTTTTATTTCAAAACTTTCCGCTATTGTCGTAGCGGCTCTCTGATGTCATTGATGTTGTCATTTCTGGTCACCATGAGAACTCTACACTTCTCCTAGCGGTTATTTGAATATTGCATCTTGCAGACGCGTATGCATAGCCTCCGTAAAGACTCCTTAGATCCTGTTGAAGTTACTCTGTAAAAATCTGCATAAACAGTTCCCAACACAAATATATTAAAATTGATAAGACCCAGATGTGCGATGTGGAACAGCTGTATTACATGTAACATTGTTACACATATTTTTCAGTCAAGTGGAGCCTGTTCAGTCCATCAGCCGAGCTCAGGATGGGAAGCCGGAGCGTTTCATCTCTGCACTGACAGTGGACTGATGGACGGACGAGCGGACTGATGGACGGACTGACAGAGGGGCTGATGGAGCGCGGCGGCCAGTGAACCGTTGAGCCAAAGCCCTGCTTTACAAATCCACCGATGCATGCTGGTGCTGATCTGGACCCCTGCTATAACTTGTGTCTGACTCTATGCAGATCTGTGTTTGTGTCAATAAGCAAAGAGTCTGCACATTGGTGTTGCATCAATGTGCTTTTCATGCATGTTTGTACGTTTTTACTTAAATCTGTGTTCATATTTTAGGCTCTGTATATGTGTCTGTGTGGCTAACAGCCTGTGTGTGTGTGTGTGTGTGTGTGTGTGTGTGTGTGTGTGTGTGTGTGTGTGTGTGTGTGTGTGTGTGTGTGTGTGTGTGTGTGTGTGTGTGTGTGTGTTCAGAGTGCTATCTGATCAGCTCTGTTAAGCCCCTCGGGGAGCCCTGCATCCCTGTGCAGCCTTGGAGCCGGAGTGCTGGCCCTCTGTTGTAAACAGCTAAGGGCAACAAGTGTCTCGATGAGGCGATACAGATAGCGGCTGTGAACAACGACTATGACTCATAGCTTCCTATCAGATAAACTGGACATGTGGTGCTAGCCGCAGGAGAGGATAAAAAATGAGACGAAGCGCTGATTTTGTGTGTCTCATTTCTGGATTTATGGGCTTTATTTAACAGAGCGGTCGGCTTTAGACAGAAATTAGTGTTGTTAGACTTCCTGTAATCTGATGTAATGGATATCATGTACTTTGTTTGAGGCATATTTACTGTAGGATTAATTGATTTTGCACAGCTTGTGTGTAGAGAGACTTTAACCCCAGCTCAACTTGTTATGCGTGTTTATTTCTGAGTTGGATGTTGTTTTTAAAAAGTTGTGCAAAGCTCATTATTCATGCTTAAGGTGCTGATACATCTTAAAAAATGCATGCAAAACCTAAAAAAAAGGAGCGTATGGATCGTCTCTTTGAAGTAGCTGTAGCTGCGCTGTTATGCCGTTTCATCCTGTTTGCACACTTTAAACACGCTTTCAGACTTCAGAATTGTATTTGCAAACATGACAGGTAGAATTTAGACTCCTCTTGTGCTTAACGTTTTCACATGTTTCTTTGAGTGTGGGAGAAACATCTGACAAGACAGGCAGTACAAACAACTTCGATTCAGGAGTGGAGCTCCGTATACGGTTGTTTTGAAGTGGAGTTGAATTTATATTCCACACTTGAGGTTAACTGCAGGATTGTTTTTTTTATAGCTGAGAAGTGGATTTCTCCTATTTGTGCAACATTGCACCACGAGATGAATGCATGGCTCTTCAGCTCAGGCTCTTCATGTGCTTTGCAAATAATTCTACAAAGCTACATCGCAGAGAGGTAATTGCTTTGTCATGCTCTAATATGAAACTAAAACAGTAATGACATGTCACGCTTCGATTCTGTTTACAGTCTTTCATCCTTCTGTGATGGGGAACAGTGCTTGCTGTAAGCAAAAGTTTTGCAATTAAATGCAGCTTAGATGTGGGTAACTGAAATGCAGAATACTAATAAATCTGTCTTTTCTTTCAGTAATGCTGCTTTTGGTTTCATAAATCTCCATTAGCACGGGACAACACAACTTTACCAATCACAATTCCTTCAGTGATGCTCTAATTTAAGCTCATGAAAAAAAACAATGAGCCACTGACTAGATGCTTGTTCATTTTTCTAGGGGCGAGGACAGCAGGTTTTTAACCAATTCATACGATTGAGCCCCAACTCCTCCACTCTACATGTTGAAGTATTGTTTGCTCCCCAGGCTGAGGCATCGAGTGTATAAAGCATGAACGTAGTCTCAGTGACATCATCTGCTTGTTTCTGTGGTCGAGTTTTGAAGCCAAACAATGGCTGTTTCCATATTGGAAATGTAGTCTGAAACACACTTTCGGTCAAGAAGCAAAGATGTGGAGCTGAAGGGGGGGGTTGATCTGCTTTATTCAAGTTGACGTGGGCTGGAAGCGGCCCCGTCCAAAAATAGACTGCAGGTATTTTGAGGGAAACAGGACAGAGCGGCGTTTCTGGTACACGCCTGAGACGGATTGCAGTGCATGCAGTGGAAACACAAACATTGACTAGAGGGTATGATTAGCTCCAGAGTGGATGGCCCGATAGGAACATGGCACACACATCGGTCCTGTTAGGTTTAGCAGTAAAGCTCCAGGCAAACTGCTCCAAAGCATCCACCTGCCAGTTGGATCAGCTACGCACCTAACTATGTGTAACACTTTGCCTTCATAAGCTCTAAATGGATGAGGTATGAAAAAAAAAACACTCCCATACAGTGTGTATCAATTATGACACAAGCTATTCAGACAAAACAGCATTTTTCTTTTACCAGGCTGTAGACATTTTGTATTTCTGCTGTTAAATTGGGGAAAAATAGGACTTCAGGAGCTTTTGCTCCGAGTGGACACTTGAGGAACTGCAGTTTTCTGGACTTCTGCATTGGCTTCATTTTTCACCACTGGAGGTTTCCACTTGAAGTGAATGTGTGTGAATGATGATGGCCATGCACAACACTGCATTTAAAGAGACACACACACCAAAACGGAGCCTTCTGAGAGAGCTGGTTTATACAGGGTCACAAACCTCCTCTGGTGCTTGATTCATGTTATATTTTGACCAAAGCACAGCACAGATGTTTCATTTAGACCACAGGGGACTGTTAGAAAAGGTGGAGAAGCGGGAGAATATGTCCTCTTAAAGTGATCATATAAGCTGAGTCATTCAACCTTTTGTAATAAATGGAGAATTTGTGGAATCCCATGACTTCATTGCTTACGACTTACAGTAACTATGACGATGCTGTTTTGAATTTTGCACGATGATTAATGTGTTGTTGTCTCTGTAATGTGTGTTTTTTTAAGACAGGTACTTGATCATACGTTCACACCTTGGTGATGAAGGTCAACATTGCTTGAATAGAAACCTCGAGGTCAATGTGATTTTTCAAACGACGATCACATGGCGGGTCAGAGGACGCCTAAGGAACACAAAAATAGACGCTTTGAGGAGAGATTGTTGGGTTCCTTGTGTTGCCGCGCTGTGAGTCAGAGATGAATGGTTAATGTCACGTCAGGATACACGCTCTGAATCAATCCTCCTCCTGTGAGTCACCGGCATCGGCCCCGACGTACTAAACCAAATATTTCATCTACAATGTAAAGCACGCTTGCAGCCATAAACACGCTTCAGAATGCGGCGGGCCAAAGCCTGGAAAAATGATTTTAACCATAACTGTGAGCGTTTTCTCATTCTCTCGCCTCGTGAGTGTTTATTTATGTAGATTGGATAGAGTGGCGTATAATTATTCCGGCGCTGCCAATGTCTTCTTTTATTTATTCTCCATTTTCTTTTGCTCTGCGGGGCCGAGTATTGTCTTGGGATGACGGGGGAAACAAGAAACGCACACATCCTCCTGCAGACACAGACGCACGCTGGCCGGTTATGCTCGAATGTGATTACATGTTTTAATTATTTTGAATGTTCCTCTGCAGAAAAAACTCCTGAGGGGTGAATTTAATAGTGCTGAGTTTATATTCCCAGCTATTAATCACAGCTCTCACATCTAAATTTGATCCATTTGGAAATTTCGAGAAGAGCCTGAGTGTGCTTAGCGCTCGGAGTGTTTTTGATCCTCAATGTTGAACTGTGTCATCGCTTTTTAATGTACGAGTGTGTGTCAACAAGAGGGGCAGATTCAGCATTACTGTAAGTGTGTGTGTGTGTGTGTGTGTGTGTGTGTGTGTAGTTTTCCATTTCCCTTCTTGCCTTTAAATGCGAGCAGGTCGGCTGAGCTGTTTATTGGCTCAGAGTTTCTGCAGCGGTAATGATGCATGGAGAATGATGTGGGCTGCGCTGGAGTCCGGGAGGCCTGCACACTCTGGCCTTTCTGAAGTTACATTCAACACAAGCAAAGAGCCTCAAAGGCAGCCAAGGAAACTGTTGGTCTGTTTCTGCAAGTGTGTGTGTATGTGTGTGTGTGATGAAAATCAAGATTTTTTTTAACATTTGAATGTCAAAATGAAGAAAATCCTTCTTGACCTTCTTTCATGTAGAAATCCAGATCCACTGGACTACAATGTGGCTTGAAGAAAGTGGGAGCGTGCCATGTTCCCACAGCCCATATGTTCCCATATTTCCTTTTTCATAAATTTGTATCAGATTTTATCCGCCTTTCTCCCAATTTGGTAGCCAATTACACCCAACCTATTATCCAGTAGCAATGGACTACAGATGGAATGTAGCTTTAAGCTAAATCTGGTGCACCCATCTCTTTGTTTATTGCAAACATTTAATGTAAGTGCACATTGTCCTTTTAAATAAAGAAACTAAACTAAAAAATCTTGTGGGAGGATAGGGATTAAATTGAAGGGAAACGTAGGAACACAAGAACTTATTTTGAAAATGTCCTAGAAATGTGGGAACATAGGGCTGTGGGACCATAGGGCTGACCCCAAGAAAGTGTATGAAAAGCAGAGAGAGAGACTAACTTGAGGTGAGAACATTGCGTTGTTGTTGTCAGACAAGTTGTGTTGTGAACTCTACTCCTGCAACATCAATGGACTTCATCAGCGTGGATATCTACACAGAGCATTCAGAGGGTGGGAGGAGGTATTTTTAAAGCTAATGTGTTTTAATCGGCTTATGAAAACATACTGAAAATAATACTCGTGCCCCTACATGAGCTCCAACACTAAACAAGAGCATCAGCAGCCAGACGGATTATTTATATATAGTGTCTAGTTCCTGTCTGCACTTTCATCCAGTCGGTGTCAGACGAGGTGAGTTACAGCACGCTGCAGAAAAAACAAGCTTCTGTTTAAATGTTCCACAGAGGAGATTCAAAGAGAGCGATAGATTTATCAGTTTAAAGGAAGAAGAGGAGGAGACTCTACGCATGCATGTTCAGGACGAGATCAGCAAAGAGGTGAAATATGTGCATTTCAATCAGGAGGGACTTAAATAAGAGTTTACAATTATTTATTCAACAGTCCAGGAAAAGATGAATGTGTAATGTCTTGATGGAGTCTAGACCCTGATGTTGGTGGTGATACCCCCCTGATGGAGTCTAGACCCTGGTGGTGGTGCTGATACCCCCTTGATGGAGTCTAGACCCTGGTGGTGGTGGTGATACCCCCCTGATGGAGTCTAGACCCTGATGGTGGTGTTGATACCCCCCTGATGGAGTCTAGACCCTGGTGGTGGTGTTGATACCCCCTTGATGGAGTCTAGACCCTGGTGGTGGTGTTGATACCCCCCTGATGGAGTCTAGACCCTGGTGGTGGTGCTGATACCCCCTTTATGGAGTCTAGACCCTGGTGGTGGTGCTGATACCCCCTTTATGGAGTCTAGACCCTGATGGTGGCGGTGATAGAAGAATTCAGGATGTGATGAGGAGTGGGTTTCTGAGTCTGTATCTGAACTCTGCTGAGCTGGACTAGTGGGGACCGGGTGAGGAGGAGGGTCACAGCGATCAAACTGAAATGACATCAAACCTTCTTTATAGCGTCCATGCTGTTTGTTGTTGTTGTTACAACATTCAGACTTTCCGAGCTGAAAACTTGTGAACACACTGAAGTCGGAAGAACAACTTTCCAACTCATAAACTGGGACCATCCGACCAGCACCTGAATGCAGCATATGACCTCTCACTGTGGAGTTAATGTGCACAGAAGTTCTGAGACAGCTGGTGATATAAAGACATAAATAACTTCACGGCAGACACCAACCCCAACAGAAGGTAGAGGTAGGAAATAAGATTTTCTATCCCCTTCACCCCCCGCTGTCCACTCAGATTCATCTTCTTCTGAGCTCTTGATGGGTCAAGGCAACAAACTTTGAAAACACTGTTCCTGAATAAAGGGACCTAAACCTACAGGTCATTTTTATCAGGAGGCCATGTTGTGTTCAGTTGATGGATTTGAAGAGTATTTTATCTTGAACAACATCTGAACAGTGTTTAGAGCACTCAGAAGCCAGACTAATAAAAAGCAAAGCCATGTATCTCTCTGACCCTGCTGTCCAGACAAGTTCCATCCTTCATCGGCAGCAACATCCCCGCCAAAGGATAAAGAAGTCCCCATTTGTCTTTGGGAAGATGAATGTGTGTGTGTGTGTGTGTGTGTGTGTGTGTGAGGGGGTGGGGTCCTTGTTTGTCAGAGGACAGGGGAAATGGCCTGTGATGTTGTGGGACACACACAGGTGTGTCAGAGTTGAAAGCATCAGGCATCCCAGGACACGGCGAGGGGGCCGGGGGGGCCACTGATACGGTGCTGAAATGTGGCCTCGTTTAGCCCGACATTAGAGAGGGTGATGACAGAATCCGTTAGGAGGGTCAGCTACACTTCATCTTCAAGAAGACAAAAATAAGGGACAGAGAGATAAATGAATATGAATACAAAGTACTCATGTTGTTCTACCTGCATCCTCACAAAGATGGAAATGTTTTATACAAAACAAGAAATATGAATCTGACAAGTTCAGCATGATTATCAATCAATCCACCTTTATTTGTACAGTGCCAATTCATAACAAGTGTTATCTCAAGACACCTTACAAAAAGCAGGTAAAAGACCTTACTCTTTGTTTTTTAATATTACAAAAGAGCAGGTAAAAGACCATACTCATTGTTAAATTACAAAGACCTGGGTTAATCCATCATGAGCACTTTTGCAACATTAAACAAAAGCTGCAGTGGCAAGAAAAAACGTCCTTTTAGCATGCAGAAATCTTCAGCAAATCCAGTATCATGACGAATAAGACATCTACATAAACTGCACTGGGTTTGAAAATGGGATATGGAGAGGTGGGATAAAATGCAGGAAGTGGGATAGGGAACAGTGAGGGAACCTAAGAGAGCTCAGGAGATTACTGGTTTTATCACACTGGTATGGAGTGTCTCAATTCAAATTAACCTGTGAGGATCCTTAAAATGTCCCTGTGACGTGCTTTATATGGTGTTTCCATCCAATCCAGTGCGTCCTTTTAAAACATATTAAAATATGTAACTGGGGGGCGCTGGTGGCACAGAGGTATTCTTCCAAGCGGGCGGCCCAGGTTCGAATCCAGCCTGTGGCTCCTTTCCTGCATATCATTCCCTACTCTCTCTCTCCCTGATGTCCGACTCTATCCACTGTCCTATCTCTCAAATAAAGGCACAAAAAAAGCCCCCCAAAAAAACGATGTATCCGGTTTTCTTCTTTCTAAGCGGACACAAACCCTTTAAACCAGTGGTTCTCAGACTTTTTCTGTCATACCCACCTTTGGAAGAGGAAACTTTCCCCACGCCCCCCTATGTGATGTCTCTACCCCCGCCTACTTTAAGAGGTACTGCTTTAAACTAATGTTTTTGCTCATATGTAGCCTGATGAGAGCAGACATCAGTCTGGGCGACTGTCTCAGGAGGATGCAAATACCCATTCTGTGTCACAAAGAAAATTCCCTTTAATGCAATAAAGATTTGATTAATCATTTAAATGAAAGAAGATGAATAATAACGTCACTTAGTGCCATGGACCTGTCAATGATCTCCCCGAGTGCAAATTTATGGAAAACAGATTTGATTAGAAACTTTTAATCTAATGGCTCTCCATTACTCTGAAGCTCTTTTCCCCAAGTGTTATCATTAAATAAAGTTTCACTCACAAAAAAGTATAATGTGCCTCAAGGCGCACCCCGGGGTCAACATTTAAAATATTCAAGATGAAACAGCATCATTAACGCTGCTGCAGCACCGGCCAACACAGGCTGTTTGGTTTATTATCTCTGAGCTACCATGGGTTTGTATATTCCAGGATTGCAAAATTATATACAGTATTATCGATCCAAAAATAGTTTTTGTATATGGAATACAAGCAGTGGTGATTCTAGAGTCTGTCCCCTTCAAGTAGCGATCATTGCCATTATGTTATAAATAATCTGACACCAATGATGACTTTAACTCACAAATTTAATAAGAGGAATATTGTGGCAGCGCAACAAAATTAGTCATTTGCGCATTTTGAGTCACTGCTAGTTTTAAAGTTTGTTAGCACTAAAGAACCCCTACTGGCCTGGGGCCCGAGGCAATAGACTGCCTTGCCTGATGAGAAGCAGCACCTCTGGTTCTAACAATGTTTTAAGCTGTTGTTTCAGCTTTTAGTAAGAATGTCCAAGAACTTATGATTCCCCTGCAGCTACACACCTCCAACCCCACCTTCCACTCGTGTTGCATGAAGGAGTCAAGCACAAGCGGTGGAATGTTTTTTTCCTTTGTCAAACTGCAATCACGTGTGTCCTGCATTGTTGTGTTAGCGGGCTAATGTTAGCGCTCTTAAGTTAGCACAGAATGACCGCGATCTAAAGACATTTACATGACATCCAAATAATCAGTGAGTATGTTCTTCTTCTCTCTAGTTCTTGACTAAAACAGCTTTTATACAAAAGGGGAGGAGCCAGCCGTCCCGTCCATGTAAACACAGCTCTGACAACAACACAGCCAGCGGGACTCGAGCTTCTCACTCATTGTAGACAGTCATGACTCAGAGACACATTTACACAGGATAGACTTGATCTCTGATATATTTATGTGGAACACGTTGCACATTATTTCTTTAAAAATAACCAGTTTCATACAATGTGTGCTCAACAGTCATTCTTTGAGAAAGTATTATGTACCTTCTTTAATAGTTATTCCTATTACCTTGCAATGACATGCAGCAGACATGACGAGAATCAAAATGTTCAAAGATGGCCAGAGTGTCCTGTTAGTGCATCACCGTGGTTCCTGAAAAGCCTGATACAGTTGTCATGGCAATACAGGATGGGGCTCCATCAGGTGTGTTGATCATTTTTTGTTTTGTGTCCTGGGCAATCATTTGAAATAGTTTCTTATCCTCTATTGTATTGGGCTGGCTTCCTTCTGTTCAGTAGGCAGCCATTTTTTCCTGATTTTTTGTTAAAGGTCTTTATTTTTGGGGGGATTTTTATGCCTTTGTTTACAGTGGCTAAAGTCACAAACTGGGGAGAGACAGTGGGGAATGGAATAGAGGAGAGTAGTCAAAGGTCAGTAAGTGTGAGCTAAACCCCCAGCACTGCTCCAAACACCAACCATACCATATGTTAAGCAACTAATTTAATTATTTGGCGTGCTATGTTCTTAGATGAATGTGGGGCAACATATATAATAATATTTATTAAAAATGTTCCCAAAAAAAGACACCCATCCATACAGCCAGTGCTTTTATTTTGGCAGATATCCTTTAGCAGGAAGTAGCTTTAGGCTGTCTCTTTTATATATTTCACATTTGAGCATTAAAAATTAATCTGAGTGGATTCAATTTGGCCTTTTGTCACATTTGCGTTGCTGTCAAATGATGCACAATTACAACGGATAAACATGCATTCTGTCATTAGAGAAAGGAAATCCCTGCATATCCTTTACACATTCATAGTGTGTCTGAAGCCTTTTAGAGAAAGCTTGGAGCTGGGTTTGGATCTTCAGTCATCTTATGGGAATTAAACCGGCTCTTCTTTTGTATCTGTTGTCTGTGCACACTCTGATAAATGTCAATGGGAGTTTAACGGGCTGTGAGGTTTCTCTCTAAACCAGAACAGATCCATGCGGACGCTCCATCAGCAGATCGACTCTCAGTGAATCCTCCAACAGTCACTGGAGGCATCAGGGGTGGCAAGGTCATTCTCCTTGCTTGGTTAGGCACATGCACGGACACACACTCGTACACAGGCGCTCATTGTTCAGCCCGCCTCCTATCAACCTTCACGCCCGGGGCCATGAATCAATTGAAGGGAGAAAGAGAAGAGACTGAGAGTCAGAAAGGGCTCTTTAAGGTAAACAAGGGGCGAGCAGGTCTCCTATTTCTGCTCAGATTTATTGGACTGGCAGTCGACCCAAAGTGTCCCATGCATGAGTAGACAGGGTGATGGGACTGGGTGGTGTTGGTGGTGGTTGGGGCAGGGGGGGGGGTTAGTGACATCAGTGACTCATGAAAAAGAGTGGTCAGCAACAGGTCAACCAAAGGTCACTTGGATGAATGGCAGGGGAATATTTAGAGACCTTTGTGTTTCACACAAATTAACTGATTGAAGATAAAAAGTATTTGACATCCTTCATTTCAGTGATGGACCACATTCATGCAAATGGATTTTGGACAATAAGATTGATCATAGAGAACAAACCAAATGATGTATTTTTGTAGGCCAACCCGGAACTAGCATAGCCATGGGGTCTGTCTAGAATTGGTCTGTGGGATTTTTTGGATCAGAAAATAAGCTCTGTGCTAACACACGTTTCTGAAGTGTAGACGTTTTGTTCAGCAGGATAATCTTCACAGATGAACACCATTTTTATGATGTTTGAAGCGTTAATGCGGCCGACAGAAGTAAAAAGCTAACGTTATGCTATAGCTAACTACACCACGGTCGGATGATTTTGACATCACTACTGTTATGCTTCAGACGATCTCTGATAAGCTAATCTGCGGTTTTGTGACATTTAATGTCCCCGACAACCACTGTAGTCAGACTTCAAAATTCACAAGTGGGGGTATTACCCGGTAGTAAACCCGTTCAAAATCCCCGTTGACTTTTAGACGTTATACCCCATGGCGCTAAAATGCTAATTTACTTCCGGGTTTTAGGACCGGCGCCCTATCATCACGTTATTCATGATCCAGAGAGATGGCCACCAATGAGTTTCAGATGTGGTTCATACTTTTAAGGATTATTGTGACTCTCTACAGCTGTGTTAGCTGGTTTGTAAGGTTGTTCTTAAGGACAGTGATGTAATAAAATTAAAGATCTCAGTGTTAAAGCGCTAATTGTGATGTGGTCGAGGTCAGAAATGAAAGCATTAATTTTTTCAAATCACATTAATGGCGTGCTATTTCGTCCCTTTAGGCACACCGTAGGTTGGCCATGTCAGCGTCTCCCTGTAGTTAAATTAATAGAAAAGAAAGACACCTCTGCATCTTTAAATGTCTCATTTATTAAAAAAAAAACTCCCAGGTGACTCAGTTAACGAGTCAAAAATGATTTCCAGCTCGTGACATCATCCATTTCAGCTGTTTTCATTGACTTTCAATCCGTAACAAGTTCCTCATCTGCCGGAAGTTCTTTCAAAATAAAAGCAGGTTTTTATCCAAACAGGAAGTAAAGTTGCTAAATAACATACAGAAATACAAAATAAAAGTATAACAAAAACATTTTTGAAAAGCAAAATAAGGGACATAATGTTTAAAATGGAATAATACAATTCAAAATGTGATTAATAACTATTAAACTTTAATCAAGATTCAAATGTATTTTTTGACAGACCTAATTAAAATGAATGTTACTATTATCATGCTAATCTCACACTGACAATACTTATGTAGCATTACTACTTCAACATCATGTGTAATGAAAATACAATCGTCATAAGGGATTTATAAAAGTGCCAAAAAAAAATTCCAGCAAATTTTGACTTTTAATCTTTAATCTTTAATCTTTTAAGCACAAATGTATCGGCAAAAAATGTAAATGTTAAAAGTTTGACTCAATAGTTTCACTCCAGGAACAGGAACGTCCCCAGAGAGATCACCAAATGTATTCTGAATCATCGTCTGCGCATGATATCTGTGGAAAGTTTCACACCAGTCCATCTCCCAAAGTTCACTTAAGATTAAAAAGAAAGGCGAGGTAGGATTCATCCACCTGGAGAAACCAATCTCTGTACAAACCTGCATGGCGATCCATCGAGTCATTCTAAAAAATGATGGACTGGCAGACCGACAGAGCAACCTTTCCCCCGGAGCCATCACTACTCCAAAGTCGAATCAAAGTCACACTGTGCATGAACAGCCATGTCCCTCACTTTTTTTTTTATCCTTTCTTCATGCACATACCAGATGTGATTTATCTCAAGAAACATGATTGAATTCCAGGTAACTGCATCAAAGAGCTTTCCCTGCACCCAGTCAGGGCATGGGCCATGTTTCAGTGACAGGCAAATTGATTCCACGATACCAGGAGGTAGTGTGTGTGTGTGTGTGTGTGTGTGTGTGTGTGTGTGTGTGTGCGTGTGTGCGTGTGTGCGTGTGCGCGTGTGCGCGCGTGTGTGTGTGTGTGTGTGGAGGAGGGGACGCTGTGATTAAGTCACAGGCATTGCGAGGGCGCCGCAATCGAATCTGGCCCCACAGATTCCTATCAGATAATAAGCTGAATACTTAGGTAAGACTTTCTTTCTTCCTGCATCTCTGCTTTTCTCTCGTTCAACAATGCCAAACCTCTCCCCAAGTGGTTTTCCTGATTGCTACATCAAAACAAGTATAAAAGTGGTAATCAGCACGAGCGTAGTGATAAAACCTAATCTGTCATTTTCGCAGCGACCACAAGCACCCATGAGGCTCAGAGAGCCTGCAGCATTATGGGTGGAAATTGTGTTTCGATCCATGCTGGTAATATGTTTAGGCTGAAGCTGTCAATATTTTTTGAGGCAACTTTGATTAACCTCATGTGGGGAATTTAATTCTAATCAAAATGAAAATAAATCACATTCAGACACTTATAGACACTTAAAATTGCTTCTGAAGACAGGTTTGTTTATTCCAGTCAATAAGTCTAACCCTCATTCAAATCCCTTAAACAAACTCTCTACCTATTCAAATCTCTGTGCAGAAGAATCAATCCTAAAGGCCCCGACACACCAAGAGATCGTCAGCGGTTGTCGCCATATTTTTTGAGGTGTGTCCGGCTCCGTCGCTACCTGTCGGCCCTTGTCTGCCATTTTTCGGCCGATATGACATGTTGAATTGCCGTCG
This sequence comes from Labrus bergylta, assembly GCF_963930695.1. NCBI lineage: Eukaryota > Metazoa > Chordata > Actinopteri > Labriformes > Labridae > Labrus > Labrus bergylta. The sequence continues at coordinate 3,062,372 of NC_089196.1, read as the reverse complement.
GTCGGCATTGGCAGTTGTTGAGAGGAATCTCTCTGATTGGCTGTTGGGAGGTTTCATTTCACTCGGGCTCTCGACACAGGTTCATGAAAGCCCCTTGAGCATGCTTTCACCCATTAGATAGATAGATACATTATTGATCCCCAGGGAAATTCAAAGCATCCAGTTGCAGGTTAGAAAGACGTACATGACATGAACCATTTGTTACAAATTAACCACAAACCAACACCCCCCCTCCCATACATTTATATTAACCTGAAAAAAAGATTTAAAGAGTACCCCTAGATGAATCAAACTTAAACCTGTGCAATTAGTGTGTTTCTACTTTTTATCAGACATTATTCTCCATTAGTAGACTACCTATAATACGAGTGGTGAGCGACAGCGGTGTGAGAATGGTCTTCTCCTATAATAACAACGGACTACTGCCCCCTGCTGGCATAGAGTTATTTCCTCTGATGCATGCACAGAACGTAGGTGGTGGTTGGCTGTTGGCTGTAGTCTTTGTGATGTGTTTAAGTGCAACTTTTTGGCCAAGACGTAAGGCGACACCACAGCTGGTCTTCGTCGCCACCAGGTCTTTGTCGCCTGTTTGATGCATCAGGGCCTTTTAACCGGCAGATGATTGCATTTGATGAGGCATCCACAAAAACTGGCACTTGGTCCTCTTGGAAAATTGCAGAGACTAAAAGAGATATACAAGAGAAAAATATTCTTGTCCATAAAAATCAATCTGACGTTGTCTGAGTCTCTGAAAAGCCCAAACATGAACACCCATCTAGCTGCATAAAGATACTACCAGTCCAGATTCAAACATACATTGATGGACTCTGAGGCCTTGCACTACTCTGTTATTTACTGCCTCCTGGGGACAGACTGTTGGCCTAACAACTGGACCTTTTAACCCTGAGCCAGTAAATGTTGGAATCATGTTGCTTTTGCTTCCTTGGTGTCAACTCAGCAATGGCCTACAGTGTAGTGTTACGGTACAGTGTGTAAAACAAGGGAGGTGGACCCACATGCAGGAAAACCAAAAATATTTAATTAAACAGAAAGGCCAAAGGCAACAAAAACTTACTTACAAAAGTTCAACAAAAAACACTTGGATCAAAACCAGGGAGCCACAGAGGAGCACAAGCAAAAAAACTGACATACCAACGACCGACATCCAGACTACATACAACATACAATGAACTGACCCGGAAGGGAAGAAACACAGAGACTAAATACACAGGGGAATCAGACACAGGTGAGACTAACAAGACACAGGTTAGGACAATCACACAGGGAAACACACAGAGGCAGGAATACCAGAAACACTCAGGACACACTGAACTCAAGACTGATGAAAACACACTAGAACATGAAGAAACACTAAACACTGAAAAACAAAACTAGAAAAGACCAAATCATGACATGTAGACAAAGTGCTGCACACACTCACAAAATCATTTCTTCTCAGCCCTCGACAGTAAAGTCACAAAGCACCACCCTGCACGTCTGTATGATGGGATTTAGGGGGAAGAAATCAAATAGCTTTGCTGCAGAGAAAAGTTGCTTGCACACAAAGTAGAAAAAAATGTGCACAATGTAAAAGATCTATAGCGTTAATGTTCAAAGAGTTTCATATGAATTGGTCCGTAGCCTTTTACTAAATTCCTCACTTTCCATTTCATGATCAATCAATCAATCAATCATTATTTGTAAAGCGTCAATTCATAACAAGTGTTATCTCGAGATGCTTTACTAAAGAGCATATGGGATTAAATGCAGGAAGGATTTCTTTTCTGTATTCCTGGCGTTCCTGTTGTCCACACTTCCTTGCAGACGAGGTGGAGGTTGGAGCAGGCCATGCATGAATGAGGACGGCGGTGGTTGTGGGGAAGACACAGTCCGATGGTGGAGGCTGGGCGTCAGGGACGCCGGGTGGTAGTAGTGCCAGATGACCTCGCTGACGGTTAGGGGAGCTCCGACTACTCGAGAGCCTGGCTCCTGCCAAGGCCTCCTGGGCTTCTGGCACAGAAGGGGCTCATGAGCTCCCAGGGAAGTGACTTTATGAGTAACTTTACATTTAGGATTAAATAACTAAAAGTTTTTAAAAAGGTACTACTTTCTGTGTCAACATCAGAAAAGAGCTGCATGGTTATATATCTTGATTTACTGCTCACTGAGCTCGCAGGTTTGGACCACCATCAGGTCGTGCTGTACCAGATGTTTCGCTAATAGCCCAAGACCAACAGCTCAGCAATAAAGTAAGAATGATTACAATGCAGCACCGAGTACAGTTGTGCTCTGTAAGTGTCTTAACGCTTTAAAGAGCCATTCATTTGCATAAGGGATTGGCAAATAAAAAGCAACAGAGCTTAGTACAAAGGGAGAATTGTGTTGTGTCTACAGCTGTTCTTGCTTCTGCCAAGTGGTAAAGAAAAAAAATGTTATTGCAGCTTTAATCAATGATTAAATGTAGAAGTCATTGTCAGAGTCCATTTCAGCCTCCAGTAGATAAATCTCCAATGAACCAATGGACTTTTTCTCGGCTCCTTGAAATGGTCAGATCTGAGCTCTGTTCAGGTCAAAGTGTCAGTTATTCACAAATGAAATCCAAAGACATCTGTACTGGCCTTTAAAATGTCAAATCCTGTTGTTTTACTTTCAGTGGATCTGTTGTTTGGATTAAAATCAGAGGATGTGAAGTGGAACAACACAAACTCTCGCTGTGTGGTTATTGATGGTTTCCAGGGGAGGGATAAAATCTGGGAGAAAGATGGTGGCCAACTAAGGCGGAGAGACAGACAGACTTCAAGAAACTCAAAGACTTTGTACTTTATATCTGCATGTGTATGCAAAAGCAGGGAACAAGAATTCCTCTGGCCAGCCCTCTGGCACTCGTGTTTGTCGGCTTCTGTTCCCTGCAGATAAGCGCTGGCTGCCCTCTCCTTCACCGCCAGCTTTGCCCGTGGTGTTGCTCCATTGCCAACAGCGGAGGACTGTGGATTTTCGCAGCAAGTCCTCTGGTGTAAATTAGCATACCTGTAGTTATCTAACATTGGGTGGGTGGTAAACAAAGAGCATGCTGGTCCAGTAAATCCTCTCTACCGGTGGGGAGATGGAAGCTGAAGTGCAGAGAAGGGACCTCCCTGGATCTCTGCTCTCCTTCCGTCACCCTTCAGGCCTGCCCCGTCCCCCGGACCAGCATGTCTGTGATTTACACCCCCTTCAGTCGGATGGAGGGGAGCTGGACATTCAGATACCTCGTGTCAGGACTCCCTCTCAACCGTTACCACCGTCTTATTTACGAGGCTAGCGGCATTCAACCTCCATGGCTGATCATTTTTCCATGCAGGATGTGTGACATGTTAAAAAGGAATGCACTTACAGTTAAGAATAAAACACAGAGTTCATGATCTGTTACAGGGTTAAATAATTGATTGTGGATAAAAACATTGCATAGTCACAAGAAGTTATATAGAGAGTGATTTAAAAAGTATAAATAAGCTAAAATGCTTAAATATCAGTTTTATGTTAAAAGAAAAGGTTAAAGATGCTGAAATATTTAATAGACATGATTTAATTCATTCTTTATTGTTAAAAGTAAGATTTGTTGATGTGTATCTGTGATCTACTGACTTGTCTGAGTTAGATTATCTGGGAGCGATTGCTTTTGTCTCCGCCCACATACCAGGAGAAATCGCGGTGTTTTCCTCATTACACTAAACGCTCTTGATGAGTAAACACAACTGAATCACTCTCGTGATTATTTCTCTCCTTATTCAGGTATGTTTATGGTCATAAACACAGCTAAGATGTCCAAAATAACTTACTAACAAGTAAAGAGTTTCATGACTAAGTAATTTCGATGTTTGAGTAAGTTTCAAGTTAAGTTTCAGAAAATTAAGTTTGCTAGCATACGAGCCCGTGCTCAGAGCCACAGCACAACCCGTAGCTGCGCCGCAGCGTGTTCTGTGTGTAGTCTTCTGTTTCACAGGAGTGAGGATGTGTTTAAGTTGTTTCATTGTCTTATGTAGTTGGACTCATGCACTTTTATTAGCTCAATACGAGTTTAAGACATATATTTGATGCTTAAAAGAAATGTGAGGAAAAGATTTATTGCAGGAAAATACTGTTTGTTATTGTTTGTAAAAGGAAAAGGTGTGTATCCTACCTCCACCTCTATTCATTCTGAAATGTGAAAGATGTTGTAAATGTGTACTTTTGTACATTGTTATATTTCTGTAAACATGTAATTCATTACACTAAACGCTCTTGATGAGGAAACACAACTGAATCACTTGTGATTATTTCTCTCCTTATTCAGGAGTGTAACATTTTGGAGGCACCGCTGGGATCGCAGTTCAGATGTCCAGTGTCCACAGCCTGTTCGCTGAATTCTGAGCTAGCTAAATCCCCCCTTAACCCAGGCAGGTAGCAGTGAGAAAGTTGTTTCTGTGTGAGGACATCAGGAAGCTGGTGGTTGGATACGTGTCACCTGAGGCCAGTCAGAGATCATCGGGGACATTAAAGACCTTCCAGTTTAGAGTCATCTCCTGCACAGCTACAGTTCCTCCTGTCCTGTCATCAAAACAACTGCGCTTGAAGAGCTACAGGAAGAGGTGGTAGGAGCATTGTGCACCTTAAATAAAGACAGTTTGCTTGACATTTGTGATTTCCTCAAAATATCCGGCGATCAAAGAGCAGATGTTAGAGGAAAATCTCGCTTATCACTGGTGAGTCACATCATGAGGTATTTGGGAAGAGATGAAGTAGCAGAACTAGAAGATGAAGGCATGTCTGAAATACTGTCACTGAAGGACAAAATTATCGATATAATGAGTGGCACAAATAACGACACAGTACAAGCAGAACAGGACCCAAAGACGAAGGCGTCACAGGAAGAAATACAAAAATCTAGAACTGAAAAGGAACAGCAAGCAGCAGAAACTGAGCAGACTACGACAGTGAATGCCATTGCTAATAATCTTCAAGTCAACTCGCAGCCCGTAGTAACTGCTCCGCAGCAGTAAAGCTCATTCTGGCGCAAAGAGTTCAAGATTTCCGGTCAAATAGGTGAACCAGGCCAAAAAGATAAACTGACATTCTCCAGCCTTGCTCATCAGATTGAGAATGGACTAAACAGGGGTTATCCTGAGGTAGAAATAGTAGACGCTGTAATCAGAGCCATATCCCCAGCTTGCAGTTACGCAGTTACTTGGAAGGAAAACCAGCCAGCTAATGTAAGTGTAGTCCAGTCAGAAGAACAGCTACCTGCAAAGGGTCCTGTAAAAGAAGCCAAAGTTAAGGTACTGCCTGAACTATTAACAGAACTAGCTGAACTCAAAGCAGGTGTTGCATCTCTTGAAGGCCTCAGTGCAGAAATAGCTCAGATTAAAGAGACACTACAGCAGCCCATGTTGCAGTCACAGTCACAGTTCTATGCCCCACCTGCAGTTAGATCTCGAAGAGATCCCCAGCCACACAGTTTACAATCTCGGCACTACAGCAATCATAGCCAGCCCCAAGCACACGCTCTGATGCAGCCCCTGAATGCATCCTACCAGTACACCAGCCGACCTGATCGCATCTCAAGGAGGTGTTTTGTCTGCCAGCAGAATGGAATGAATGAACGCTGCACACACTGCTACAGATGTGGGAGTGGAGAACACTTTCAGGTCGGATGCAGAATCAGAGGTGTCAGACCATCGAGAGAGGCCCCTTTAAACGGGAGGAAGTTACCACTGAGGGACGAGTGTTAGCCGTAACCGATAAAAGGTCCCAGAAATGTGCGAATTGTGACTGTTCAGCTTCACTGAAGGAGTTGAAACAATGCTCATCCTGTAAAAAGGCATTGTATTGTTCCAGAGCATGTCAAAAACAACATTGGACTGAACATAAGAAAAAATGCACTCAACTGACAACTGAAAACAACATTGAAAAGCCTCCTTGTAAAGACAAACAGGTACACTGTGTGCTTCCTCCATCTTCAGTTGACTGATCCAACAGAGTCACCTCACTAGTTGGCAGACAGTGTATTGTTGACTTTCTCCTGGACGGCCAACCACTCCAAGCTTTATGGGACACAGGCTCTCAGGTCTCGATCATTGATGAAAGATGGAAAGGAGAATACTTTCAAGGTTCAAAGTTAAGAGATGTCGCAGAACTCCTGGACTCACCTAATGATCGGAAAGTGAACGCAGCAAATGGAACTGAAATGCCTTAGCTGGGATGGGTTGAAACAACCTTCCGACTAGCATCTGAAACTGACCAAACAAAAGAACTGATCATTCCAGTGCTTGTAATGAAAGGCCGTCAACCCATCCCATCATAGGTTTTAATGTTATTGAACATATCCTGCGAAAGACTGAAAAGACAAAACAGTACAGCACAGTGAGAAAAGCCTTCCCCAGTCTTAAAAGAAGCAAGGTAAGAGCTTTTATACAGGCTGTTAGTGCAGAACAGACAGACGAGTTTGCAGTGAAAACTAAGAAAGAGCTTGTTGCAGTACCAAAACACACCAACATTAAAATTGAGTGCCGCGCAGCTGCTCAGCCCTTTAAAGAGGACATGACCATGCTATTTCAGCCAGACCTGAACCCGCAGTGGCCAGAAGGTTTAAAGTTTTTTGACACACTAGTTAAAGTTAAGAAAGGTGTCTTCCCTGTCATCACAGTTGATGTGTCAAACCCAACAGATCATGACATTGCCTTACCTGGAAGAACTTTAGTTGGCAGAATACCCAAGCCAGGCTCCTGAAAACACAAGAAAGTCTAAAACAAAGAAGGTGAGCAATGTTGTGCCCTCAAACAAACAAATCCTGTGGGCTGACCAGCACCAACATGCACTCGAACATTTAATTGATTGTTTGCTCCACCCACCAGTGTTAGGTTTCCCAGACTTCAATCAGCCATTTGTTGTACACACTGATGCTTCACACCAAGGTTTAGGAGCAGTACTGTATCAAAAGCAAGACAACAAGCTAAGAGTCATAGCTTATGGCTCCCGCTCATTGACAGCAGCTGAGAAAAACTATCACTACCATGCAGGAAAGTTAGAGTTTCTAGCTTTAAAACGGGCCATCACTGACAAGTTTCGCGATTATCTGTACTACGCTCCAACCTTTACTGTGTATAGCGATAACAACCCCCTAACCTACATCCTTTCTACTGTAAAACTGAACGCGATCACGTCCAGGTGGGTTGCTGAATTAGCTGATTTCCACTTTACAATAAAGTACAGACCAGGGAGACAGAATAATGATGCAGATGCTTTGTCAAGGATGCCACTGGATGTAGAGATACTGATGAAAGAATGCTCAGAAGAGTTACCACCTGACGCGATTGCTGCCACAATCCAAGCAATCGAGTTCCAAGATGAGCCCCCTACAACGCTGTCATTTTCAGCTGCGTCTATGTCAGTTTCAGTCACAGATGAGGCAGTCACCATCAGTCAGCCCCATACCTACAGACCAGCTGAGAGAGGCACAAAAGTCTGATTTGTGTATTGGTCCTGTGCTTGGATGGAAACTGTCAGGCTCCAAACTTTCAGCTAAAGAGCTAAAGCCACTCAGCCCAAAGACAAAATGCTTGTTCAGAGAATGGGACAAACTGACCATAGACATTGATGGTATACTACAAAGAACAACTTCAGCCCGAAAACAACTAATCCTGCCAGAACAGTACAAAGATAAAGTGTTGAACGAGCTGCACAATAACATGGGACATCAAGGTACTGACCACACAGTGTCTTTAATACGTGACCGCTTCTTCTGGCCATATATGCAATCTGACATCGAGCATTATGTGACAAAAGCTTGTACCTGCCTCAAACAGAAAAAACCAAGCCATGAAATGAGAGTCCCCCTGACAAACATTGTGACAACACAACCCTTTGAGCTGGTTTGTATTGATTTCCTCCATCTTGATTGATGTAAAGGTGGGTATGAGTACATCCTTGTCATTGTGGACCACTTCACACGTTATGCTCATGCATATGCTACCACATCCAAGTCAGGAAAAACTGCCGCGAATCTCGTCTTTAATGACTTTGCCTTGAAGTTTGGGTTCCCTTCTCGCATCCACCATGACCAAGGAGGAGTATTTGAAAATCAGCTTTTCAGTCAGTTAGAGAAACTCAGTGGCATGGATGGATCAAGAACAACACCTTATCATCCGATGGGGAATGGGAAAGCAGAGCGCATGAATAGGACGCTGTTGCAAATGCTTAAAACACTGACTGAAACACAGAAATCAAACTGGAGAGAATCCCTGAATAAACTCATATATGCCTACAACTGTACACACTGTGAAGTTACAGGGTATTCACCATTCTACCTCCTCTTTGGGAGATCGCCAAGGCTTCCAGTTGATAGGCTCTTTGGACTGAAAACAGCCTCAAGTTCTGCTGACCTGCGTGACTATGTTGAAAAATGGAAACAAGGGCTGGAAAAAGCATATGCTGTTGCAAACGAGAACGCACAGAAAGCTGCTGAAAGAGGTAAAAAACATTATGACAAAAAAATCAGGGGTTCAGTCCTGCAAGCTGGAGAGCGAGTCCTTGTCAAAAATCTAACACCGAGAGGAGGAACAGGTAAACTACGTGACTACTGGGAAGACACAGTTCACACAGTAGTGAGACACATGGGACATGACCTGCCGATTTATGAAGTGAGACCAGAAAAAGGTAAGGGACGCTCCAGGGTCCTGCACAGAAATCTGCTCATGTCATGTGAACACTTACCTTTTGAGACACAACCTGAAAAAACAAAGAGAGACACAAGTAAACAAGGAAAGAGACAGGAGTCTGAGTTTCAATCTCAAGAATCTGAAGAAGACAGTGAGGATGAATATGACCTTCATTATGAGCCAGACACAATCCCCACACCACCTTCAATTTCTAAGGAAACAGTCAGAGTCAAGATGGAGTTTGAAAACAGGCCACAGTCAGTGACAGTCCCTAATGCTGTGCCAGCACAGCCTCCGGAAGAAGATCCAGTCGTTACCACACCTGTTGAAGATCGTAACTTACCTGTTGAAGACCTACCTGATAATCAACCACCAAACCCCTCTGCTCTGTCATCTGCGTCTGCTGGACCTGAGGAGAAATCCAACCAACATCCACAAAGAGAGAGACATCCGCCAAGACACTTCACCTATGATCAACTCGGCACTCCTTCCTGCTACGGTATTCAGCCACAACCACAGCTGTTTCCAGTCTATCCAGCACCAGGACTGGTACCATGGCTGCCCCCTTTACAGCCATACTACCTCCAGTCTCCCTTTGTGTATGGACTTCAGCAAGCATGAGGTACCAGGTGACATGTCAGACTAGAACCATGGACTACATGTAGACTGTCTGCAAAAACTGTTTCCACTGACCATATAATGACATTTTTGACTGTTTATGAAATCAACAAATCGTCTAGACTGATGGACTGTTGATCGAGAGAATGTATGGAGATTCTCATGGACTGTTATGGACTATTTAAACAGTGGCCAGTCGCTATTAATGGACTGTGTTTTTGAACTGTGACACAAAGACTTTGCTTAAGCGCCAGCTTTCAGAAGAAGATCTACAGTGTCAAGTGAAACGTTGAGAACAAAGAGAATTTTATTTATTTGATTTAATGTCGGGACGACATCTATTTTGGAGGGGAGAGTGTGACATGTTAAAAAGGAATGCACTTACAGTTAAGAATAAAACACAGAGTTCATGATCTGTTACAGGGTTAAATAATTGATTGTGGATAAAAACATTGCATAGTCACAAGAAGTTATATAGAGAGTGATTTAAAAAGTATAAATAAGCTAAAATGCTTAAATATCAGTTTTATGTTAAAAGAAAAGGTTAAAGATGCTGAAATATTTAATAGACATGATTTAGTTCATTCTTTATTGTTAAAAGTAAGATTTGTTGATGTGTATCTGTGATCTACTGACTTGTCTGAGTTAGATTATCTGGGAGCGATTGCTTTTGTCTCCGCCCACATACCAGGAGAAATCGCGGTGTTTTCCTCATTACACTAAACGCTCTTGATGAGGAAACACAACTGAATCACTCTCGTGATTATTTCTCTCCGTATTCAGGTATGTTTATGGTCATAAACACAGCTAAGATGTCCAAAATAACTTACTAACAAGTAAAGAGTTTCATGACTAAGTAATTTCGATGTTTGAGTAAGTTTCAAGTTAAGTTTCAGAAAATTAAGTTTGCTAGCATACGAGCCCGTGCTCAGAGCCACAGCACAACCCGTAGCTGCGCCGCAGCGTGTTCTGTGTGTAGTCTTCTGTTTCACAGGAGTGAGGATGTGTTTAAGTTGTTTCATTGTCTTATGTAGTTGGACTCATGCACTTTTATTAGCTCAATACGAGTTTAAGACATATATTTGATGCTAAAAAGAAATGTGAGGAAAAGATTTATTGCAGGAAAATACTGTTTGTTATTGTTTGTAAAAGGAAAAGGTGTGTATCCTACCTCCACCTCTATTCATTCTGAAATGTGAAAGATGTTGTAAATGTGTACTTTTGTACATTGTTATATTTCTGTAAACATGTAATTCATTACACTAAACGCTCTTGATGAGGAAACACAACTGAATCACTTGTGATTATTTCTCTCCTTATTCAGAGGTGTAACAGATGCAGTTTGTCTGTGCAAGCTGGAGTCGGACCTACCTCTGCTGTTTGTGGACGAGTTCATACCAGACACAAAGGAACAGTGTATGTCGTCTCATTTTAGCTGGACTTAATTTTACTCCATTTATCGATCACATTAAAGTCTAGTGATGAAATATTTAATTTCCCCTCACCGCTTCTCTATCTCTTTCTCAAGTGGGATTAGACTAATAACCTGAGGGTTTCGTGCATTTTTTATTCAGCGTGCCTACTCAGCCTCTCAGTGCTAATGAACTCAAAACAGAAGCTGTCAGACTTTTGCATGAAACAGCTCCAATATAAGGCGATGGTTTCTTCCTTACCCACACATGATGCACCTCAGTTTGACTAAAGGAGTACGTTCATGTATGTATGTTCATGCCTTTCTCTGATAGACTATTCCAGTCAGTGTTTCCTACTGCAGACAACTTGTGCTTTGTTATAGTGAGTGTTGGAGGTCACCCGGGCCTGGTGTCATTACTCAGTGACTGACAGACTGACAAGCCCTCTCGTCTTGGCCCAGGTGAACCCAAATAGCTGGACCGTGATGGATGGCGGCTGACAGAGGACTGACAGCGACTGGAGGACTCGAGTGCTATGCCACGACCGCCTCTGGCTAAACATTTTAGAGGTCATTGCAGGAGTTCGGATTTGTGTAAGCAGGTATCTCTGTCAGGTGGGGAAGTTTTATCAAACAGGGGTGTAGATGGCTGTGGCCATTACCCAGAGGGGATGAACAGGAGTGAAGTGTAGTCTGTTGTCAGCAGTTTGGATATCAAGGAAGGATGTCAGCGGGGAAACGAGAAAGTGGAACTCTTCACTCCATCTGCAGCAATAGGTGCCATTTGAGCAGGTCCCTTTAGCAGCAGCTGCAGGGGTGGTATGTGTCCGTTTTTAGCTCTGATTATATGGAGTGTGTTAATGTGTAGAGTCACTGGTCTACAGTGACTTAAGTCTGTGGTATATGTTTGGTTGGAATAACAACATTTTGATCATTGCATGTCACAGACAATGACCTTGCACATAACTAGCCAACCTGCCGCTCTGTGACGAGATTGTTTGGTTTGCAGACAGGTTGCAGAGATAACCTTAAGCTTCATTTCATTTAAATGCTCATGCTGCCGCTTTAACTTCTTTGACTAAATGAAAGAAATACCTCTCTCTGTCTGTCTCTCCCTGATTACAGAGCAGAACGTCTTAAATGTCCACAGTGGATCGGATTTCAGGCCTTCATAAGGAGTGATCAGTGGCACTTATATGAGTGACTGCAAGATAAGATCAAGAACTCTGTTTGTCAGAGTGAGTATGAATGTGTGTCTACTCTAACACTGACATAGGGTCACAATATACCCCCTCCCTGTTCAAATCTTGGTCTGATCTATCTGTTTCAGACTAAGACATGAAGTGTACTGCTCTGATATTTGCAAATACATCATGTTACTCAGGTAATTCTTCTTAATTACTCTTTCGAATAATGATCTGTCAACATAAATCAACCATAGCCAGCATAAAACATGGCGTAGTCTCAATGACATCACCCATTAGGGCTGAGAAGAGTTTTCAGAGGCCAAGCACAATAAAGGCCCATGAATTAGCGAAAACATAGTCCATCTTAGATTTTTTTTTTTTTTTTTTTTTTTTTTTAATATTATTTTTTGGGGTTTTTGAGCCTTTATTGTAGAGATAGGACAGTGGATAGAGTCAGAAATCAGAGAGAGAGAGAGTGGAATGACATGCGGGAAAGGAGCCATAGGCTGGATTCGAACCTGGGCCGCTCGCTTGGAGGACCACAGCCTCCATACATGGGGCACACGCACCAACGACTGTGCCACCAGCGCCCCAGTCCATCTTAGATTTAAGCAACAGCACATGATAGTAAAACATTTTAAAATCCTAAATACTAAGCATTTCTTATTAATGCAGAAATACACATTTGATTTATTGTTGGGCGGCCTCTTTGTACTTAACTTGATGTCTGACTGGACGGCCATGCCAGAGATCTGCACAAAAGTGAGTATGGCAGAAAAGAAAGGAAGTTTAGACCCTGTGTCCACCTAGCGTTTTTTTTTCCAGGCAGGAAAGCACTGGCTGTGCGCTCGGGAGAACTTGTATGAAGCATTCGTGCGCTGAGAAGAAAAGTACTGCACGTCTATCCTGTATCCATGACAACAGTTTGTTGACAACAGCTGCTGTTAACCGACACTGCATCGTTACTATTTACTGAATGTTTAATATTTTAGATCCTTTTATTTCCCAATCAGACACTGAGCAAAGAGGATGTGGGTACAAGACACGATCTGTAGGCGGCAAAACTGCAGGGAATATCATACATTTTGGAAAAGAGCACCAGTGATATCAAAAACCTTTCAGAAAAGTTGAAAGATTTTCGACTTGAGCGCTCGTAGCGGCTGCACAAAAAAGGAGAAGCGCTCAGAAAAAAGAAGGTTGGTGTTGCGCTTCTCCAGCCGGTCTCTTTCTACAGCTAACACTTTGTACTCATTGAAAAAAACACTATAGGTGGACACGGGGCCTATAAGGCTTTTCATCACAACAAACTCTCTTCAGTCAGCTCCAAAAGAAAATCAGAGTCAAGACAGTAAGTGAAGATTAGCCAGGAGGCTAGTGCCAATGCTACTGATCCAACAGGCATGCATTGATATTATTAAATGACATCTATGGGGCATTTATTTAGCCTTTCAGGGGCCCAGCCATGTGGGAGGGCCTGGCCAAAATTAAGCAATTAATGCTAAACTCTTAGCCTTTAAATAATCAAAACAGGTGCGTTAAAAAATCTGCCCTCCTGCAGTGTGTACCAATCAGTGGGCGCGCACTGTAGCTGTTCCCACTCAATGTTCTTGAAGTCAAAATACGCCGCTTAGGGGCGCGTCCATCTTGCGATTTTGACGTCATTTGGAGCCAGAGTCTGCGCAGTAGAGTCCGGGGGCAGGAGCCCTGGTAACACGCCCCGCCCACTTACCGTACTGCCCTGATGACTTACGCAGCCCAGCTACACTGGAAGCGCTCTGCCGGTCTACGATGAAGAAATGTGTAAGTACAACAAACCACCGTATTCAAAGTCTAATATTTAAACACACTATGTTTTAAAAAATCCAGTTATTTTGATCATTATTGAAAATACGTGGGCTGCTGGGATCTCTGTTTTTGCCAAAATCGTTCTATATTTAACCTATATTTAAGCTAGGTTAGCACCACAGACCGTAGGCTACAGGTGGTAAGATATGTTGTATTTTGTTAGAAACTGACAGTCTGCAATGTGATTCATGTCTGCTTCTCTAATATATTTAAGTGAACAGTAAATCAATTGTTTTTTATGTCTTCATTTAGGAAAAGAAGAGATAAAAGCAGCTGGTCTGACATCTTCCACAGAGGAGAAGTGTAAGTTAAAATCATCTGTTTAAAGTTATATATCTGTCCTGTGATTATTATTTAAGTTTCATAAGAGGATTGTCAAAACAAGCTATTGTTAACAATACAGTCTTCTAAAAATAAAAATCACACTGAGTCATACACCAGCTAAATGTTAAATAGAAAGGTGATGTTTTCTTTTCCATTTTACAATCAACAAAATCTAAAAATTACTAATTTCAACCTTTGTCTGCACACCTGTTACAGAGGTCAGGCTGGGGTCACGTCCTCCTTTTTTCACCTGTGCCAGATGCCCTGCTCATCCACTTTGGTAGAAATGACCTTACACCAGCAGCTCCCCCAGAGGAAGAGTCCTCTCTGCCATCACCCAGAGGAGCTGATCGACGTCTGAAGAAGGTGGACAGAGTCTGGTGCTTTGTGACAGTGAACAGTGAGAAGGCTACCATAGTCATCCTCAGATAAAACACAGAGATCCACGTCAATATTTAATGGTGCTATTTTTCTTAACATGATGTTGCTCTGTGTTTGAAAGGCCAGATGCTGGAGGGTTGTGTTGGATTTGCTTTTCCATCATATTTTAACAGTCAAACAATCATCCAGGATCCCTGTACTTTATTAGATTTTTGCTGGGATTTCTTTGTAAAATTATTTTTTATACTTTCTCTTATGTCCCAGCAGTTCAACCTGATGGTCTCTCTTACTTATTTTCCACATGGTTAATGAAACCAGGGGTTGTTTATTGAAGATTTATTTTCATAAAATGTTTAAATAAACTTTTTAAAAATCTGATGACTGTCTCTGATTAACTGGAGTACAACAATGTGTTGGTCACAGTAAAATCATTTAGCAGTTAAGTTTATAGCTCACATTTGAAAAGGCCTTGAACTACTTTCTTCTTGACCAACAACAGCTAAGACAACAGCAAAGCTAACAGACGAGCTCAGCTGGTCTCGTCTGAGATAAATGGCCTTCAAACTTATTCAATATTAAACATTCAAAGCCAATAAGCATAGCAAGATACGTATGAGATTCCATTTCCATTTATTCAATCACAGACTTGTCAAACAGTCTGGCATTTTGTGCTGTTTTCAAGAGTTAATAACTGAAGAGAAGAAGTCCATCGAGAGAGGACAGGAAACGTTCAGGGGACGAGTCCTCCATGTTGTCAGGGGTTGCTGATGGATCTGAATCTGAGAGCATCTTCTGTAATAGAGAAAAACAATCATGGAGTTCAATGTAAAGTATAATGAATTTTACTGTGATGTTTATGCCTCAGACCTGAAATCAGATCTGTCCTCAGGTTCTGCTAAAATTCAGGTTCTAAAGTTTGTTTTTAAGACAGGAGAACTATTTATGAGGAAAAACAAAATATATAATAATACATGATAAATTCAATAATATGATCAGCTTTATGAATTTATGTTTTAAGACAAAAGTGTTCCTGCCACTTTCTATTGAAGATTATTTTAAACTGTCATCACATGGGCCAGCCTGATAAATTAAACTAATGTTAAATATTCTCATATAATCAGACAGCCAATTTGTGTGCAGAACCTCACCGGAGCTGGAATCAGAGTCTGGACTGCTGTTTCCTTTGGGCACTGATTTCCTTGAAGACAGAAAGAAGAACAATTTAAACATGAACTAGACTTCTTGTAGAACCATAGAGGTTGTTAAAGTCTTCTGCTAGTCTTCCTTACATTTTAGGAAGGATTATAAATTGTTACTAAAATTACTTTGATGCTGATAGCGGTTACAATAACACGGTCCAATCATATGAGAGATCATTTTACCTTTGAGTCCTATGTAAAGGCGTTCTCTTCAGAATCAACACTGCAAAGACAAGGTGATGGCGTCCACCTTCACAACCTGCTGCTTCAGCCTGGCTGCATCATGGTCTCCTACAGGAACACCACAGAAATACAATCAAAGTACTTCACTTTATTTATCAGAGGATGTACTGTATGCAAAGTAAAAAAAAAATAGCTGTAATTCCTCAAAAAGATTTGAGACTGCTTTGTTATTTGAGAGTACAGATTGTTTCTTTTCCCTTTCTCTGTGTTTGCCTGTACATGACCTTTTAGTGCTGTAGAAGATGCTACAGTAAATCCTGGATCAGCTGTGCGGATGGTGTGACTGTGTGCTAAAGCTTTGTTAAAGTTGTCACGCACATACTCATATGCCTTTGGAGAGTAAAAGTGCAGTGTGGTGGCAAACTGCTTATAAAATATAAAATAGTATTTTATTGGTGAGGTGCCCCAATCAAAGCGTCCTACAGAGTAGCAGCAGCTTTAGAGGGAGGAGACGAGCGCATTATGGAGAGGAGCGCACCGGAGGGGGCGAGCTGGGGGAGAGACCAGAGACCAGAGAAAAAGGAAATCCCTGTTTAAAATATAATGTTGGTGAAAAGAGGGAAATAGGAAGACATAAATGTCAATGTTGAAATTCTTTTGAATGCAGAGGCTGTGGATGTTCAGCTTTCTTTGGCTATAAAAAGGCAACAATAGCCTGTAGTTTAATCATGGTGTTTCTCTTTGTTAACGATTATTGAAGTGAAATAAAAAATAAATGCATGACATTTAAAACATATTAACATGTGTGGGGAAAAACGTGATCTTTATGTCTTCTTTTATTGTGCCTCTGTCTCCTCCTAACTACCATAACAGCAGCATCTTGTGTGTAACACTGGTCTCCAGCATTAACACCTTCCTTTCAAAGGTGTTATATACAGACACAGTCACAATCACCGCAATGTTTGTCAGGTTTTGTCAGTTTTTAGAACAATTTCTCAATGAGCGTCATTAAATTTACAATATGATCAACTTGTGACTGTTGAATTGGTCGTGTGTGGAAGACAATGCAGAAAATCACGTTTAAGCAGCATGATGCTCGGTTAATATTACATTACACCGCCGCCGGTTGTTGATGTTTGCGTTCACGTTTCGGTTAGTCTCTTAAATCAGTAACAGTTATATTAAGTCAGATCTTACCTTTAGTTTTATCTGGATAGCTAGATAAATATTCTACCCTCGTATATAGTACTATGAATTTCAGCCTGCACGGTGAAAGTAAAACCTGTTACTCTCGGTATAGCCCACTTATCACTCAGACTGTAAACATGTACACATTAGTAATGATGCAGGCCAGATTTAAATTATGTGACTTTGTTTTTGCCCTAGATACTTTTGAGACTTTACCAGACGTTTTTATTTTTGCTGTAAAATAACTGTACAGTCAATGAACCACATCTATGAGTGGATTTTTATAACGATTCTTGGTTTTAAATACAATTTCAATCACGATAACGACATAACAATATCAAGAAACATAGCATGTCAGTTATTAAGTTTGCTCATTTAATAAAATAAAATAAAAAGATAAATCATGCCGGATAAGTAACCTAGCTTAACAACATTTCAGCTAACTTTAGACTGCCTATGTGTTAGCTAGCTAGATAACGACTTTAACCAACCAATGACACATAAATCACTTTTTTACTTACCGAAAAAGCTGCAAAGATCCCTTAGATCCCACAGGTCGGTTAGAACAGTTTACTGCAGAACAACTCATTTTGCCAGCTCAAAAAAACTGAACGGAAAAATTCAATGGCGTCTCGGCTTTCCTTCATTACGTAACTTTTGCTATTCACAAAGAGAGCTACGCAAGATCCGTGGCTGTCAATCATCGTTAAATATGACGTAAAATCCCGTTTTTCAACCTCAAATAACTTATTTAAAACAAACTTCACAGAAAAATGAGCACTTGAACACAATGTAGGGTGATAATAACTAATGATCACAGCAGAGTTTAGGTTTGGAAAAAAATTACGTGACGAGTATTTTAGCTTTACAGTTTGACCCACATCCCATCTGTTATCATTGAGGAGGCGGGGTTTATGACCTATACTGCAGCCAGTCAGTAGGGGGAGCTCTAAAAATAAAAGCTTCACTAGACCGGGGACCTTGTCCCGTCCATTATTTTTACAGTCTATGGTACCAATAAAGAAATGAGCTATTGATACCAAATTATTTTTAGACGTTAATGAGACTACCGGAGCTTCTGGAGCCAGACTCAAGTGGACACTTGAGGACCTGCAGTTTTTGTTATTAATTTTAATGATAGGCTATCAAGATGCATTGCTCCCAACTGTGTGGAGAAAGGGAAGAGAGAGAGAAAGGGAGAGCACGTGTGGTAAGAAAGAGCAGATGCAAAAGGAAAGAACTGTCAGCAACATGACTGTCAGCCAGTTATTCTGATCTTTCCTTTGTTTCATTTGCTGGATACAGGAAATTGAAAAGCTGCCGTCTTCTTTAGTGTTAGTAGTGGTAGAATGGTAGTGTTAGTTTTTTTTGCTTAAAATCTTTCAAGAGGAAGATCCCTCTGGACCCCCTGCAGGGGTCTTGGCTCAGACCCTAATGTCCCCAAGTCCAAGTAACTTTGCTGCTGCTATCCATGTTCCATTTGTGAAGCAGTTCACAAACTATGATTGTATGAAAGGGTCTTTGTTTTGTTTATCCAGGGAACACTTCCTACCCTCCAAAGGTCTGTGTGTGTGTGTCAAGACCACTCTGCTGTTCATCAGAAGTGTCAACTGTTAGCTAAAAAGCTCCAAAAATGTACACTTTTAAATTAATAATATTTTGCTGCAAAATGTTGAATGTGGTGTCAAAGGCTTTTAAAAAAAATATATAAACAGAAAGTCTATCGGGAAAGGCTTCTCATTGGTCAAATCTGTTTTATTTCACACTCTACACAAACTTCCACAGATTTAAAAAATGCACAGCAAATTACTAACAAGTAATGATGTGAACATTAACTCGTTGAACTCAACTCTCCTGACCTCACCTTTCCCTCTGAGAAACTACAAAGCTTGTCAGTGAATGGATGGAGGAAACAGTTCAGAGGCCTGTCATGTTCCTGAAACATATTGGACTGACAGCCGAGGGGAAGCTGCCAAACACCTGGACTGAGGTGAAAACATGTCTTCTGCACATCCAATAAAAATACCAAATCTGAATCGCATAACCAGGGCAGACAACCCAGAGGCTCCAATAAGAAAATATTCTTTCCTCATAAGTAACTGCGACAGCAAAAAAAAATGTCACGTCACAGTGATGGAAAATGTTTTGAAGTTCATGATCTCAGCTCGTGATCGGTTGGAGGTTCATTGGGTCCCTTCGACGGTTTGGTTTTAAGGATTTCAGAGAAAAACACGAGTGCAGCCATGCTTTCTATTTATATCTGCCTGGGAGTCAGAGATTGGATTCTGGGTGACTGTTGCTTAATTGTCATTTTCTCCACAGAGGCATCCGAGTGTGTTAGCATGGGGGAAAACAAAACAGAAAATAGACCCTCTCATTTTCTTTTTTTTCTAACATTGAACCCTTGAACCCTCTGTCAGTTATAAGTCCCTTCTCTGAAGTCAGATTTGTTCACACTAAGAGTCTAAGCAGCTGTGACGACAGGGGTTTAAATCTGTCTCATTATGACACATAGACTAATTGTCTTTAACTCAGCTCTGCCCTCTAATCTTGTTGTGTTTGTGCTTTTTTATGAAACATTGAGATGATACACAAACATGAAACATGAGGCCTGAACATAACTTCAACTAATGGAATTCAAATCAGCCCCAGCTGTTCTTTGTTTTGACTGCTAATTACACAATTATGCAAATATGGTCAACCACACTGTTAACAGTAACCATCACATGCCTAGCATAAGAAAGTAAACATGATGTAAGTGTTTGTTTACTTCCTCACTGAGCCAGACCAAGTGGCAACCTCCGGTGTTAAAAAATGTAGCCAATGCTGAAGTGCAAAATCCTGCAGTTCCTCGAGCGTCCACTAGAGGCTGGCTGCAGAAGCACAGGAAGTCAAATACACACACATTCTAAAAAGCCTGTTTTTACAGCAGAGATTAACATGTTTACAGCCTGGTTAAAAAAAACAAATAGGTGTGATTAGCTCATGTCTCGATGGACACACGCTGTACAAGGGGGGGAATGTTTTGATGACTCATCAGTTTTGATTTGATGAAGGATAAGAGTTATTCACAATAAGGCGTGTAGCTGACATGATTGAGAGGCGGGCACGATGTAACGGTTTGTCAGGAGGTTTAAAACCCACCTCAGCTCCAGCCCTCAGCCTGTGGCTACTGAGAAAGCATTTCCAGCATGGAGACCGCCATTGACAGGACTCCAGAGTCCCCTGCAGGAACAGATGGGTGACGTCACTCAAGCTCTGTCTATTTGATGCGGCTGTGGCTCAGTTGGTACAGTAGAGTCATTCGTCTCTCAACTGGAAGATTTAGGGTTCGATCCCCAGCTCCTGCAGCCACATGTCTGATGTGTCCTTGAGGAGGACACTTAACCCAAAGTTGCTCCCGCTGCATCGTATGTAAATGTGTATAAATGGAATTAGTAAATACTGATGAACTCTTTACACAGCAGCCTTTTCCATCAGTAAGTATAAGCTCAAGCCACTAAATTGACAGACTTAATGAATGATTGGGATCTGAGCCTCTAACTCAAGCCTGGATCCCATCCCAACATACTTCCAAGAATTAATTTGTAATGCATTGTGTGATTTCAGTCGACAAAGGATTGACAAGCTACGAAGAAAAACATTAGGGTTTAAAACTTAGACAAAATCTTTAATCCTGAAAAAACTGACAACAAGAAGTTGCAGCAAGCCTTTACCTTCTGTGATAATGAGTCAAATGATGATAAAATCAGCTCATTAGATCCCTGATTGAAATGTCCTTTTCAGGGTTGAAAATGCAATCAGAAAGTATGCTTGGCATAAAGTGATATCCAGTCATTATTATCATATATCTCTTTCTAAGTAAAGTTTGTGAAAGCTTACACACTTTGAACATCCCACAGTAATGAGTCTGAGGTGAAGGAGGCAATTTAAGATGATGTGTTTCTACTGCTCGGTCCAAAACATCACTAATGACCAACTGAAGTCAGCTGAAGTTATTCAAGACAAAGGTAGAATTTAGTTTAGTTTATACTTCTGTGATGCTTGAAGGCGTAGTTGTGATTTCTTGAAAAGTATCTTTTTTGCCTTACAAGGTAATTAGTGGGGACATATTTTGGGCCAATTCAGCACCGGTAAAGTGCACAAAGTGTACACCTATTTGGTGCTCTGAGGCGTGTGGATCTGAGAACATTGCATGCTAAGCACTATCATGCTCATACTGAATGCAAGCTGACTGCTCAGCCAGAGGAGTTTTTCTTGTCAGTGTCACACAAGTAGACTGCCTGCTTGTTTATCTTGTTTCAGTGCAGAGATACTGAGAGGCAAAGAGCCGGCGCTACTCTGCTATTAATCATAGCAGAGACTGGACTTCCCCCTGCAGAGAGACAGGATCCCTACATGTTTATACATCTCTGCATGCGTGCATGCATGCAACATGGTCCATATACATATACAGTGTTGATACAGCATCTGTACTTGTCGGTTCATATGTAAGCTTATGTGTGACTGTGTGTGTGTGTGTGTGTGTGTGTGTGTGTGTATGTGCCCTTCACTGGCGCCCTGTAGGACACAAATCTGCACCCACCTAAGAGGATACAATATCCAAAATCCATTCATCAACGTCATAAAACAAGGCCTCTGTGCCCCTCTGTGGATGTGTGTTAGTTTTTGCATGATAGTATCTCCATTCATACATTGCATATATGTGCACCGCCTGTGTTTACGTTGTGTTCTTTCCACGGGAGTGCATGGACCAAGTGAAGGCTGATTTCTGTGTGATATGTTACAGCATATTGTTGCTGAAATTCATAAATATATGATGTCTTCATGCCTGAGCTGGTACTGCCAGTATGTATATGGGTGTTTGTGTAGGATTAAATGTGATATTATGCACTCTATTTATGTAAATACTGCAAAAAAAAACTCTCTACCTGATGTATAAACCAATCTGTTACATCATTACAGATTTTATTATCATGCTTATCTCAGTATTGTTGCACTACTCACCACTGCCCTATTGTCTTAATTAGACCATATGAGTCTTTGCTTATTTTGTGCCTATTGTTGATATTTAAAGGCCGGGTTTACTAGCAAGGAACACACCACAGCCTATGCGTTTGAGATATGTAATGATAGATCAGATGAATGTACGTTAAGGTAATGATTATGATGGAAGATGATGTTGTGTGTTGGCTGGTCTGGAAGGATGGACCGACTGTCCGTCTCAGGCGAGATTCTGCTGGAGCTGATAACGGCCCAGACTGTGCCAAGAGACTAACAAGATGAAGGGACGAGGAAGGAGGGTGAATAGATGAGAGGAAGGGAAGGGAGGGTTGGTCGAAGAACTGAGACACACAGGATGGCTCGGTATAAGTAGGCTTGTCAGTTGATTGAAGCCTAGTCCTGCTACTGAACGTAAGTTAATATATTCAATTAATTTGTTAACTTCCTCCAGATCCACTTTTTAAGATTTTGGTGTAAATTGTCTTTAGGTCCTGACAGAAATTAATAACTCATGTTCTCTGAAAAAGGAACAAAGAAAATCTGTCATCTGTATCAGTTGTAATCCTGTAAAAACTTCAATCAATGTCTGCCACGAGGTACCAATCTGATGAACCAATCAGACGCCTCCCTGTCTCCCTGCTCGTCCTCTACCTCTTGTGTGCTCTAGCTCACACTCAAAGAGCGTCACTGATGACTTTAGGAGTTTATACTGTGAGTTTACTTACTGCTGAATGAGACATGAGACGACGTAGTTTCTACACAATGTAAGATATGAGCTGAGGTCCACTTTTGGAGCAACGGCGCTCGTGCATGGAAGTGAGGGGGCGTGGCTTTTGAGGGAGCACAGAGGGGAGGGGGTGGGTGCAGACGGAGCACTGAGGGAATGCTACTTTCTAAATCATGCCAGTTTTAAAAAATGACCAACCCCGCCTTTAAT
Organism: Labrus bergylta; assembly: GCF_963930695.1. Lineage (NCBI taxonomy): Eukaryota > Metazoa > Chordata > Actinopteri > Labriformes > Labridae > Labrus > Labrus bergylta. Next base: position 3,039,423 of record NC_089196.1, on the reverse strand, counting down.
GTTATACTTTCTGTACATAAGAGAGCACAGTTCACACGAGTCAAATTTCTCGTGTGTGGAAGTGTACCTGGCCAATAAAGCTGATTTTGATTATTATAAAGAAATGAAGTAAAGAGTGTGTGTGTGTGTGTGTGTGTGTGTGTTTACATAGTACTATGCCACATGCCTTAATCGGCAGCAGCAGATGGTTGGATAACACGCCAGAAAAGCAGCAATTACCACCATTAAACCGTCGCCGGCTGTTCTCTCAGTGTTGGGTTGACAGGGTTGAACACAAGAGCTAAAAAAATACTCATTATGTCGGAGGATTTCCCTTCATACAGCTTAAAATGTAGTAACACCTAAGTACTAAAAATGATCACTCATGTGGTGTTTTATTTTTCCAGGAGCAACACGACAACAGTAGTAATTATTTTATAGTAAAAGGTTTTAAAACATCAGCACCTTCTATAAATAGAAAATATGAACACAACAGAATTACAATTCTCCAAACTGATCATGTTCACATCTTTCAGCTACAGGACCCCTGGAGAAAAATGCCCATTCATCCTAACAGTTACCTTGTTTGATTTCTTGCCAACACTATGAGGAGAGGATGTATGTAACTGCAAAGCTGCAGCCAGAAGCCCAACAGGTGACATCTTAAATATGTTATCTCTGCTCTATTCAAAGGTAACTTGATTTTGATTGGATGTCATTTAATTTATTTTGTTCTGTGGAGAAGGACAAAGTGGAAGCATCTTCTCTTTTCACAAAGAATGTATAAACCTGCTCTTTGTACAAGAAAAAGAAAAGTGAAATAAAATAAGTAAAGCTTACAACACGGAGCGCCGGTTGCCTAGAGGTTATCTCGCACGCTGTAGTCCTCTTTGCAGCCACATGTCTGATGCGTCCTCAGGCAAGACACTTAACCCCAAGTTGCAGCAGACATACAGTAGATAAGCAGAGACATAGATGCATAGTGTAATATAGCATAGCATAATTTTCCTCTTTAAATTTAAACCTGTCTTTGTTTTAATGTTGTTCTCTAAGAATTTAAATTGAACTGATATTTCCTCCCGAGTTCTTCCTTGTAACGATCTCTAATGGTAAATAACTTCTGTAGATTTAAAGGTAGTGAACCAAACTTTACTTCAAACACGACGGACAAGATGTTTTTAAACAGTACAGATTCTTAACGTTAAATTCCTTTAATGATTTCAGAACTAATTAGTGAGTGTGTTCTCTTGGACTCATCTTCTGTTTCATCCTGATCGCTCTTTTCTGAAGCGTTTTCAATTTTTAAAATAAAAATAATTAATATGTCACGACCGGCTCGAAGGCCGTGGAAAAATAAAGAGAGAGACACCAAAATAACACTTAATTAACACTTAAATTAAAATGTTAATTAACTTGGAAAAGAGATGAAGTTTGGATGTTAGTAGAGTCAGGAGTGTGAGTGGGTGGGTGGGTGGGTGTGTGAAAAGTGTGTTGTGCATGTGTTGGATGGAGAAGGAAGATGAAGTAACCAAACATGGACTAAAATGGCAACTTATATAGTGACTGGGAGCAATGGGCCCAGGTGCTCTCAGTCAGGCTGATTAGTTAGCCACACCTACCAATTAAACGCACCTGCAACACAAGAACCAATCAATCAATTAATCAGTCATTATTTGTATAGCACCAATTCATTACAAGTTTTATCTGGAGATGCTTTACAAAAGAGCATCTGGGATAATATGCAGGAAGGATTTCTCCTTTTATTCCTCTCGTTCCTGTTGTCCACACTTCCTTGATGCTGAGGTGGAGGTCGGAGCAGGCCATGCATGAATGAGGACAGCGGTGTTTGGAGGGACAAGACTGTCTAAGGGTGGTGGCTGGGCGTCAGGCGGTGGTTGAGGGACGACACAGTCCGATGATGGAGTCTGGGTGATGAAGAGAGAAGGCACAACCTGCTACAACAGGCCACAGGGCCGTCACCAACACCATGTTTTACCCCTCAGCTCAGCACAGTAACTGATGTATGGCTATTAATACAACATTTCACCTTCAGTGTAATCCTGTAGATATTTAACCTGATGTCATATAAACATGTGTTTTGAGATATGAAGTTTGTGGATGCGTCATAATGATTCAGTCATACAATGTGGGCTGACATTCCACACAACTATTATACAGTTGTGTAGTGTATGGCGGGCTTTTTTGAGATTTTTTTAATCAAAACTTTTTGAATCAGTAAGACTGTGTGACTGGTTGCCATGGAGATTTTGTCTGTGTGTAAGCAGAAAATGTACTAAAGAGCCTGCCAACTGCACGCTACCTTTTGGCATTTCAGGCTCGTATACATGCAGATAAAACATTCCTTAGCGCAACACTATTGGCAGGCTTAATAGACCCACTCGAGAGCACACTCGAGAACACACTCTCAACGTGTTTATTAGTGAGGACAAGTGGAATCACTACTCATAGAGCAAATGCTCCCTTTGGAGCTGTTATATAAAACCCACTGAAGATTAAAAACACACACAGGGCAGCATAGAAATGCACTAGATGCACAGCAAAGAAACGCTCATATTTCCAAAAAAAGAAAGAAAATGTAGAGAAAGAAAGTGCAAGTGCCACTTTGATCCCTTCTTACAAATGTGCTGCATTATTTGTTATATTGTGAATAGACTGTTCAGTGCCCGGGCTCTGAATGAAACATTAGTCAGAGGAAGTGAATCCTCTGCGGTGTAGGGCTCCCACACACAAAAGCATCTTCCTCCCACGGAGGGCCCTCTGTCAGCAGGCCAGCTCTCATCAGCCACCCAGGAACAAGGACCCTCTCTCTGGTGTGAAGAGGAATTACAGCCCTGTCCAGACCCCAAAGTCCCCTCCTTTGGTGCACTGGATCCTCTTGCTGAGTGACACAGACTGGGCCTGAACACTTGTGTCTCCTTACTGACAATCAGACCTCAGTGAGTTCTGTTCCTCTAACACTGCCATGTTATGTATTCAAAACATTATGTGGAAGGAATGCATGTTTGGTTCATGTTTAAAGCTTTACTTTTAAAACACAGTTTGACAATGTAACACAGATTTATTATTTATTGATAATATAGCATTATGTTGATCACATCCCTGCATTTAATATGACAAAAGGGAAATTTGAGTCGTTCACTTTGCAAGAGGTTGTGTTTCTCTCAAATCGACCATATAAATATTACTACGTTTACTTAAGTAGATTAAAGGGCTGGAGGGTATGGTATAAAACTGATGGATGGATGGATGGATGGAGGATATGATATAAAAACTGATGGATGGATGGATGGATGGATGGAGGATATGATATAAAAACTGATGGATGGATGGATGGATGGAGGATATGATATAAAAACTGATGGATGGATGGATGGATGGATGGATGGATGGATGATGGATGGATGGATGTAATGACAGATGGTTCAGAAACTTCTATTTGGTTAGGTTACATACCTTGAAAACACACACAATCAATTTTACTGATGTGCAAATGCTCTTTCTACTTACAGACGCTTATGGCCAAAGACATATAGACTCAGTCTCAAAACCAATTGATTAACCACAAATAAAAGCTACAACCCTCAAAAGAGCATGCACAGTTAAGCACAGATGGGTCTCTATGTAAACAATGTGTAGTGCAGGTTGGCATGGTTTTAAGGGGTTGTATTAAGTCACCCTGATTGTCTCTTGATGTGTTTTTGGAGAAAGATAAATTAAAACCAAACACAGTGTCATTGTATATTCCCTTTAAAATCCAGGAAAGCCAGCACTGGGTTAATAATAAGTTATATCATCTCACTATCAGACTACTGTGAACATGTGCAATTGACTTTGGTCAGACTTGACGTAGCAATGTGCCAACAATGCCAAAGACCAAACCTCGGTATGAAACCAAGAGGCACATGGGTTATGAAGATGGGAAAGTACGTTTGCTAACCATACATTGGTGATGTGGATCAGTGGTAGAGTTGGATGTCTCTCAACCGGAAGGTAAGGGGTTCAATCCCCAGCTCCTGCAGCCACATGTCTGCTATGTCCTTCGGCAAGACTCTGAGTTGCAATGTGTATGAATGGATACTGATGGACTCTTTACGCAGCAGCCTCTACCATCAGTGTGTGAATGTGTAGTTGTGACCTGCAGTGTGAAAGCACTTTGAGTACTCAGAAGACTAGAAAAGAAATATACAAGCTCAAGTCCATTTACCATATACCGCAACATTTGAAAAAGATAACAGTAACACTTGTGCGCTGCTGCATGCTTGGTGTAAGATAGAGCCCAAAGTCTGAAACACCAGCAATTAGACCAGACCCCTGAGGGAGCAAGTCTCTAAAGGAAACACCAGCAACAAACTCTACACTATGATGTCTTTGTGCTTTTCTGTCTTTTAACAAATTCAACAGGGAAGTGATTGGTAAGAGAATTTAAATAGGGAAACTATAACAGACCCAAACTATATTCCTGTGGCAGAAAAAAATCTTAATACACACACCTTAAATGTTAATATACACAGGGATTTTATTATTTCATGCTGTTCTTCAGGTCTAAATTGTTGATTGAAATGATTAAAATGATGATTAAATGATTCTGTTGTATCAAGACAAAAAAGCTGACACTCATGATGTGTGAATAATTGTAACTTTAAATTGACATTAACACATTAGCGAGGAGGTTCCTGGTTCAAATCCCTGCAGGACAGGACCTTTCTGCATGGACTTTGATTGTTCTCTCCAGGGTGCATTGTTCTCTCTGTTACTCGTCTGCCTCCCACAGTCCAAAGATATTCTTGTTAGGTTGATTGGTGACTCTAAATTGCCTGTGAGTTTGGCTGGTTGTCTGTATCTGTATGTCAGTCCTGTGATTGACTGGGGACCAGTCCAGGATGTACCCCACTTCTTGCCAAATGACAGCTGTGATCAGCACCAACCCCCGTGACCCCAAACAGCAAAAGTGGTAAATGGATGGACATGCTCAATAATATGAAGTTATATTCTCTGTAAATGTCCTTAACTTTTAAGAAATTATTCCTTGATGAGAAACTAACTTAAATAATTCTTACCAGGTGGTGATTAACATGCGGCCTCCTGGATCCGTTAGTGTTAAACCAGAAGTGACCCCCAAAAAGCTCCCGGTCATAAATTCCCTGGACTGAGTGGCCATCAGCTGCTAATGGGCCTCATCATTTCGCAGCCTTCATCTCTTAGTTACATTCAGCATGTTGCTCTGGCCCAGAAACTGCCAGAAGGTGACCGCTTTACACATTCATCCCATTTACTTATTACTATACAAAGCAATGCCAATGCTGTAAGAGACAATAGGCAGCTATGTACTCTGCTAACTCTGCCCCATTGCTAATAGATATAATATTGGATTGAGGAAATGGGCTTGTAATGAACATCTGTGTCTGTTGGCTGACGAGGATATGAGGGAGGAGTGGCCCTCACATACCCAGGGAGGAGCCGGGGTAATGACTCCAGCTGGTGCTGACAGATTTTTGGGTTGGGGGGAAATTGGGCGTGTTGGCTGGAACCCAGGAGGAGTCTGAAACAAGCTGAAGGCTCGGCAATGATCGCACTGAGAACTTGTGCCGCTTAAACCTCAGAGGGCAATTTTGGAAAATGCCAGCCATAACAGCTTCCATGTTGTAAACACTCATTTTACTGACTCTTAAAGGACCAATCAGTGAGCTGTGTAGTGAGTGAAATGATAAAGGTACCTTACTATATGATCAGACATTAAAGAGCCCATATTATGCCCTTTTTGGGGTTTGTATATTGAATCTATGTACCTACTTTTGTATGTTCACAATAGCTAAAGTCTGAAAAAAGTGTCTGTTTTCATGTACTGCTCCTCCTTGCTCCCTCTACGCTCTGAGTCCGTCAGCTACACTCTGTTGAGCCCACACTGTTAGACCCCACGTGGGCCAAGTCTGCTCTGATTGGTCTGCCGATCCGCTCCGTCGTTATTGGTCAGTTGCTCAGCACGGTTCTCGGAAATGTCCCGCCTCTTTTACCATATTGGGAATGCAGCCACTGGCTCCGTCCGAGGGGAGCATAAACATTAGCACCTTAGCACTACTGTGCTACCGCAGGCTACAGCATATCGTGGGCGTGCTACAGAAGTTAACGGGCGTGCAACATGAGCTGCTGGGCTTGCCACAACGGTGATCAAGTGATCTCACACTGACAATGACATCGGGCTGACAATTTTTATCGAGGGGGGCTAGAACCGAGCGTTACATGTGGCTAATGCTACAGCTAACAGGAGGACGTAGGAGAAGCAGCGTTTCCGCGGACTTTAAATATTTGCACATAGATGTGCCTTAACATGCACAGGATACTTGGAAAACACACTGAAGAGCATATAAAACCAGAAAAAGCATAATATGGGACCTTTAAGGAAACATGCTATGTTGAAGTGCTGGCTTCTCTGACAACAATGCAGCAGCCAGTATGTCCTCCTTCTAACTTTAGATTCTGCTCCTGAATGCTCTGGATTTGTTTGGACCAGAGAAGGTAGACAGTTTTAAGACTTTAAATTTGGACTGCAGTACCCATTTTAAATACTAGGTTTCAGAGATACATATTGCTCCTTTAACAAATACATTATGTTGTCATCAAATGTTGTACATTCAACAACTATGATAACTTACAACTGGAGCCATGCAAATGTAAGCAACAAATATCTAAAGTTCACTGTTCACATGCCGATGCGTATTCATGATAAAGCAAAAGAAGTTGGCGTCAGAAAGAGACAAAGTAATTGCTTCGTTCTGGTTCCATTTCAGTACATCTGATGATGCAAGACCAAGGTATTAAGCGAGGTTGGATCTCAAAATGTTTGCCTCTGAATGATTCAGAGAATGAACCCTTGGGCAGCAGGAAGAAGTCTGATGAGAACTTTTTACAGTTCTGCTGAGAAACTTTTAAGGTCTGCTTGGAAATCAGAAAAACAGGAAAATATATTTCAGAAAGATGGAAACTTTCTTAACTCATTTTATTATAAGTTAGTCGTAGACTTTTGAAAAAAAGACATTTAAGTCCAGAGCTGCATTTGTCTCACTAGCCAAATTCAGCTGTTTCAAGCCGCCATATTTACGCCCCTATACAATCTGAATGTCATGGAGGCGTAATGGGGGGACGAAGTGATTCCCCGAATTTACTGTACTGGAGGTAGTAACAGAGGCGTTACAGATGTGTGACAGGGAGTGCAGCGTCGTGTGAGTTGTGACTGTGTGTCTTTGTGGAGCCCAGTGCATCCGCTACGCAAAAACACAATTCACAGACTGGGACACCAGACTGGGAATCAATATGAATGTACAAAGACGTGATGACAGCTGAGCTTAGTTACTGCACTTCATCAAAAACATCAGTATGAAAAGGGCAACTAAACATGTAAACAAAGGTTTTTTGTTGTCTGCCTGCTGAACCTCACTTTGTCTGAATCAGATTGAAGACAGCGGTTACAAAACGTCTTCCTGATGGTCTGTTTAGCTCTATAAGTCACATAGAGACAACTGAATTAAATCAAGTCTGATTCATAAGCTCTTAAACTCTTCATTTGAAGTACATGTAGAGAAAATAAAGACAGATGGCCATCAACTTGATCCAGGAAATGAATTCACTGAGTGTGACAGTAGAACTAAATGCTAAATGGACTTGAGCTTGTATCGTTCTTTATAAGTCTTCTGACTAATCAAAGCACTTTTGCGCCGCAGGTCACATGTTAAGTGTCCATTAGTATAAACCAATCCCACGACGAAGCAGCGGGAGCAATTTAGGGTTAAGTGTCTTGCCCAAGGACATATCAGATAGAGTGGCAATGCGTGGTGCTGACAGACAGTTTATGTGGAAATTGGGGGTCAAACCCCCGTCCTTCTGGTTAAGAGACGACCGACTCTACCACTGAGCCACAGTCGCCCATAAATAAATCATCCACATCCACAGCACTTGATGAAGGTACTGACTTAACTTTTTAAATACTTTCAAATATAAAAGTATCTTATAGACACATTTATATCATTTTATTGTGTAAGAAACACTGCCTGTTTGGCTGTGTCCCTGTTGCCATGGTTACTATTTAAAGAGACTGTGAATCAGAACTGTGAAGAGACAGTTTCACCTCTTCAGAGATGTCCAGTTCTCGGAGTCATTTTTGGCAGAATCAAATATTCACCCTAACCGAGGTTTAGGTTATTTACAACAACGACTCTGTAAAAGAAACTATTTCTCCAACTACTATTTAAGAAAACATTCAGATTTGTTTCTTAAGATTTGGTTGGTTTATGTATTATTCATTCTCCTCCCAACTGAACCTCTGAATAATGTCATGTCTTAATGATGTGTTCAACAGAACCTAAAGTGTTTTTTCAAGGTTATTGTTAGAATATTTTAGGGAGACTTTCTGTTTTATTTATTGTAGAAATGTATATATTTTTTCTAGATATGTTTGCAATCTAAGGCAGGAGGAACTGTTTCCATCTCTTCATCTATTTATCTCACATGATCTTAATCCTCTCAGTTCCCGTCTAGGCAGGCGCGTGTGCACGTGACAATGTGTGATGTTTAGATGTCAGAGTGATGCATCAACAGAACAGCCAATCTGAAAAGAAGCAGAGTTTGTGCAGGAGATGACAAGCAGGCGAGCACATGTTCAGGAGCTGTCAGTCTGAGGAATGACAGCACTGATGTCTGGCTCTGCAGTATCCATGCAGCGCAGAATTAGCATAATAGAAGAGAAATGACACAGAGGGAGGAACAATGAGCGCTGAGAAGTCTGTGTATCTGTCAAATAAACAAAGTGACAATGAACTCCGTCTCAACCAGAGTGTCGGCGTCACAATCAGCAGGGCTGTGACAGAGGGAGGTCTCTGCAGGGGGGGGGCTACAGTTTGATTAAAACCTGAAGCTCTGCATGTAAACCCTTCCTCTGAACCTCATTATTCACCTTAGAGTCAGTGCACATTAACAAACGTCATAATGTTATGAATATGAATGAAATGTTTGAATTGTATCGTCTTTTGAATGATCTCATTTAAAAGTGAGATGGAAAGTTTGATCAAACGATCTAACAGGACTCTAAAGCCTAAATTCCACCAGATGCGCGTTTGGTCCGCGTCTGTTCTGTTCCAGCAGCTGAGCTGATAGGTTTTCACTTTATTCAATGTGTGTGCTTCCACTGTTAGCTCCGTCAGTCCGAAGTCCTCTGCAGCAGATACACATGGCTTCTATTTTTGCCGAATGCAAAATCAAGAATGTGCGGATCTCTGATATCAGCTTTGTCAACAACAGTGGCGAAGGAAAAACTTATCTAACTCATCTTTTTCTGTTTTGTTTACAAGCTGCAACAAACATTGCCACTGACTCTTCCTTTAAGTTGCAATTTCAGTTCTGTTTGGATGACCTCAAATCTACTAAATCTAGTAGAAGTTTCAAGTTTTACTTGATAAATGGTAAATGGACTTGTTTATTACTTTTCTGATCTTCTGACTACTCAGAGCTCTTTCACACCTACACATTCACACACTGATGGTAGAGGCTGCTGAGTAAAGAGTCCATCAGTATTAACTCATCCATTCATACACATTCACACACTGATGGTAGAGGCTGCTGAGTAAAGAGTCCATCAGTATTAACTCATCCATTCATACACATTCACACACTGATGGTAGAGGCTGCTGAGTAAAGAGTCCATCAGTATTAACTCATCCATTCATAGAACTCAGAAGGAACAACTTGGGGTTAAGTGTCTCGCCCAAGGACACATCGGACGTGCGGCTGCAGGAGCTGGGAATTTAACCACCATCCTTCCAGTTGAGAGACCACTAACTGAGCCACAGCCAGGTGCAAACCATTGAAAATTTAACTTAACATGTGATGTTTAGCAGGTCGTGTACAGTGCCTTTATCACAATATCTAACTCTGAACATGTTCCTGCTGCAGCATAGAATGAACCCATCAATGCAGATTGAATATAATCAGTCATTTCACACATTATAAAGAAAAATAATTTCCATCTCCTTTTAATCAATCTTAGTTTATTTTTCTGTTCATGGTTTCTATTTTGTTGAACTGATCATAACATAACAACAACAACAAAAACATTTAGGGTACAGATTAATACACCTGTAACATGGGCCTATCTGAAAGCTTTGTATCTTCCAATAGTCTGTCCCTTCATTTGTTTTTGAATTCAGTGGAGAATTGCTTTTAGTTTTCAGCCAGACTCTGTCCAGTCTAGGATTCAGAGGAAAAAGTTCCCATCCTTGAGTTTAGGATGAAAAGAAGACCTCTGTTCCTTCTCAGACAGCAGGAGGCGTCACAGGTTCTGACTGCATGTCTCAGACGAGAGACTGCCCTGCTGAGAGGCTCTTATCAGCCCCGCTTCAGATGTCTGTCGCCATCTACAGTGAGTGCAGGTAACATCGTCTCAGCAGGGGGGGGGGGGGTTTGGAAATTGGCTCTCTGGGAGCTCTTCCCCTTTGGAGAATACTAATGTTTGGAGCTCTGAGGAAGAAGTACATCCAGAGTCGATGCAAGGCAGTTGGATTGGCCCCAAATCTTTCTGTATTTTTTTAACTCTAAGAGTCCTGATCAAGAAAATACAGTATATCATTACGCTTTCATGCTGTCGAGATGCTTTTCATTCTCATTATAGAAAAAGATTTATCCTCGCTTAAGACGTCCGCAGGGGTGCTGGATACTCAACACCACCTGTTGAGTCGATATGGAGCAGAGTCAAATCATCTATGTCAGATAAAATGTTAAAAATAAAGCCTTTAGCACTTACCTCATCACTCTTGAGTCTTTTCCCATCTGTTCAATCCCACAGGGTTGCATCTGGAGCTCCTGCAGGGTCAGCATCCTTTTCATCTTCCGTCTGCACTTCCCCTTCTCTCCACAGGATGGCGTTGGCGTGCTGCAGCACACGGTCACTGACCTACCAGAGGGAGCCAGTGTATAGCCCCTGTAGTCACTCAGCTGCCCGGCCAGCCGGATCACAGGGGGGGCCACATCAGCACTCAGGAAGCAGCTACCTAAACTGGCTGTGCTGATAGTCATCTCCTGCTCTGCTCCGCACGCACACGCACGCACACGCACGCACGCACGCACGCACGCGCACACACACACACACACACACACACACACACACACACACACACTCAGGCACATTAACAAACAGCTCTGCTTCTGCCAGCTCTCATTATTCTCTGTTTGAGCTCAGTTCTGTAAGCAGCTGTGTTATTTTTTTTTTGCTCCCTCTGAATGTGCTGAGGTTTAAGGTTTGTATTTGACCAGCTAATCGGTCTAAGTGTCATGGACTGTAGTGTCTCTATAACCAGCATGAGCACACACACACACTCCTGCAGCTTCCATACAAGGTCTGGGATATGGGACACGACTAGACACACACACACACACACACACACACACACACACACACACACACACACACACACACACACACACACACACACACACACACACACACACACACACACACACACACACACACACACACACACACCACGTCTTCCTCCCCCCCATGCCCCGAGCAGTTAGAGGAGAAGATGTGCTGATACAAGGAGGAGGTGGAGCGACCGCGCTCGCCAACAACAAAGCAACCCTCTGTGTTATTACTGCAGCACATGCACACCAATGACTCTTGTAATCCATGGAGCTCTGTTTGTTGTGTATGTGAGGGAGGGAGGGGTGGGAGGGTGGGATGTGTGTTTGTACTTTGCATTTAAATGATTCCCCGAGATTATGCATCTTTGTGCACAGTGCGCTGGTGAATGTGTAATGTGAAATCACAACGTGGCCCCCTTTTCATTTGATCAATTTCCTCGTCTGTGGGAGATGCCACTGCTGCTGCTTCTGCTCCCGTTTCCAGGAGGATGAAAAGTGAGAATGGATGGACCACAGTGACCTTATTAAAGAGGGACAACAAGTTAAAAAAAAGGAAAAGAAGGGACAAAAGACGTTTTACTGACTCGGTTTTCTGCACTAAATGTAGAGTACATTATGAACAGTAACATGACAACATCTATTACTGATATCAATAAAAGCTGCTGTTTATCCTACAGCCATGGACAAACTACAAGTCAACTCAGGAAGCTGATGTTGTTTTACAAAGGTGCACCACAAGGTGGCTAAAGAAAGATCATTTACTAATTCAGCACAATATGATGTAAAAGTTCCCTTCATATACTTTTATTTCTTTAATATAAAAAACATTTAATGTTCTGATAACTGTTGAAATTACAGAGGGGACTTTATATATAACACATTCAAATTGTTCTTTTCTCTTTTAGTCACAGCGCCACCTGTTGACAACAGGAGCGTACTGCTTCTGAATTAACCACTAGCCATTCCTACACCGTTGCCTGCATCTACCTCAAAACATTTTTGAATCATCCCAAGACATTTTCCATACTACCTTTTATAGCTCGAACACCTGCGTCAAACGCTGTGACCATGGCGACGGATTGCTCACCATTAAACAGGAAGTGACAGTAACTCTCATATACTTTGTCTCATCTGCTTCAAATTTCACAGGTATGATCATGGTCTGCCTCTGAACAGATTCACATTACAATATTTAACTGTAACCATAGCGCCCCCTGCTGAAAGGAGGAAGTACTACCTCCCATATATAATGTCATCTATTCTTCAAATTTCACATGAATGATGTCAGTCCTGACTTGATCACATCTACCCTAATACAATTCTTCCACCGTCATAGCACCACCTACTGGAACGACGCTGTACCATGTCTCCTATGAAATGTTAGATTTGCTCAGGTACCATGACAGTGCCGGTCTGAACTGCTCCACATATATTCTGTGATCCTCATGATGCCACTTATTTGGAGATACAGGTACTACGACTTTGAGACAAATCGCTCTGTACAGCCCGCTGCTTAGCCACACTGCGTGGCTACTGCACACCCCGATGTGCACAGGTGTGTGAGGGCCCGTTTATCGCTGCTTTTTGGCTTTAATTCAACCTTGTTTCCATTTTTTTTAAATGTATTCTCAGTTTTTGTTGTTGTTGTTGTTCTGTTTGTTTTCTATTTTCTAACATCATATTGGAGTCACTAACATTGTGTGTAATTTGCTTCCTGTACTTAATAAAAATAAAAGAAAGACAGAACAGCACATAGGAGCAGGAGCACTGCATCAGATGTTTGTGTGATTTTCAACCTTCTTTATCTTGTTTTGTTTATTTCCGAGGTCCTTTTCAGTTTGAATCTAGAGCTGGTAGATGTAAACACGCTCTCCAGTCGAGTAAAAAAAAAATCTCCTTTGAAAAAAGATTCCTTAAAGTAAAAAAAAAAAGAAAAAAAAAGTGATTTAACTTCCTCACCAAAGTTAAAAGTGAAGAAGTTCAGGCTCTGAAGTCTGAAGGAAGTTTGCCAGGCTGTCTTTGTGCAGAGCTGACTGAACTTCTTATATCTTCACCTAAAATCAAATAAGGAAAATAAAATGCTAACTTTGATACCATGTCTGTAATCAGCAGGACGGGGAGTGTCTTGCAGCTCTGAATCTGTACCAACTATGTCTGCAATGCTTGCTGGGAAACTGTATCCATGTCTGTTTCGTCCACAGACTGTAAGCATAAATGGAAGAAGCTTGAGTGACGTCAGCCATCAGGGGGCGCTGGAGTCCTATCGATGGCGGTCTCCATGCTGGAAATCAGTCTAACTTTCAGTCAACCTAACGACAGGCTGAGAGCTGGAGCTGAGGCGGGTTTTAAGCCTGATAAACCGTTACATCGCGCTCACCTGTCAATCAGGTCAGCCTCACAACTAACTATGGATAACAGGTATCGTTCTCAAACTCAAAACAGAGCTGTGTGTGCGCATCAAGACCTGAGCTAATCAGACCTATTTCTTTTTTTTTTAACCAGGCTTTAAACATGTTAATCTCTGCTGTAAAAACAAGCTTTTTTGAATGGGTGTGTATGTTACTCCTCATGCTTCTGCACCCAGCCTCTAGTGGACACTCGAGGAACTGCATAACTTTGCATATCCACCTACGGTTTCATTTTTCAACACTAATGACACCACTTGGTCAGCATGCACAGGATCTGTCTTTTTTATGTGACACTGTCCCGTTCATTTAGATTTAGGAAGTAAAGCTGCTCTTGAAGTTTGACAGGCAGAATGCACGATGATGCAGAAGAAAGAAATAATTTTATTTCTTTATTAAGTCAATTAAAATAATACCATTGAGCACAGACGGACCGACGTCTGAGAGCTAACTCAGGCACAGACTCAAACCACTCAAACTGTTCAGGTCATCATAGTGAAATACTCCTCAACCACCTGTTAAACTCTGCTCTGGTAATGACACTACGGTCCGACACCAGTACTGTGTTCATTCTCTCTGCCCCCCCTTCCCTAGCATCCTTTGGCAGACTACAGCTAAGGGGGCGTTCAGATATTACCTCACACAAGTTTTGGCTTGTAAAACAAATCTGCAAGGGGTGATGAGGTTGGAGCCTGGACCCCAAACTTAATGTGTTCATCCTGCAATAATTTTCAAACATGAAGCCACTTGAAGCCGTGTTCAGAGCCCCACAGCCACATTCAGCCATATTGAAAAACACACATGAGAAGACACCCTCCAGAGGTGCACACCAACATCACCTTACAGTCAATGGCAGCATGCTTTGATGCTTGGCGTCTCCTCAGCATGAGAGGAGCAAGAGAACTCATTTAAACAAACCTAAGTCCTTTGAAACTCAATGCTATTTTCTCCCCTCCCCCGCTGCATGTCCAGAAATGTAATTCAAGGAAAGGACGTCGCTGCAGGACTTTCTGACAGTACCGAGTCCCCGCTCTCGTGTGTCACTCTGAACAGCGGCACTTTATATATATATATATGAGAAAGACTTGATAAATGACAGAGAGGCGCAATCTAATTTAGGACACCGACGCATCATATCGCTTTGTGCAAACACACAATGTTCATGAGGCAACGTGATGGATGATTGGATCCATGCAGGGGTGACAGTGGAATAACATTATTCACCTTAGCTTTGTCCTCCTCGGGCTCCGCGGCTGGTAGACATATCTTCACTATATCATTAGTCAAGTATGAAAATTGTGGTGATTCTTTAAATGAAAAACAATCTCGGAACGTGAATGAGAAATGGGAAACGGGGGCGAGGGAGAATATTCTCTGGCCTACTTAAGAGTGTGATTTTCTTCCTTCCATTACTTTGTACCTCAAGTCCAATAAAAGAAGTGCAGAAAGAATTCTGCTGAAAATATTTTTTTAAAAAGGCCCGTGACTGTACCAGCAAAACGGGTCGGCATGAAGGAGTGAAAATTCCTCCAAAGCGGATGTTGGGGGGGTTTAGGGGTGGAGGAACTCTAATTATGGCTTCCTTAATTAGTGTATCTCTATGCCGACTTGCTTGGAAGGATGCTACTTAGCTCAGCCTCCCCCACCCCACCCCACCCCACTTCCCGTATCCCTGTCCCAAATCTCAGCTGAGCTCCGTCTCCTGTCCCTCCCTCCCTCCTCCCCTCCCCTCCCATTTTCATGTTCAACAGCTCATAAGGCAGTGCAGCATATCAAAAGCAGACTGAGCCATCGCAGCCCTTAACCGAGCATCTTTTGCTTCCTAAAGGAGAGGGAGAATGAAGATAAGGAGGAAGAAAAAATGGGAGGGGGGAGGAAGGATGAAACCGGCATGCCGTGGAGAGGGAAAGGAGTGAGCAGGGAGCAAAAAGTTGAAATGTATAATGCAGACGGTTGCCCTTATTTCTCAGGGGTTGCGGGTTAAAACCTCTGAGAGCTGAGGTGAGAGACGTCAGCATTTGCTCCGCCTCACACTTTCCCAACCAGCCGTTAAAAAATTAAGTCCAATCTCAGACACCCGATCAGGGAACACGTCTCTGCAGCGAATTGAGGTCCCCAGTCTGTATTTACTGGAGCACAACCGTTTGCATACTCACACACACACACACAACCAGGAACACCATCATTACCAAACATGAAAACTAAACCCCCAGACCTCCAAAAATTCAAATTCCTGCCGCGGCTGCTATTCAGGCTGTGCAGGATTCTGCATAAATTAAGTTGCTGGAAAAAGTGTAAAAGAGACGAACAACCGGCATGCCTCTACCGGATCATATTAACTCCCAGGGCCTTGTTTGGAAGCAAACAAATCTCCATTGAGACCGGGGGCCATACTTTCCCCTCTTTTAGGTCTTGATTAAGGTCTGTCTCCATTCTCCAGCAGCTCTGCAAAACTTTGTTTACAGCCCTGTGATAGCGAGCTTCATCCATATAACTAGGCCGAGGAAGTTTAAATGAGGCGTTGGAGAAATGCAGACTTTTAGCTAAATAGGTTTTTTTGGGTGCATTTAAATTTGTGTTGTTTTGTGCCTCATTATATTTCATTCTAGCCTGAGAGAATGAGGCAAAGGTTGTGTAAGGGGAAGAGGAATGTGTGGTGTTTGGCCCCCCCCCCACATGATGTCAAATTCAAGCCCCGGTGATTGCAGCGCTGACCCCTTCTCTCACCCATCAACTGGTCCCGCTGCTCCGCAGAGACAAACACTCAGAGGCTGAGATTGTCTCCATTTTCTTGCAATCTGTTATTTTCTGCAGCTACTGGGTCAGATACTCTGTATGTGCTGGTAAATAAAGAAAAGACTGTGGTCGTGATCATGATCATGATGATCAGTATGGAGTGGGTACGGAAAGAGTTGGAGAGTTTTCTGCATATGTTGGGAGGAGAAAGGAGGAGAGGGGGGGGCCTGACAGGATGTGAGTAATTTCCATCACGGTGCTTTCAGGCTAACTGTGCCCTTGTTGATCTTTCACCACCCGTCATGACTTCACTCTGGCTTCCTGTCACATGATGATGACCCTGTAAGTGATTCAGCAGTGACCCTCGTGCTGGTTGGATTGATTGTATTATTGGATGACATCACCAAAGCCCCTTACACACATGCACTGTCCTCCTGAACGTGTCCATCAACACCTGGAGGAGATGTGTAGGTTTGACCAAAATGTCCAAATCAGACGTCCTGCACATAAAACAGAGTTGACCCGGCAGCTGATGTCCGGGAATTTTTCATGTTGAAAGTAGTTTTTGCTGCTTCTCTCTGCGCCCCTTGCACCAGTTACCTGTCTTGTCGTTTTTCTTTCTTCATTGTTTGTAGATCTGCCCGATCAGCGCACAAAGTTAACTGTCACTGTAAAGAAAGAGTTCTGCTCCTCCTGCCTAACACAAGCTTAGTATTGCAAATAACTGAGAATGTATCCAACATGGATAATCTCTCTCTGAGGTCTAACAGAGGTGGAGGCTTGAGTTTGAGACTCCTGACTCGAGTCGCTCACAAATGTAAATTGTGTTCCAAGGCGCATTTTGTGAGCAGGATGTCTTTCCCTCGCATCATGCAGACCCTGAGTTAGTTGACACTTTGTTCAGGAAGCAGACGTCTTTAGATGCCTTCAAAAACTCCTGCCAGAGGCTCAGGTCAAGACATCGTCTGGATGAAAGCTTTTCCCCCTCAAGTGTAAACTCAATTTTGAACTTTCAAACTGCACCACTAAGCAGACAGCGTCCTGGGTGCGCCTGTCTCATTAGCATGTATGTAAATTAGGCTATATAAGAATTGGTGCAAAATTTCCCCCTATATGCAAATTAATCGCGTTGCAAATACCATCTAATTCACAAAGACCAGCACTGATTGCAACAGGCAGGTACAGTGGTGCTATTTAATACCACTGAGACCCGTGTATTTAATCAGCGCAATCTCTCTCTCTCTCTCTCTCTCTCTCTCTCTCTCTCTCTCTCTACTCAATTAAAAGGCAAAAGGAGGCACATCGCACTCAGCTGGTGGCCACTGTGGCGCTGCTATACAGTAGTCCAGTCATAATATCTATAAATATGCATATTTCTTAACATGCAGAAAATATACATAGACGTCATAGACTGTTTTTTAAGCAATGACCTGTGGAGAAGAGGAAGCCTTAAAGATGCTATCTTCAGATGACTGCATGAGAGGCTCTGAGGCTGAATGGACTTCTATATGGTTCCCGTTCTTGCAGTCAGAGAAAGAACCTATTTATTTTAAAGGGCCTGGCAGACATTTATCATCCATGTCTGGTGTTGTTATAGTGTGATAACCCATTGATTTTTGTCTGGATGTGGGCGCCTCAGAGCTGTCGAGACGCTTGCCATGAACTGCAACATCCCCGGTTCCAGTCCGACTGTAGACGTTTGCTGCAAGAGCCTGTTCCACCTTTCCAGTCGTTTTTTCTGCTAGAGCTTTATATCTGTTGCAAACTGTCATTTATGATGAGGTAGAAATGTATGTCATGATAACTCCTTATGAAACTTTATTTTTATCCAGGCTTTCCACACTATCACTGATAAAGTTGTTTTTCTCATGCAGTTGCATTAGTTTTGTTAAATAGATTTAAAAAAGCCCCTTTATTTGACTATTTTTTAGCTGAGTCTTGCTGCTGGTGGACGGGAGAAAACGTAATGAACCCCTGCTGGTGTTACTGTTGGGAGTTGTTATTGTTTTCTGTATCAGTTTTTCACAGTTTAATGCTGAACTCAAATCCTTTAATTGTGTGTCTTGAGGTTGAAATCACTGTGAACTCCCTGTCCGCATTGATTATCTTTCTCAAGATAATGCAAAATGACTTAGGGCTGACCCCATACAGCGCAGTACTGGACGATTCATTCGTCAGAGCCTCAGTCTACTGCAAGTCTCATAGTCGAGCACATGGATCATAACATGGGGGTGTTTAATGTTTTACATAGATTTGCCTGTTTTCTCTAAATAATCCATGATTCATAGCCTATCTGGGTATAAATATCACCTTATTGATTTAAAATACTCGTACTTTATATCAATCTCCAGAGTGTGTGCATGAAGAAATCAACCTGAGATTTTGAAAGAAGCAGCAGATCCATGTTGTGGATGTCAGAACAGGGGAAAGGCACCTCCTTTCAGCTCGGGCTCTCATTGGCTGTTACAGGCTGTTAGGAGGTGTCAAAAAAAGGTCAGCAGAATAACTGAGTTATTTGAACAGTTCTGTGGATCGTTATGGATGTAATGTGTTTGGATTAAGTCTTTTACTAGATTTAAATCTTGGGGACTCAGTTTGGAGGATTATTATGGTCAGGAGAGTTCAGTCAATCATCAAATGGTTAAAAGATGTTTGTGTTGATGTATTGAACATGTGTGATATGGTTATAAGGTCACATTAATTCAGACTTAATGAGTGAGAAAAAGGATGAATACATTATTATTCCAAGATTAGAAAACAAATATTTTAAGGATTTGGTTAAACTCAGGCTTGACTATGTAAATCCTTAGTCTGTGACAGGCCTACTAAGTAGACTCATGATTAAGAGAATCACTGAACCCAGCCATCAGGACAGCTACTGTTAGTTAATGTAAGTGGCCACCGGAGCCTATTGGTATTGTTATTCATGTTCTGGGGTGGAGCTGTTGGCCCTGGAACTAGAATAGAATTTTTTTTTAGCAACTACACCAATAGGCTTCTCTCACTGTGAGCATGAGGAGTCGAGATCACAGCTCACTTGTTTGCCAAGTTCATTTTGTTTGTTTGAGTGACACTACAACAGATGTGTTGTGTTTACCATTAGCATAAAGGTCCGTTTGGGGGGTTTATGGAGAACTTGATGCCTTTGTCCGGGGCTGAAAAGTTTGCACCCTTGGCAAGCGGAGCGAGGTACGCCCCACTTTGCTTAATTAGGAAGGTGTCATTGGTAAAGTAAAATGTTGCACTCATTTATGAATGAATGGTAAATATTTATTTGTATATTGAATTCTAAAGCCCTGCCCTCTGACTGATCATTTTGGCTTTATTTGTGTTTCAGATCCACAGTGCTGGGAAAGAGGTGAATAAAGATCAGCACCTGTTGAACTCCACACTTTCTCATTGTTGTTGCCGAGGTGCTTCCACAGCTATGTGAATGAATAAAACAACTCACTGAACGACCACAGAAGTTTTCACATGTGTCTGCGTCAGAGGGCCCTCATCTGTAAAAGTCAATCTATGTGTTTCCACTTGTCTCCACCATGAACAGCATTCATAATTTTTATACAATCGTATTTTCTCCAGTGCAGCTTGTTCTAATGACCTCGACCTCGAAACAACTGATCTGAAACCAAGAGCTTAAGGACAGGGCTGTTGACGTCAAGGCCAAGTGGTAAAAAGCATAGTGTGTACACTGAATCTTAAATGCTAGTTAACATGAAGGACTAAGGATGTGTTTCCTATGACCCCATCTGCAGCAGTATGGAGCTCAGGGTAGCTTACCAAACAGGGGCGCTAACTGAAAACCTCTGAGCTCATACACTTGTTATTTGAAAATGGTAAATGGGATACGGACACTTGACTAATGGCCGACCTTTTGGTTGAGAGACGACTGACTCTACCACTGAGTCACAGTCAGGAATGGTCTCGTCATAGATTTTTCCATTTATTGCACAATGGAATATATACATTTAAACTTGGCGCTCTGCTCTGAAAATGCTCCTTGGGCTGTGATTGTTTAGTGAGTAATGAGAAGCAATCATTCAGTCAGCTGATAACAGCCTGGGCTAGGACTAGGACTTGTGCGTCCTGTATGAACTAACCAAAGCTTCATTTCATACAACCACTAACTACTGTCTTACAGCCAAACCATGTAAGGATTCACCAAGTATTTTAGTCCCCGGGTCCACCTAGCATTTTTTTATTCTGAGCGCCAACATCTTTTTCAAATTATTTTCTGAGTAGGGAACGTTTGCATCAGCAGAAAGCGCTCAAGTCGAAAATCGTTCAACTTTTCAGAAAGCCGCTGTTGACGTCACCAGCACTCTTTTCCAAATGTATGATTTCCTCCACTTATATCTACTCTTTTTATATTTTGTATTTTAAGTTAAGTTTAAGCTTGAAGTTGTATTTAAATTGACACTTTATATTTTAGGTTTAAAAATGTTCCGTCTACCACTGTTGTTAATTTACTGCTCTGTGTGCTTTTGACTTGCCCCCCGGGGACAAATAAAGTTTTTTGAATTGAATTGAAGTTGAAATTGATATCCCCTGTATTTTAGCCGCCTACGGACCGTGTCCTGAACCCACACATCCTCTTTCCTCCTTGTCTGAACAGGAAATAAATTATCTCAAATAAAAATTAAAAATAAATATGGAGTAAAAAGTAACTGTCATGTCGGTCATAGGGGCCGTTGTCAACACACTGTTGTCATAGAGACAGGACGGATGTGCAGCACTTTCCTTCTCAGCGCACAAACTCTTCATGCCAGTTGGACGCGCGGCCTTATGCACTTATTTCTGAAGAATTGTATTCTTGTGGGTGCAGTTGAGTTTAGTTTATATAATAAAAGAAGTACAACAATACACATAAGTATTTATACACACACACACAAACAAAAACACAAGGGGAAGACTGAGCCCTTGTGTACCTTCAGTCTCACAGTGCCCGGCAGCAGACTGCAGCTTTGTTCTAAATTGGAGGATCATATCAAATCTTGTCATTAGGGTTTGTTACCAGGACAACAGCACTGCTCCAGCATCGTCCCTGCCAAAAAAGCCTGTCGGGATGGCGACAGTGGCATGCAACAGAAATACCTATTGATGGAAAATAAAATAAACCTGGGCTCAGAATTCATGACAGAAGGCCATCTGCTGACCTGCTGTTTTACAGAGACCCAGGTCTGCGCTATCAGCTGAAGAGGAATGTGATGAGCCTGACAAGTGGAGAGGCTCTCACAGAGGCCAGATGTACACTCGTGTTTTTTTAAGCCACTGATATTATGTGAGAAAGCCGAGGCTGTGATTTCACAGCTCAGATAAAGACCTGAATAATTGGCACATGGTTATGTAATGGGAGGCGTATGACTCCGTGCACCAGCGTTGTATAATTCATCGCACTAGTGGAATATGTAAAAAGAACGGCTCCAATCCCCTTTAGGTCTAATTAAAAGACTATCAGCCTTTTTTTTACAATGACAACTCCAGGGGATACAGAGTAATCAAGTATTAATAGAATGATTACTAAAGAAATAAAGCGCCTTACACAGATAAGAGGGGCTGAAATTATTACACAAAGCCACCCTTAAAAAAGAATCATGTAAATGTGATTTCCTATGATCTGGGTTCTGCTCTCAAATTGTGAGCCTTTCCTCAACCTCTAAAAAAAAAAAGAGATGGCTCTCAGTCTGCAGAACGTGGACTGGTCGCTGGTTTTTTTGAGATGCAGACTGGTACCAGGGGTGTATTCATACTCACAGGGCCCCCGCTGTTTGATCACATTAAATGCGATCATTTAAATACCGAAGCTAGAAAATCACTAATATGCAAATTTGGATTCACAGACAATGCCACTTAAGCAGCAGAGGAATTGAATGTGAAGTCATGCACACTCACATATCCTCTAAGATTTCAAAGAAAACCTCAGGAGACGTCCACTGACATGCAGCCCTGAGAGACTGGACCGGAATCACATGAGAGCTTTTAAAAGCCGGTGAACGGCTTTACTCTTGCAAACTTAGTTTGGTGTGGCTGCATGCTAACGTGCCAAACACTTGAAATAGTAAATGGACTTGAGCTTGTGTAATGCTTTTCTAGACTTCTGACTACTCAAAGTGCTTTTACACCGCAGGTCAAACCTACACATTCACTCACTGATGGTAGAGGCTGCTGAGTAAAGAGTCCATCAGTATCAGCAACAATTCTACAAATCACTTAGCATGTCTAACCCTCTTTGGAAGGGCTCGGGTGTCTTGCTCCATGTCCTATTGTTTACTGTGAGAAGGCAGAATCAGAGGGCAGAACAAACACCTAGCTGTGGGAGTGTCACCCACCTGGGGGAGGGCCTACTGCCCTGGGGAAATCTCCAAACAGCCTGTTTGAGCACACATTTTCTGAAAAGTGGAGCAGGCAGAAGACGGAGAGGATGGACTTTTCTCATCATTGGGGGGTTTGTAGGCAGACTAGAGACACATGTTAATGTTAGAGAAACATGGTGAAGTGTATTTGGCATCATATGTGACCTTTAAAGTCGATAAAACAACTTCTTATAATTAGTTCTAAAGGCTTTGACTATCACTAAAAAGTGATGGTATTGGTTTGTTTCTTAAATACAAAATTCTGCTGGCATTTGTGATAAACTGTGTACATTCAATAAATCTGAATTAGATTCTGCCTCACTTTGTTGGCACGACTTTAAAATTAGGCTGTGATAGTTCTTCTCATTGCTGAGGTAACTTTTTTTCTTCTAACACTGCATCATCGTTGGCCAACAGCTCCAACACAATTAGTGTGTAGACTCAGATCAGGGGGGATTATCACATCGTCTCTATAAAATAATATTCAGCTTTGATCCATCTACTTGTCTCTTCTCGTTGAATTAACTTGAATATTGAATTAAATAAATACATCTTAATATTATACAAAAAAAGAGCAAGGGGAAATTCAATTCTCAATTTTAAACCCTGTTGTTGAACACACACACACACCTGAAACCAGGGCCAGCCTATGGCATAAGCAGTATAGCCAAATGCTAGGGGGCGCGGGCCATCCGTAGGGGGCGCCCTGGCAGCTGCAAAGAGTGAGTAAGAAAAGTTGCAGATAATAAGAAGAATAAGAAGGAAAAATGTGTTTAACTATCACAAAAGATTATTTTTTATTATGTCATTTTCATGGTATTATTCACAAAAGAAACCAAGAAAACATAACTACATCACATGTTTAAAGAGTCCATATTTTCTTGCTCCTTGCTTGACCTGATGCATCACAACACTGCTGCTTAAACCTATATTAAAAAGGAAATAATCTTCAGAAAAGGTAAAGGGGTAATAATGGATTTGAAGTGTCTAAAAATGTAAATTCTAATTGCCGTTTTTTGTTTTGGATTTCAAAAATTTAAAAAAAATCAGAGAATCGAAAAAGTACTTTGAGTTTTCTGTTGTATCTTTCATCACAAGAAGTACACTGATTTACACAAGTCTTATCCCCAAGGTACTTTTATTGTTCCATTTATGAATTGAACATTTCCATTAGAGCTGTTAACAACCTGCTCATTGTGGGGGAAGAGGGCAGACCAGTTTCAGAAGAGTTGACGCACACACTCACCGTACTGATAAATATCAGGTTTAAATAAAGAAAATCTGTAAAAAAAGTAGTATTGGTTGCCTCACAAGGGGCACCAGCTAAAATCTTGCTTATAGGGTAACCAAGTGGGCTCGGGCTGGCTCTGGCTGAAACACACACACACGCACAAAAAGGATCCTGTGGACATGCACTCATGGAGAGACGTCAGAGTGAGGGGGCTGCACACAGGGAGCGCTCCTGAGCTGGTGGGGGGGTTCGGTGCCTTGCTCAGGGGCACCTCGGCAGTGCTCAGGAAATGAGCTGGAACCTCTCCATCGACCAGACCAATTTCCATGGTCCGCACCGGGACATAAGCCAGCGAGGTACTGATTTAATTCAAGTCTTAAGAGAATTTTGAAATATTTAAACAACGATAAGAAAAAATTCAAGAGAATTAAAATGAAATGTAAAAGAAAAGAACTGGATTATAAGCAGAGGGGAGTACAGAAGTAGAAACAAGGAGGAGTCATTTCATATAATTTTGTAGTTTTTCTGTTCGTAGTATGATGTGTGTCTATTGATGTCTTATTTTTTATTTTACTGTATTTTGGAGCCGTTGTCCTGACCTTGTCTGTTTGTTTGTTTTTTGCCTCATTTGTATATCACCAGTTTGTCACTTTATTGCACCTAATAAAAAAAAAATTAAAAAATAGAAACAAGGAGCAGTAATGACGAAGTAAAAATGATGAGATTCTAAGAGGAGTAAAAAAAAAAGGTCAGAAAGCTGTTTTTAAAATGCCCAGAGTGAAGGCATATATGTCTACATCAGCAGGTCTGCCGTGCCGTGCTGTAGGTGCAAACACACTAAACACAATCTCACCAGATTCTGAGGGAGCTCCGGGGAGGAAAAAGAGATGGAGAGTGGGAGTCTTGAGACCTGAGAGATCTGCTGGGTTTGTAAATTGAGAGCGTGTCTCATATATTCTGTGGAGTCAGGGTGTTTAGAGCATGTTACAGCAGCAGAAGAAGATCTGAAACTCAATTCTAAAAGTATAGATAGCCAGTGGATGTTTGTGAGTAAGTGGAGAGACCTGCGCTGATTTTCTTTTGTTCCTGTTGGCAGCTGCATTTTGGCTTTAGCAGTTACTTGTTTTTTTTGTTGTGGTTATGGGTTAAAGAGTTTTGGAAAAAGTGAAAACAATCATCTTCAGGGCACAGAGGGTAAGACTGACAGGATTCTCTTAAGATAGATCCAAAAACAGAAGTATTGGACCTATTCAAACTGACAGTAGTGCCATGCAAACAAAAACAGCTTATCATAATCCATTCATGTGAGGTGTGAACAAAATGATATCCTAAAAGGTAAACCAAATATAATGGTACATATGATACACATTTCAAAGGATCCCCAGAGTCATACGTCTTCTTCATCTGGGAATCAAGAAGAGCTGCTACTTGTACAATTCCCTTTAGAGTATGGCTCGGGCCAAATAATTCCAGACAGAACCAACCTGAGCCTGTGCACACCGCCCCCATCACTCCTAAACTGTAAATCAGGCCACGCACAGTGACACACACAAAACTTGCGCTGAGCGGAACGAACCCAGAAGCAGAAAGTGTGAAGCGGTGAGTTTCCAAGTCTGTGAATTGTGTTTTATTTTGAAATTGACCAGACGCTCTGTGCTTTTCTTTGTCTGACTTCCTGTCTCGATTGTCATATTCTGGACAGCTTGACGCGTTTCTGCAGCGCATGTCCATACAAAATAAACTCGCAGCGTATTTGAAACGGAGCAGAGACGTAATGGCGCTGCTGGCACACTCTGGAGATGGATTGACTGACCTCGGCACGCACAGAGTATTTCAGGATCGGGGGTCAA
Organism: Labrus bergylta; assembly: GCF_963930695.1. Taxonomy (NCBI): domain Eukaryota; kingdom Metazoa; phylum Chordata; class Actinopteri; order Labriformes; family Labridae; genus Labrus; species Labrus bergylta. The sequence goes on along the minus strand of NC_089196.1, from coordinate 3,013,442 downwards.
GAGTGTTTCCACTTGAACTCTGAAGTGTTTGCAGAGAGCATCGCTTTCATAGGACGATTTAATTTTTAATGTTTTCTCTCCTATCTGAACCCAATAACATCCTTTAAAATGATGAATTCATCCACCGAGTGCTAGAATGAATAGATTTAATCAAAATTGGTTAAAACAAATTGAGCTCAATTATCATGGAAATTGTTTTATTTCATTTGACAATAAGTTAAGTTGGGAGTGACACGAGCTTATTGACGGGGAGCTGCCCTTGCTCAGGTCGGGCTCATTGTCACAGCGCTCACGTCCGCCCACTGAATTGACAACAGTCTGGATGTTCATGAGTGGGTGGAGCGATTCGATTGCAATTATGTGACACTAACAATGAGATTGCTCTTGAGCCAATAAAAGTGGCCGCCGCTTTTATCGACTGCAGTGAAACGACAGAGAACTCATTTTGTCCACATTCAGAGCTTGATTAATTGGCTGTTTTGTTGATTTAGATATGAAATTAGTGTAAAACAGAGAGGCTGTTTCAGTGCCTTAATATATTAAAGTGCTAATACATGCTGTGCTGCTTTCCAAATTCTGCAGGTTTTAATTTAGATCCCCCTCTTCCCCCGTGCTATTAAAGCATCCTTCTGACATACAGATGGGGGGTCAATTTGAGGACCCACTAAAAGCTTTTTAAAATCTGAAACGACTTTGAAAATGTGAGCTCACTCATGGCGACAAATCATGACAGATTAACAGATCAGTTCTTGTAGTGTGTGGAGAGCAACGAGACGACCAGCTCAGCACACCACACAGTAACAGATTCTTTCACCAACAACCATCTCCCCTCTCAGAACATGTAATCTCTCCAGGTCAAACGTTACTTAAGAGTAAACAAACATGGTGGTCATGCTAAATGTGGCTAGCTGTTAGCTGGTACATCATTACAGTAAACATTACGGTCCAACTCCTTTCCTTGTCAGTAGGATTCTGTTTTGATTGACAGACACGTAGAAAAACTTGTGTTGTTGCCACAAATCAACAAGTTGGTCCTCCATTTCTGAAGTCCACCTCACTTTATGCTTCATGTTTGCTGTCGTCACCATGGTAATGTTTGTTGTGCTTCCTGCTTCAGTCAGCTTGCTTCCTGATTGGCTGTTGTTTTGTTCCACCTGACAATCCACACAGTCCTTGCTCGGTCGTCCTCGGTGTTCTCCACACACAAGAGGATTTCTGATCGGAATTATTGAACACGTTTAAAAATCCCTCTTGACACGCCTCACACCACAGGAACATCTGTCCAGATGATCTTTGGATCCATCAGGCAGTCGGGCCTTTGCTGACTTTGGTCGGAAGGAAGGAATGAGGCCCAAAATTGGCCCTATGATCTTGTAGTGTTACCCCACTTAAGTAGAAAATCTTTACAGTCTTTCTGAAACTGTTACTATGTCTTCATCAGTTGTCTTGAATTGGACCCAATAGCAAGACCAGTAGACAGGGTTTATTACAGGAAATACTGATGAAAAGCACCAAAGACTTGTGAAAAGGTGTTGTGTGGTCGAGGTGCTGGAGCTCTGAGGTTGACGGCACTGGAAGGAGAAGAAACTACACAAGTATAGTCAAGGAAAAATCTGAAAAGATTTACAAAAAGGTCACACAATACAGAAAATCCCAAGAGTTGAGCCAAGTTTACCACATGAAGAGCAGAAACTATTAAGAATCTGGGAGAGTTCCTCCAGGCTTTTTAAGCCACCACTGATGAGGCTGAAATGATTTGCAGGTGTATTCTTTCCAACATTTTGATTGTGTTCTCTTGAAGATACTTTTTGTCATGGTTAAGGAAAAATAAGAAAATGGAACCTGGTTGCAGAAAACCAAAACAGTATTTAATAAACAAAAAAACTAAAAGTAAAACAAAAACTAACTTTTTTCAAATCCAAGATGTCCAACAAAAATCCACAAAAGAAACTCTAGGAGTCAAACACTGGAGCACAGGAAGGTAGATGACCAACATGGGGAAAATCTGACAATGACAATTGGACGCATCCTTCCTCCTTTAGTTTTGATTTGGAGGCGCATGTGAAGTGACATTTTACATTTAATTTCGTACAGCATTGTGGGAGTTAAAATACAACTCATTTCCTGAAAGGTTTCATTCAAACCATACTGCACAAAACCAAGAAGTTAGTATCCATCCTGAAATGTTCAGTCAACTGAGGTCTACCCAAAAAATGCCCACTGAATGACCATGAGCGATCAGTCTAATGAAAAGTCCACACTCCATACTGAACTGTGGCTTTTTGGAAAGGGCCTGGGTAATCAAACACAGGTGAGGACAATGATAGCAATCAGACCTGAAGTGAAAAAACACAGAGGCAGGTAGAAAGACTATAGAGATGATACACAGGGGGTAAAAACTAAAATATCAAATCAGGAAAGAGAAGTCAAGAATATAACAATAACAATACACACTAGAACAGAGAAACAGGAGGACAAGAAATGACAAAATAAAAACACTAAAGACTTAACTAGGAAACATTTAACTAGGAAACATTAAGATAAAAACACACAAGGGGAACAAGCAGAGAATAAGAGAGAATGAGAACTGAAATAAGAAAAATAAATCTTAACACCGAATCCTGACACTTTTACATGGTTCTTCCCCATCTTCTTCTACTTCTTCTGTCTTTGGTGTTGTCTGCATTTGTCTTGTTTCTGTTAAAAGGATACTTCACCCATTTGCATTAAGCTTTGTATCATTAGATACATTAGATCGTCAAAAAATATGTTTCAACTTCAAACTGATATGGGTGAAGGGGATTTTGAAGGTCCAGGAGCAGGGGCTGGCTGGAGCTGGGGTGGACTGGTGGTGTCGGTGCTCTCACTGTTTGTCTGTGGACACAGACATAGAGTCTGTGTTCTGACAGGAATTTCAAAGAGGCCAATTTCTACAGGAAGAAATCTCTGAATCAGTTGAGGAAACTGCCTTATGTGTTGAAGTAAATGTCTGTAAATAGAGAGTGGGAGTGGCCTGCGGTGCTGTGCATTCTGGGATTTGATGTCTTTCATCAACATGAGCCAAAAAGACACTTTCTGCCATTTATCAGCCAAGAAGGCACCAACTTCAAAATGTATTTCACATTTCTACATATATGACCCAATGTCAATACAGATTCATGTTTCAACGGGTGAAGTATCCCTTTAAGATCTTGTACAATTTTGAGAATTTACTATTTCCACTATCTTTATTGTTTTGCTTATAAATGACATTAAGCCACACAGGAAAATGTATGGGTACTTTTAAATTGTATTTTAAAATGGCGCAGCTGTGGCTCAGTGGTCTCAGAGTCTGTTTTAGGTTGGGGGTGTTTCTTCTGTGATTGTTCATGATGAAAACGTGAGACAGACTCAGATTATCTTGGGATTTATTCGGCCGAGGTCAGACGACATCAACAGAACACGAATGGCTTACAAACATTTTATGTTAAAGTCTTTCTTATATTTTGAAAGTACAGCCGACACACTTCTAATAGGTTAGAAAGAAGACATCCCCTTCACTTGTCAATGTCAGACATTTACACTTCTTCTTCAGCCTCAGTAAATTATATTTCCTTTTCAGCTCACAACATTTACTCTGCTTCTGTCCAAATAAAGATCTGCTGCTTTGAGAGTCTTACACATACTGTTACATCGACACATCACTCAAGCTTCATCCAGTCATATTTACAGTCTATGATTTAAACACACACACCTGTCATCTAAAGCCTCGTTTCCACCAAGTAGTCTGGTTTGGTTCAGTTCAGTTTGGTTCAGTTCAGTACGGTAAACCCTGATCTTGCTTGCTTTTCCACAGCCAACCATACCCTTATCAGAAGATGGAGATAGCTGCGTCAGCTCTGTAATAGTGTGACATCATAGCAGCCCAACACAGTGCAGCCCGTTATTAATGAAGTTAAACGTTCAAGAACAACGGGACACAGTAAACAAAAGGGACCTTTTAGGGTCGGATCGGTACCCTTGGCACCCCAACAGAAGGGTAGCAAAAAAGTAGGACGGTACAGATCCCTTATTCTGGTACCATCCCCAACTTTAGACTGTGGAAACACAAATTAATGGGTACTGTACGCACCAAAATGAACCGGACCACTTGGTGGAAACGGGGCATAAGAATTATGCAAAAATGTGCATAAAAAGGGGTGTGTCTACATTTGACTGAGAGTCACAAGGCCATCCTCAACTCTGACTCTTTCCCCCGTTACTTGAGGTATTGAAAATTTAGACAAGTCACTGTTTCCAATATGGCCGTTTGGCTTCTAAACCGACTTCTGACATCATTGAGACGACGTCCATGTTTTATATAGTCTATGGTTTCTGTCAGCTTACCCATTTTAGAGCATCCTCAGCACTCTCACTTCCCATCAGCCTTGCTGTGGATGCTACTTCTTCAAACCGGTTGCTATAGTGTCGGTAGCTGATTATGCACATTGTTATTTCTGCATATATTGACTCATTATAAATAACATGCAACCCTTAGAATAAAAAAACATTCAACCCTCGTCATTTCTTTCACCCTTACTCTCTTACACAAACACTCAGAAATGCTCCTCAGCTGCCCACACATTCGGCCCTGCAGACCTTTCACTGGTGCTATTGCCAGTCTCGTCACTCCTCAGCGCTGCTAAGAGCCCCCCCCCCCTCCCCCAGCCCATGTGGACCAAAGAAAAGGCCAGCATGGGTTTTATAATTGGAGGGAACGAGGGGGGGTGGAGGATGAAATGCAATGCAATCAGACCTGGAGAAGAATGAGAATGAGACCTTAATTAGACATTCTTCTCGTTCTATCTAAAGTAGGCTTCCCTTCGAGCTGCTCTCTCCCCTTGCCTGAGAAATCTACAGTATCAGTGAATTCTAATTAGAGAAAACTTGATGAGTGTGTGCGCTTGCTGTGGCCTAGATAGGGCCGGCTCTGTCGGTAAGAGCCCCAGTGCTCTTGCGTGGTTGGTCCCCAAGCTGTGCCATCAAACGAGAGCTGGAGTCTCTGAGGGGAGAGGGAGGAGGGGGGGAAAGACAGGTCCAGGTATACATGCAGCGATAACAAGACTGGGCATCGCCAGGGGTGGCGGCACAGGGGGAGGAGGAGTGGAGATATGAGAGGTACATTAGTAAGGCTGTAAGCGTTTGAAGTGGATATGTGTGTGTTTGTGAAAAAGTGATGTGTACATATGTGTGCAGAGTATGAAAATATGCCTCCTGTGGTTTTAAACAACAAGGCTCTCCAGTCTCAGCAGGCAGATGACTATCTCTCTCTCTCTTGGCTTGTCTGACCTGACCTCAGCGCCCCTTTCACCTATACTCATTGCAATCCTGAACATTTCCAAACATTGTCTGCATTGCGATTGCAGGCATCGTTATTCAGAGCGCAGCACAGAGCAGCACCGCCAGACAAAAGGGAGGAGTTCCGGCGGTAATTAAAGAATCACGCACAAAAGCATGATGTATTGGTGATGTAGTACAGTGAAATACGATCTAGTGTGTTTTTATTCTGAAGATAAACCAAATGTTTTAATGTTGTTTCGGTGTCTGACTTCCTGTCCTGCTCGATGTGCTCTGTGGTAAATGAATGCACCGCGCTCTGGCAGAGATAGAAGTCCTTGCCTATCTGCTGTAGATGTCTCCAGACTGACGGAGCTGAGACACAGCTCAGTGGAGACAATGGAAGCTCACACATTGAATAAAGTGAAACACAGATCAGCCGGACCGAACACGCATCTGGTTGAATTTAGCTGTTTACAAAGTCTGAATCTGTTGACCCGACTTTCTGCTGATTTTCTCCTGCCTGCCTTACTCGTAAACGATCTGTGAAAAGTCGGGATGAGCAGAAGTGTGACTGCGGCAGGTTTTAAACATTCATTGGGATAAAGTGAGGTGGTGACATTCACTTTAAGCAGAGGTTTGCTGCTTTAAACTTGTTCTTGTTGATCTCAGTTGAAAGTGTCATGTTTCCCTCAGGTTTGTTGATATGGTGGAAACATCCCAGTGCATGTTGTGGTGATATAAACCCAGAAACAGAAACCATTAAGCCTCATCCTTCACACTCACAACCAAACCAAGTTGTGACAACATGCCCTGCACAAAAGGAAAAGAGGATTTTCTGGCTCAAACTTCACCAACTGACAAGGTGCATGAAGAGTTAAAGGTTTAGAAGAGGTCAAAATACTCCAGCAACACTTGTAGTAAGAAGATCAACTTTATTAACAATTGTTAAATGTCTTACTACAAGTGTTGCTGGAGCATTTTGACCTCTTCTAAACATGTCCTGCACAGACAGTCTCCCTATGTGAGGTTCATATTTTAGAGGCAGTTCTGTATTGTAGAAAAGTGGATAAATCTTGCAGTGCATCTGACCATAATACTTCTGCAGATAAAGATACAGCAGATACTTCATACAAATCTGCAGAAAAAGTAAGATTACGAATAACTTTTAAAATAAATGACACAAACATTTTGATTAAGTATTTGTAGCAGGGATGTCTCACAGAATCGTGCAACCTTCAGCCCTTTAAAATGATTTCTAACACAGAGCCGTTTTCAGTCTGAATGTGCGCTTTATTTTCCACCGAATGTTTTGATTAATTAATATATATCTGAAAGGATGGGAACTAGGCGACAGAGCTCAGTGCACATCGTGTTCTTTATGCTCGCTAAGTTGTCTTTCAATGAAGCTGAAAATGATCATTACATTTCTGTGAGAGGAACCAAAACGTGTGGAAGGAAGAGTAATGAGACATTAAAGTGAGAGGAAAAAAAAAACATCAGACCTGACAAAGAAGGAGAAAAGGATGTGGTTATGTAGAAGAAATTACAAAAGGTGATGCAGGTACAAAGGAAAAGTTCTTACAGAGAGCAGAAGAGAACAAAGGTTTAACCAACTGAGACCCAGATGACTGATGAAGGAGCTGGGATCGAACCCTGACCTTGTAACAGGGGCGTGAATATCCTGCCTAGAACTGACAATTTCTAAGCGACTAAAGGGTTGTTGTTGTTGTTGTTTTTGCATATGAAGAGTCCAGACGTACGCTTTAAGGCCCTGACACACCAAGGAGATAGTCGGTCCAACTAGCGATCGTCGCCCTAGTTTTTGTGGTGTGTACAGCTCCGTCGTTACCCCTCTGCCCCCGTCTGACAGATGTGACATGTTGAATCAGCGTCGGTGTGTTGAGAGGAATCACTCTGATTGGCTGTTCAGCTAAGCGAATCGGTGCACGGGAAGAAAAACGGGGGACGAAAGCAAGTAAACGACTTCAACTTTCAACCTATATGACAAGTGGTGAGGGACAGCGGTGTGAAAATATTCTTCTCGTATCATAACATGTATTTATCCGCATTCTTCTTCGTCCTCTTCAGGTTTCCCATTTTAGGAATGACGATTACAGACTACCACCCCCTGCTGGCATGGAGAGTTATTGCCTGTCACACATGAGCAGAACGTACGTGGTGGTTGGCCATCGGCTGTAGTCTTTGCGATGTGTTCATGTGCAACTTTTTGGCCAAGATGTGAGGCGACGCCACAGGCGGCCTTTGTTGCCACTAGTTCTCTGCCGTCTGCTTGATGTGTCAGGGCCTTTAGAGGAGGACAAAATTAAAAGGGTGAACAGGTTGGGGGGGGTCATACCAGAAAATGTTCTCACCTGTGTTAAGTCATTCAGCAGCAGAGGCTACAAGCTATTAAGCCTGAGCTTTAGCCGTGACAATAATAATAACAACGAGACGGCCGGAGCTGAAGAATCAAAGCGCCCATTTAGCAGATGAGCTTCCAAACGACCCCCTGAAAAAAAAAAAAAAATGGCACCTGGCCAACCAACGTGTCAGCACTCCCTCCCTCCCTCCTCCTCTCTCTCTATAAATGTCTTACTCTTTCTCTCACCCTCTGTGTGTCGCACATTCAGTGTCAAGCCTTCTCAGTGTCACATTTCAAAAGTGGTAGACCAATGAAATGACACGCTCAAACACACAGACACCTCATATTCCCTGCACCAGAGCAGCCACAAAAGGAGGATTTTCCTACTCACACACACACACACACATGCAGTACACACACAAAGGACATGCTTAGCACACAGTCATAATCCCTTTATCCAGAATGTATGCACATGTGAAGAAACCATCTTCTCGCCCGTCCCCACGTCTGAGGACTCACACACCCTCTGATTTGACCAACAAACAAACCTCCTACACTCCGACACACATACACACACTCCCCTCGCTGTGGTGTAAACCCGCTCTGCGTGTTGCTTCATCTTGTGATGTGGCTGCAGACGAGCTGCATCACACTGTATCTACCCCCTGCAGAGTCAGAGAGATGCAAAGGGAATGACAAAGAGAGAAGAAGAGCGATGAATTAATGAGGGGAGAGAAACAAAACGAGCAGAAAAGGAAAAGATGAGAGATGTTTGTGTGGCCTACATAGAAGTAAAGAGACGCTGAAGTTAAATTGTGAACAGGGACAGAAACATTATTAGATAAAGAAAAGTCTAGATTACCTAGACTTGTACTGTAATCCCTTTCAAATGGCTGTACAGCTTAAACGGGTTCTTGTGACTTCTTGGTCACAAAATATTGACTAGAGACGAATGTTAGGCCCTTGATAAAAGCAAAGAAGGAGAGTCTAGAGCCCCTCCACAGATGGAGGTCGGTGCTCTCAGAGAAGGAGGTAAGACGTCTAAAATAATCAAAAGGACTCATTCACACAGGCAGAATCCAAAGAAATCCAAAGATGAACTGTCTTCCTCAGAGATGGGTTTGACGCATTGGGCACTGCTTGTCAACAGGCAAGGCAGGCAACTGCTTGGCGCCCCAGACCAGAAGGGGGCCCCTGAGGGCTCACAAACTTTAAACCAAAGCAGCGGCCCAAAATCTTGATGGCATATTTAGACTGTGCCAGATCACCACATGGCTCGGCACAAAACAGCAGTGACAGTTTTTGAAGGTGGAAGGGATTGAGCAGGTGGAACAATCCGACAGAGCTGGGGACCGTCTCAAAGAGTTGCTGCAACGAGAACCTTTTTTGATTTAAATGTGTTGATACTCCCGGATCATGGCACCTGGTTTGTAGATTTTTTAGTTATATTAGCTTAGCGTACATATATTATTATGTCACACATTTATTATAGTTCAGAGTAGTCACTTTACATGTTATTATTTATTATGTCAAAGGGTTGTATGCGTATGTTTGTATGTTGAAGATATGCACACATTTTCGTACAGTAAAAACTATTCATGAAGAATTTTTATTAGGGCTGGGCACGTTAATGCGTTATTTTCGCGTTAACTCATTAATTAATTATCGCTGACAATTATTTTATCTCGCATTAACGCAGTTTTTATTACTTATTTTCTTATTGTAAAAGTCTGTTGCTCACTGGCTTTTATTTTGTAAAATTCCATCGTGAGCGAGCCTCGTATGTTGCTTACTGCTGCGCATGTCTGCTGCGGCGCTCACAGGAAAGAGGAAACAGTGTTGCCAACTTGGCGACTTTCTCGCTAAATCTGGCGACTTTCCAAACTCCCTTGGCGACTTTTTTTGTCAACAGCTACTAGCGACAAATCTAGTGACTTTTTCTGGTGTTATTGGAGACTTTTTTGGTGTAAGAAACTGACGTGAAAGCACGTATTGCTCTGCAGTTACTGTCCTCAACGAGCAGCGGGTGCTGCCGTGAGCCCCTCCCCCTTCCAAAAGCACTCACAGGCCGTCAGTGTAGCCTTGAGCAGCAGACCCAGCTGCAGTCAGAGAGGAGACCCACACCACTCTGCGTCCAGACTGCAACCAATGCAATAAGCTTTAGTTTTGTATTTATTTGCTTTGATTACATTGTTTAAGTTGAGAAGTACATTTACAATAAAAGTGCGCTATACACTACTTTTTAATTCATTATTGGATTTTGCATATAACAATGCGATTAATCGCGTTAATCACAGGAACTCATGTGATTAACGCGATTAAAACTTTTAATCGTTGCCCAGCCCTAATTTTTATGCAACCACACATTTCTTGTTTTGACACAAACGGTTTATGTAAATATATGCTGATGTATTGTCCAGGTCAGTGAGTCTCCAACCTCACTTTGCACTTTGAGGCGAAAGCGGTTTTATATTGTTTATGCCGTGGTTTGTTTACAGCATTTTGTCTCTAAAGATGGCATGGTGACTTCCCTCCACACGGATATTAGAGCCCCTGGAAACCTGACTTGAAATATTACAAATCTGTATGTGATATAAAAAAAATTTACATGTCATGGAACATCCACAAAAATCAGAATGAAAATTTCCATCATTTCTCAGGACTGTGTGGGCAGGTGACAAAATATTGGTCAAAACATCAGTAGGCTAACACATATTTGTATGCATTCAGTTGACCTAATGGCCTGATGTATTAAGCTGTCCTCTTCCATGTGACTGTAGTGGCAGCTGTTAACATACAGTTCCTGTATCCTACTGCATGTAGGAGATGCCGTGAAGGAAGGATATACCAAGGTGTCATTAGCACAGTTTACACAGATGGGCTAGTGCTGGCAGTGACAGCAGCCCAAGGCCTCAACATCACTGAGCTGTGGTTTGTCTTTGGAGCTGGGAAGAGTTTTAGGCATTTATATCGATGCATAGCCTTACCGATGGTCGGTGCCTTTACTGGATGTGACACCGTATCATCTTTCGGTGGCAGAGGCAAGGAAATGGCATGGGATACATGGATGACCTTTGATGACATCACAGGAGCCTTCTGTATATGGGCTGCCACCCCAGACTCCATAGACCAGGCAGTACTTCAGCGCAGTGGTGGACTGTGCTCTCAGAAGTAACACAACATGTATTTGAAAACCTGTAATAAATATATGTACATGAAAACATGTAAAACTTCCCCAATAATAAATGTGTTGATGGTTTAGCTGTTATTTCTTTCCCTGAATGCCAGACCTATGTAGTTAGGTAGTTCTTAGCATGTTGTTAATATAGTACCACTGCATTCCCCATACTTGAAAATGTAGGATTAGCAACTGGAATCAAGATATTAGGTGGTCTAGAACCTTAGATACTAGTAAAAATAATAACCATGGGGGCTATTTTGAAAATGGCTGCCATTGGCACCACAGGACAAATATGCAATGGCCCTATAGCCAAACATCTCACTTAGGGCATGCTCTAACAGTGTTCCAAGTTTCATACTTCTATGATCAAAAGCACAATTCTTTCATATATTTCACATATCTGCTGGGCTACTAATCCATTCATACGCCGCCAACGAGGCGGTATAGGAGCAACTTGGGGTCAAGTGTCTTGCCCAAGGACACATTAGATGTTGCTGCAGGAGCTGGGGATCAAACCCTAATCTTCCGGTTGTGAGATGACTGACACTACCACCCACTGAGCCACAGCTGACTCAATTCGATTTTGTTCTTGGGGTCACAGTTTGAGTCAATCTAAATTGTGCACTTAGAAGCTACACGCTATTATTCTACATTAAGAAGCTAAGTAAAAAGTGTTAAAGCGATGCAGCTTCTATATTTGTAGCATTTTGATCAGCTGATTGTGATCATGTAAGTACAAAGAGGAAACCCTAAAACACGTCCGATCGGTAAAGTGATGCTGTGTGCCAGTTGGAGGTTGAATGTCACCTGTGGTGTAAAAACGCTTTGAGGAGTCAGAAGGCTAAAAAAAAAAACATACAAGCTCAAGTCTACCAATGATCTACTATTTGTAATAAAAGACAACGAGGCGCTGTGTGGATGTGTGATGTAGGGCTGAGACTTATGAAAAATGATAACTGGTCAAAGTAACTTTAGAGAAAGACAAAAAGATAAAGCGAGATGTGAAGAGAGCCTGGGGAGAGAGTCTGACAGAATAAAAAGTGTGACACATAACTTACCGTCCATGGGATCAGTATGTATGGACTTAAACATGACCGACGGAGAGGAAGCAGAAAAAAAATAAAAGATCCAGGGCAGACCGGAGCAGGGTGATAAATGATTCCAGTGCTGCACGGGACTCTCTTGCCTCTTCATCTTATGCCGCTGACCTTGGGCTTATGAGGTGTAATAAAACGTAGCCAAGCACTCCGGAAATTGGTCCACTCGCCGTAATGCTCGAAAGCCTTCTGCTGCATTAGCATACGGCTTTTATAGAGTACAGTACACCCAACACATACAAATACTGTGATGATGAGGGCGATGATGAGGAAGATGAAGACAAGGAACGGAGCCAGAGGTCGACGTCGCTGACGAGGAGGACGAGGAGGAAATGTAAGAGGAATGGTTAAGTATGAGCAGAGAGACGGCAGGAGTGGAAGTGGTGATAGAGAAGAGCAGGATGAAGAACTGTAATGGAAGCAGATGAGATGATATGGCGGAGGAATAACATGAGACTGCAGGGCATGGGGGTGATTGATGATGACAGAGAGAAGGGAGAAGATGAGGAAACGTAAAGGAATGGTTGGGAAGAAAATGAAAAATTGGAGCTGGAGATGAAAAAGGGGATGAAATAAAGCGGATGTTTGATAACCTCGGACTGCTCCGGAGTAAAGATTTGACTGTTGGACTGCTGGTCATCATTTTTTAACCAGAAGTAAACCAGTTCAGTAACCTTTATAGATCAGGTTAAATTATCCGAGTATGTAAATGTTTCAAGGGATAAGAAATCCAGGAAAACGAGCAACGGACTCTTAACCCCAATCCCCAAATACTCCGTCGGACGGCGCACGCTCTGCCCCAATGGATCCATTTCTGGAATGTGAGCGAAGCAATGATCCGCTGTTTCACATAACAGGAGAACTACAAGATCACGCGGGAATAAAGAGAAAAACTTACAAATGTTACTTTGTCTTTCTGAGGATGATGTGTTGTTCATTCAGTTCCTGTTTGGACGTCATGTTGAGAAAGTGATGAAAAATACGATCGCGAGTCGGTATATTGTGTTTTATTTTGAAATTCACCAGACGCTCTGTGTGTTTCCTCGTCTGACTTCCTGTCCGGGTTGACGCGTGCCTGCAGCGCACTCCGTTGAAAAATAGACCTTATTTGAATATATTTGAAACGGAGCAGAGCGTAGTGGCGCTGGTTGCATGCTCCGGAGGCGGACCGCAGTGCTCACTGTGTGAACACAATGATTGACTAGAGTGGCAGCGAACTACAGCGTTGTGCGTAGCGCTGACGGACTGTGGGACAGCGTGCTCTGTTCGAAAATAGAGTGAGGTATTTGGGAAAGAGCTGGTGTTGCACCCTTGAAATGAACCGGTCAGAACTCGTCCATCTTCACTTTTAGCAACTTTTATTAAAGAAATACCGACAGCTTTACACAAGCTTCCTTTTTCAGCCTACTCACACCTCTTTGTCTTCTTCACTGTGCCTCCCTTAAAGGGCCAGTGTCTTCATCTTAAAAGGTAGATAAAACAAACACACAGTATTTACTGTTTATAACTTTGTTTTCTTTTACCAATGATCTTAGAAATCTAAATTAACTTAAATACTTCTGGAAATTAAATTAGTTTAACTAGACACACTAATATAACAAAATGACAGAAAAAAATATGAAAAAGCATTTTCGGTGTGTTACACTGGCACGCCGCATGCTGTGGAAACACAATAATTGACCAGAGTGAGAGAGAGCTGTTGTACACAGTTCACGCACGGACTATGCGGAAGTTGCAGGCATAGCTACCTTGTCATTTCATTACACTCTTGATTCATAAATATATGTACAAAGGCATCACAACGTAAATGACTCCTGACTCATCTGCATTGATTAAATGCCGTTCCATTTAACGCCATTCCAATGACAGTACAATTACAAAGTGTTTTAAAGTTCAGAAGATTAATTGAGCTTTATATATAACCTGAGCTGTCTTCGTGTTCATAAAGTCACATCAGTGCTTTGCTGCTTGTAGCATCAGTCAAGATGAAATGTGAAATATCACTTCTTAGCACAACATGTTCTGTTCCTGCCGCGTCTGCAGCTGTGAGTGGGAAGACGAGGATGAAGACGACCAAGAGCAAGATTATTCCATCACTTTTTTAGCACCTTCAAATTCCTCTTCCCCTGGCATCTTCACACCCTTTTCCATCATAATCACCTTCTTCTTCTCTCCTGTGCAGCACACAGAGAGAGAGAAAAAAAAAGTCTTCTTATTTTGAAAAGCTAATAACAGCAGAACAAACAGCGCGTACCTCTCAGGACCCGGCTGGTATTATCTTCAGCCGTTATTATATTTCTGCGAGGTCTCCGTGCTCCTCTCCAGAGACTCCTGGGCATGTGATGATGCAGCAGCGGAGCACAAAACCTGGTCCAATATGGATTAATTGGTCTCTTTGTTTGTTCCAACAAATGATCAATTAATTCCAGCCTGATAGGGCGGAAGAGAAAAAGAAGAGATGAGGAATAAAATACCTGAGAGACAGATGGAAGGAAGAATCTAGCTCTGCCTCTCCAGAGACGGCCTTCATAATTCATCAGTTATGTACTGTTTGTTGTTTGGCAGGCGCTGAAGTGAACCCACAAAGCCTCAATATGCTCACGTTGTTCATATGCTTATCATTAATATGCATTGTGCTGGGCTGCTGTTGGATTTTAATGTCCCATTGCTGCTTGAAGTTTTTTTTTCTTTAGAAGCTATTCCACTTTGGCAAAAATATAGTTTCAAGAGGAAATTCATTCCTCCCTTCTTACTTTGTGTTGTTCTTTGACAGTTTGTTGTAAATCATCAGAAGTGTCAGTGTCAAAACATCGCTCATAAATATAGCTAGTGGACTTTAAAACAGGATTATTACAATGGAAGAAGTTCATCTCATGCAGAGGTCAGATTACAAAATCTTCTTGTCTGTTAATAATGGACAAATACTGAGTGATGTCACCCGTCTGTTCCTGCAGAGGGCTTTGGAGTCTCATCGATGGCGGTCTCCATGCGGAAACGCTGCCTCACCCTAACTTTTCACAATTTCATCATGTTGGTTGGGATGATTGGCAGAGTACCTCCTTTTCTTCAGTCAAGTCAGGGGCCATGATTTCCTGGCTATGTGACCGCCTAGTCTGAGACGTGATGAAGCTGCAACCTCCAGTGTTGAAAAATCTAGCCGATGCAAAATCCTGCAGTTCCTCAAGTATCCACTAGAGGCTGGCTGCAGAAGCACAGGAAGTCACATACACAAACCCATTCTAAAAAGTCTGTTTTTACAGCAGAGATTTGCATGTTTACAGCCTGGTTCAGAAAATTAGCTGATTAGCTCATGTCTCGATCGTAACACACTGTACGGGGGGTGAATGTTTTGATGACTCATCAGTTTTGATTTGATGAAGGATAAGAGTTATTCACAATAAGGCGTGTAGCTGACATGATTGACAGGTGGGCGCGGTGTAACGGTTTGTCAGGAGGTTTAAAACCCGCCTCAGCTCCAGCCTGTCGTTAGGTTGACTGAAAGTTAGACTGAGACAGCATTTCCAACATGGAGACAGCCATCGACGGGACTTATCAGGGGCAGAATAAGTCACCTGTATTATCGTTCTCTTAAGGGGAGTGGGCTTAATGCAACAGGTGTGTTGGTGTAGAGTTGTACAAAAAAAATACAAAAAGGATTTCAACAAGATTACAAAAAAAGGAAACATTTCAATCATGTCAGAACAACAGAAGCCAATAAAAACTCAACATGATACTTACAGGAACAGAGGGAAGAGACGAGTCATCAGCAACCTGAAAACAGTAATAATCATGTGTGGAGCGGGTAGCGGACAGGGAGAACAGAAACATTTAAAGACCTTGTTTTTTTAACTCATCAGTATTGGCTGAGAGGGAAGATATAGCTCTCAATCTGAAATGAAACATGGTCGAGGATCTAAGCTACACAGTCTACAACAAAGTGTCATGTCGTATTAAGAATTTGTAGGTGATTAAAGGAGTCTGAAAATGTATCCTGACTTCAAAGCACAATCAGTGCGGAGAAGCTAAAACAGGGGTTATATGTCATCTCTCATTAGCTTTGGGAGTGTTGCTGAACTCGAGACCTGCAGGAGTGTTTTGACAAGGAGGAAATTAAATGCTGCATAAACAGGAGAACATAACTGCGTCAAAGTGTTTATCATATTACCACAGTCTATACTGAAAGACACACGCCACATGATGATGATCAAGCGACATTTTTAGTTAGAAAACAGGAGAATATGTTGGCTGGGGGTCAAAAGGTCATTCAACAGCTTTCTCACTGGATGACTTAAATGGATTCTGACACTTTCCTTGTCTGCAGAAAAATTGTCAATTGGTTGAAAATAGGTTTCAGTCAAATTTGCAGTGGTTTGAAATGTTCATTGCAGCAGTAAAACAGAGTAGCACCGGGTTGACTAGCGGTTGTGTCGCGCACCATGTAAGGAGGCTATAGTCCTCAATGCAGTGGCTTTGGGTTCGAATCTGACCTCAACTTTTTGCTGCATGTCATCCCCCACTTTCTCCTCCCAACATTCCCTGTCTCTCTTCAGCTGTCATATCTAACAGGGCATAAAGGCCCAAAAATATAACTATGTATTTAAAATTATACTAAAGTAAATCTGCTCAATCATCAGTTCTGGGCCTCCATACATGTGTGGTTGTGACTGTGCCAAAAGAGACCCTGTAATTTAAAATGTAACAGTAGTGAGGCGAAAGCAACGCGAATGAAGCTTGTTCCAAAACGAGGGTGAACTTTGGGTTAACCCGCAAAGGGGGGGGCAGAGTACGCCTGCCCTCTGTTTGGCAGTAAGGTGCCAAACACTGGTGGTTAGCTTGTGCTAGCATGCGGTAGCTTGCAATGTAGGTACAAGAAATAAAAAGGAAATGGATCACATTGAAATGCAAAGAAAGCTACAAGCAGTCTGTTGCAACACAGCAAACATAGTCGGTTCCTTCTTAAGTCCCTCCTCTGATAAAAGCCAATCATAGTTATGGATTTTGAGTTGCCCCTGGGGTGACCAATCAAAATTTAAGGGTGGCCCAGGCCACCACCTGGATCTACATTTTTAACATAGGCTCCGACCTCATCACTCCTCACAGGTTGTTCTACATGCAGAAATGTGAGGAGTGATGAGACAATATCAACGACAATATCCAAAGACAACTTGACTTGGTGGAAGATCTTGATTGATCGTTCAAGATCTTCAGCCAAGTCCAGTTGCCTTAGGATCAAGCTAAGGCACAGACATTAATGAGACGATATGTTTAACCTCAGGCATCAGCTACTGGTGGATGCTGAGGTGGTGTTGGGGTTGACTGAGCAGAGGGAGGGACTGGGAATCTTGCAGCTTAAATAGTTGCCAAAGTGGGAGGAGTGTTAGTCAGATGGTTGTACAGAATGACTCATGTCACATGTTCAAATCAGTGCAGGTCGAGTCTGAACTGACCGGCAGGTGTCATTCCATACAAATAAGAAAAACAAAAATATAATTAGATAATGAAGTGGGCACAAACACAGCAGAATCAGGCAGTGACACAGAATCAGTCGATAAAACTCATTGATCAATCAAGTTCTTAGTGTGTAGGAGTGCTCAACAGCACCTGTCTGTGGGGAGCATTGAAATTCAATGTGAAGTGGGTGTGAAGTTTCAGACACTGTTAGACGAGCCTGCTGCCTGCCTGGTTTAATCTGCATATTTACTTACATTTGATGATGTAGCCTTCCATTAAACACGATGTCTTTATTCTTTCTTAATTCTTGATTACCTGGGTTACCTAGATAGAATCTCTTAACTTTTTTATTTAGTTTCCTCTGTGATATCGACATTCTCGTACAATTCAGGAAAATCTTGAGAATTTGTGTTATGAGAAGGACACTGGAAAGGTGTGTTTGAGTATATGTAAAAAAAAAAAGGCTACAAAGGCATCTCAAGCTGCACAAAGAGCAACACAAAAGCTCTCAAAGCATGTCACTCCGCTGTTCATCTCCCTCCACTGGCTTCCAGTATACTGCTCGCATCAAATTTAAAACTCTGCTGCTCGCTTACAAAACGGCTACAAAATCAGATCCTCCTTACCTAAACTTTCTGATCCAGGTCTACACTCCCTCCCGCCCACTACACTCTGTCAATGAAAGGCATCTGATCCAACCTTCACAACAGGGTCCTAAGTCTCCAACTCTTCTCCTCTGTCGCCCCCCGGTGGAGGAACGAACTACAAAACTCCATTAGATCTGCAGAGTCCCTTTTTACCTTTAAGAAAAAGCTAAAGACCCAGCTCTTTATGAACACCTACAACCTTAATGATGATGATGATATTTAGGATGGTTTTGATGCTGATTAGAACTCTGAAGAACAGCTGTCGATGTTGTGCTCTGCCTCTAGTTACTTCCTGTCAGTACCTGTGTGTCCAATCAGACATAAAGCTGTTTCTTTGCACTTCCTGACGTTGATTCCTCCTCTCTAGATCCTTGCTTGAGTTATACTTACTCTCAGATGTCCGTCGCTTTGGATAAAAGCGTTTGATAAATGAATCGTAGAATGTGCCAGACTTAACCAAGAGGCTAATTTCCATCCGATGTCCCTGAACAGATGTTACAGAGTTCCTCTACAGACAGAAAATAGTCACATATTTATTATAACTATAAGAGACAGATAATGCTAAAATTAAGACTAACCTGTATGGTGCTATTTAATTTATTTCTTACGACCCACCATCCCTGAAGCCCAGCCACTGCCGTCCTCATTCATGCACGGCCTGCTCCGACCTCCACCTCAGCATCAAGGAAGTGTGGACAACAGGAACGTGAGGAATAAAAAGGAGAAATTCTTCCTGCATATTATCCCAGATGCTCTTTTGTAAAGCGTCTCAAGATAACACTTGTTATGAATCGGTGCTATACAAATAATGATTGATTGATTTAAACATGCAGCACAAAGGCATTTAAAACAACAAAATACACATCATGATAGCACACATTGATGATAAAAAAGCCCTTTCACATTAAAGACATACAGACATGCAGACACGTAAAGACAGACTGGTAATATCAGCATAGCAACAGATGATGGACAGTTCACAAGTTCATATCACAGACTGACAATGGGATCGGTTATTAGAGCTGATAAAAGCTTAGTGATAATTAACTCTTTCTTTAATAAAAATCTGAATATACTGTATGTGTCTAGCTTTTTAATAGCTTCTGATGCAAAGTCCTTCACAGCTTCAACAGAATGTAGACTGAATTAAAGATGACCATCCTTGCCATTATTAAATGTGTGTAGATTTATTCAGCAGTCAAAAAGCATTTCATTTGAGTATATTATAGCAGTTCTCTTTCTCCAGGAGACAGCGCTGTATGGATTGCAACAAGCATTATCACTCTCCAGAGTCAAGCAGTGCTGCATGTACATGCACAGTTGCTTTCTAGTTGAGTGACCATCTTGTCTTTGTTATACTGTCTATCTACAATCTACTGTCTATCTAGTGTTTGATAACTGCATTGTAAGGGATCAACACAATGAATGTCTTTATATCTATCTATCTATCTATCTATCTCTGTAGATCGAACATAGATCCAAGAAAGATATCGGCCGATATATTTGTATCAGATTTTTTTTCTCTTCTCAATATCGGTATTGGCTCCTAAACTCCCATATCGCTCAGGCGCTAATCTCAGGGTCTCTTAAGAGGCTAATGCTAAATGGACTGTGGGTTGACAGGTAAGGGGGTGCAGTAGTGCAGGGGTTAAATCAATCACTTGTGGTGAAGAGGGGGCTGTCCCAGAAAGCAATGCTTCTGATTTACCACCGTCACAAGCTTTGGGTGGTGTCCAAAGGATCGATTTGCAGGCATAAGTGACTGACAGGAGTTGGCATGGCGAGGTGAGTTTGCGCAGCCTAAACGATAAGCAGTTCTGACTTCAATTTTCATAAAAAATAAAAAACTGTTTTAGGCTTTTTATCTGCATATGATCCAGCTGCAAGAACTCAAATCTTAGCAGGTGTTTGTCTAATTTCTAGAAAAAACAAATTGCATTCCACTTACTATAGGCAATATCCACCTGACAAGCCCAGCAAACATGTTATTTCAAGATCTAACAAGCCTGAATTGCTTGTAATAAGAATATGTTGCTTGTTAAGAGTCTTGAAATTAGACCTAATTTGGATATAGACATCCCATCTTAACATACTCAACAAGCTTTTTGCAGTGAAGAATGCCTCTGGGGCATCCTCACTTGAAGGTTTTCCATCTCACTTCCAAGAGACCTAGAATACGCTGGAGGATTAATATCTTTCGCCTGTGACTTCCTCTGATTCCCTCAGGAACAGCTGAAGTATGTCGCTGGGGAAAGGGATCTCTGTAGGTACTTGCTTTTCCTTCTGCCTCCACAACAACTTGGAGAAGGAGAGGTAAATGGATGGATGGAGAAATGAATGAATAATGTGAATTATAGTGGGCCCAGGAGAGATCCTTGAAGATTATTTGTAGCCAGGAATAGGGGAATGAATTCATGCATCCATAGTCAAATTTACAGAGACAAATACTCAATATAATTTCTTCAGTTTAAAGTTAAACTATAATGCTGATTGCCATTGGCCAGCGGTGGCCCCTGTGGCTAGCGGCGGCCCCTGCAGCTAGCGGTCAGCAGCAGCAGCAGCCAAAACACAAGACCGGCCTGTCGGCAGCAGCAGTCTCGCTGCTATATTTATATGTTTTCGCCATTATCAGCTTTCTCCATAGAGCCTGTTAGCATAGCTTCCAAGCAATATGGCGGATGTTAGGTTTCTATTCTGGGAGTGAGTTCCCACCCACTGATCTGTGATTGGTCTGTAGCTTCAGTGGTTGAAAATATGAGGAACTAGCGTTGTAGTTTCACCCCGCTAACCACAACAGCTTCCAGTGACGCAAAATGACAATTTTTGCGCCATCGGAAGCTCCTTTTCAGACTCAGAAATACAAAGATTTCCTATCTCAGGGAAAAATGCGAGCGGGATGCACGACCATTCAAAAATACTACCAGGTTTCTAATGATACAAAGCTTAATGTAAATGGGTGAAGTATCCCTTTAATACTGTTGGCCACTTTACATCGCAGCCTCTGCCATCAGTGTATGAATATGTGACTGTGGCATGTGTGTTGATGTTTATACATTGGTTCCTGTGTGTGTATGTGTTTGTGAGTAAGTGTTGTTTGGGATGAGTTCTGCTAAGCGGGCAGGAGGCACACAGTCGCACTAAGGCAGCCCGTCTTCCAGAAAAGGTGTGAGTTCGTCACACTTTCTTCTCCGCCAGTCTTTGCCAAAAGACACAGAATTTCTCACCAACACAAAAGTCCTGTTTAGTATTCCTTCTGAGAAACAGCAGAGACAGTTTATACACACTCTGTACACCTGTCAGGGATCCAGCCACACTTTCAGAAAAGGGTTAGGGTTAGGGTTAGGGTTTGTAAGCATCCTTTTTTGGCACTGATCAGTCAAGGATGAAAATGTTGCATTGCAGTAATTGATTACAATGCTGCATTGTAAGGTAATAGGTTCCCTATTGTGGAATGTTGTTATTTAAAAAGAATAAGAAAAGGAATATAAGCAGGTTTCATTTGAGTTATCTGGGAGCCACACTGACAGTAATCAAGAAGCTGCAATACAATGATGTACTGGGGCAAAACTGATTTGGGGGGCAGCTTTGGCTGAGTTGGTTCAGTCGTCATTTCTCAACCGGAAGGTCGAGGATTCGATCCCCTTGTCCTTGGGCAAGACATTTAACTCCGAAGTGCTCCTGCTGACTCGTCCGTGGCGTATGAATGTGTATGAATGGATGAGTTAATACTGATGGACTCTTTACTCAGCAGTCTCTACCATCAGTGTGTGAATGTGTATGAATGGATGAGTTAATACTGATGGACTCTTTACTCAGCAGTCTCTACCATCAGTGTGTAATTGTGTAGGTGTGACCTGCGGTGTGAAAGCACTTTGAGTAGTCTGGAGGCTAGAAAATCGTTATATAGGCCCAAGTTCATTTATCCAATTATTTCCTAGCTAGGATTTTTCTACACCGCAACAAATTAAACAAACTTAAATATAATAAAATATTTAAATAGTCTTAGAATGTCTTTGCTGAAAGTGGGCTAAAAAGAGATAAAACAATTGATGCTAAGGAGAGCTAAAAGTCGCTGAGCTTCAATAAAAGACAGTGAGTAAATTATGCCTATCTTCTGCAACTGCCCACACCTGACGCTTTCCTCGCAGAGCCTCCTCGAGTCGCTTAACATATTCACATGCTGTAGGACGGACACTGCTTAAACAACTTCCCCTTAGCTGCTCGGGGAATGGACGCAGCGGCCCTGTTCTTGATCCTCATCGAGCAAAATGCCATCAACTAAAAGCAGAACTCCACATTCTCAAACATGCAAATAAAACCAAGAGTAATAAAAAGAACAGAACATTCAAAACATGGCAAAGTCATAATAAATATATCAAAATATAAAAGCTTGCATAAAACATGAGCAATAAATTAATAACACTTCTGCCTTGTGACTGCAGTACTGATTTATTTTAAATAGCTCTCTGTGTTCTTGAGTTCATAGATTGAAATAAACTCTGGTGAAGAACGTGTACTTTCAAACTAATTCATAATCCAGTGTACTGTTCTGGAGGACCAAAACAGACTGGTTATTACAGAGGATGGTATCAGAGCTCCGACAGGAAAACACTTTTCTTAGCAGGAGTAGAAAATGGTGGGATCTCCCGGTGTAGTGTTTCCTATCACCTGCTTTATGGTTGCATCACCTCCATTTCTCGCACTGAGCCATTAAACTGGACACACTCTGTACTTGTTTCTGAAAAATGGCCATCAGCCCCGAAGAAAAGCTGCTTTTCACCTGGGTGGAATTGTTTTCTCTCAGGGGGCTTTCTCTTTTTCCCTTTGAGCTCAAACTTTTAGGTCTTTTTTCTCCCTCTCTGTGTGTTTGCGGAAATAGCAGTAATTTCAAACAGGGAACAGAACGAGCCCTCTTTAACACAGTCGAGAGTTTATTCTGACTCACAACTTTAAATTAGCCCTGCAGCTAAATCATTTCTTTTAAAGGTAATCAGGTAACTGTTGGTGCCAGTTTTAAGATGGCTTGAATAACAACACATTTATGTTTTTAGTTGTATGTAGGGTCAAGATGGCAGCAGGCGCAATAAGTCAACTCAGACTTCCCTCTCCCCAGCAACGTTTTCCAGCTCCTCCTGGGGGATTCCAAGGCGTTCCCAGGCTAGACGGGATATATAATCCCCCGAGTGAACTCTGGGTCTACTCGGGGTCTCCTCCCAGAAAACTTCCAAAGGGAGGCGTCCTGGAGGAATCCTAATCAGCCCAAACCACCTCCCGCTGGATGTCTGAGCTCCTCCCCTTATCTCTAAGGCTGAGCCCAGACACCCTCCAGAGGAAACTCATTTCGGCCGCTTGTATACACGATCTCGTTCTTTCGGTCACTACCGAGTGTCTCTCTTCTGCTATTGATCATACCAAGTCACTTCAATCAACACTTGTCACTTTATCTTGCTATTCCCTGCACATACTGTCTCAATTCCCTGCAGTTTACTTCATCATTCATTCATTTTGCACTTGTACATATCCCCTAATTTTATTTATCTTATCTAATCTATTCTGTTTAATGTGTATTTTGTATTTTGACCTTACTTGTCTGTGCTTCTGCAACGCCAGAATTTCCCCTCTGGGGATCAATAAAGTACTATCCTATCCTATCCTTACATTAGACATGTTGCCCTCTTCTGGTGACGGGACTGTGGTGACTAAAAAGCTAGATTTACAATTCACAGAGGTGCCTGAACTCTAATGTACATGGCAGAACCTCCACTAACCAGCCCAGTTTGTATTTGTGTCCTATTTGTGCTAAGAGCTAATTGTGCCTTCACTCCCTGCACACCACAATTAAATGAGTCAGAGTCTGAGGGTTGGAGATAATGGAAAATTTATTCCACCCTGTAAAATGAGAATTAGAAGAAAATGCTCTGTGCTCGAACGTGACGGAATTAAAAAAAGGACATCGGCATTTTGGATTTAAGTGCACAATCACTTGTAGGTCTGGATCTTGCGCTCTAGTGCTAATGCCTTAGCTCAGACTGACAACTCAGACCTCTGTGTTAACCTGTTCCAACTGAGCCAACTCTTTATCCTTCAATGATTTGATTGACTATTGACCTTGAAGAAAGTTAGAAAAGGCTCAAACTGAAGGAAACAGTTACTATACCTACATGCTGCATTAAAGAGACATTTACACAGGATAGACTTGACTTTTGCTGCATTTCTGACATGGCGTCAAAAAGAGATGCACAAACATGCAACTTCAGGTTTGAGAAGGAGAAACAAGATGTCCCATGATGCATGTGGACCTAATCAATCAAAGGCAAACAGACATGCACACGGATGTGTGCGTCCCCCAAATTAACTCTCTGACTCTTGTATGTACACATAAACTGAAAAAAGTCTTTACACTCTAATGCACTGACACATCCATCGACATGCCAGCTCATTACTCAGGGAATGTCGATTGTGGAGGGTGTCAAAGATGTCTGTGTTGACTGTCACACCCCAGGGGATCCTGGGAATCAGGAGCGATGGATGAAAAAAGAATTGTGGGAGTATTACCTTTTGCAGAAGAGAGAGAGAGAGAGAGGAGTGAGAGCAGCGAGGAGTTGAAGGAGGAACAATCAATTCTCTGGCATCTCTAAATGTGCACTTGATGATGCATACCTAAACAGGTCTGAAATGGTCTGCAGGGAAGAGAAGGAGGAAGTTAAAGAGGTGAATGAGAATAGGGGGGAAGGTGAGAGGGGAAAGACTAGATTAATGAAGAGAAATTAGGAGGGAAGGAGATAAAGGAAGAACTAAGCTGGACTGTAACGTCGGCCCATTTTGAGCCTTAAACAGTAGCAGGTCCACGGGGAACTCGGCTCTAAATGAAGCGGTCAGCCTTGCAGGTTGTTCTCAGGTCTGCAGAGAGCGAGGGGAGTAACAGAGAGAGTGGAGGCAAGAGCAGGTGAATACTGATGAGGGGAGGTGAAGGAGCGGCCACAGAGATTGTATGTGGGACCCATGAGCCCTCGCGCAATCACCACAGTTCATTTACCGCAAAGCCTCGCCAAGCTTTTGGTTACTCTGCATAAAAAGAAAGACAAGAAACTTTGTCTCGGCCTATTTTTCTTCCGATTATCTTTCAGGCATTTCCCCCATCTCTGGAGAGAAATATAGGGAGGTGGAGGTAAGGGGTAATGTGGTGCAATTATTCATCAAAGTTAATTAAAAACACACGTACAAAAGGAGGACAAATTGGAAAGAAAAAAACATTATACAGCTCCTGAAAATGAGATCTTTATACGTATCATCAACTTGTGCACCGGGGCTATTGGACCTTTCTTAAGTGAGTAAAACCTCGATTCTGTTGAAGGATGAAGGCAAGCAATAATGTCCTCCTCTTAAATACTCAATGATATGTAAATCTGCTGATTGGGGAGGCCATGGAAGTAGTTTGACCTCAGTGAGCCCGCTCTTTTGGAAAATAAGTGCACGCATTAAGACTCCTCAACCCGCACACAGTCCTATCTGTGAAGGGGAAAATTAACCTTAATGCAGCACAGTTACATTTGAAAACATCTCCTATACGACCCTGAGGAGGAGAGGTGGAATTCAAATCTATACTCTTTAGAAGTTTGCAACTGAAGAGCTTCTCAAGTGTGCACCTTTACAAAGTTATTCAAATGTCTGAATCGTCGTTTCAATCACTTTGTAGAAGAGGCAACATTTCCATAATGCCCCCAACACTGTGCCCATTTTAAATGGCCTTCTCTTTATTGTGCGGATACGGAAGGTCAGAGGTCAACAGGGACTCTGAATGCATCATTAAGTCATTCTTTCTAAGCAACCAGAGAGGATCCTCATTTTGTTGGATCAACCTGTAAAAATGTGCTGTCATAGTCCAATGATAACTGCTAGATTCCACCAGCTGCGTGTCCGGCCCGTCTCTGCTTCACCATGTCAGCATAGCTGTTTTTTTTTACTCTACTCAGTGTGTGTGCTTTCACTGGCTCCCCTGCCCTGCGTCTCAGCTCTAATTCTATATTGTAATATCTTCTTATACTGTATTATTTAATTTGTTGCTAGTTCTACTTTATTGCCTTGTTAATTGTTTAGCACCAATACACCAAGTCAAATTCCTTGTATATGTAAATCTACTTGGCAATAAAACCAGATTCTGATTCTGATATCGGACATGTGGCTGCAGTAGCTGGGGATCAAACCCCCGAACTTCCAGTTGAGAGACGACCGACTTTACTACTAAGCCACAGCCACCACCAACATTCATTAACATATATTATAAGAAGCATCATGAGACATGAGGATAACCAAAATATGTACAGAACAAGCCTGGAGCTATGACATTAAGTGAAAGTATAAACCAGCACAAATGCACATTTTGTTACCTCACATTGCAGAGTTACACTGCTGGTACTGCAGTAGGAGCTGCATACATGTATACTGGACAGAGAGAGGCAGGAAGCCCGTGAGGCAGGTTGTCAGGGAGAGAAGTTTCCAGACAGCAAGTGAACTGTGAAATGTGCCAGTGAGTTAGAAACAGCATCTCTGAAACCTCTCAGTAAAAAGGGAAGCCACAACTGTGAGGGTATGGTGAACGTCGAGTTTCCATAAAGTTTCTCTTAAACATTTGATTTAAGCTGTCTCTACTTCTTCAGGGGGTTTGGGGAGAAGTAGTATGGAGCAGTCATTTATTCTAACGTGACTTAATAGAAGAAGAATGTTTTTGTTTTTTGAGTACTTAACATGACCTCAAATATTTCCAACAGTTATCAAAACCAGAGAGATATGTCATTTTATAGTTGTAACAGGAAGTGCCTTATGGCGGCAGAAGCCATGACATACACAACATGTTTAGTGTTGCCATGGAAACACAAGATGTTACCTCAAAGACCACTGCATAAGGAAGCTTAAGCTGCTACTGAAAGCTGTCATACTGTTGCTGTATGTGCTGCTGTGATAAAAAAAACAAAAAACATCCTGTAAATTATACTCGGATACATTAGCTCGTCAGTAAACATATTCTCTTCCTCAGGTCGGTTTCGCCCGTTGTCTTGACTACGGTCAACCCAGAGTTCGTTTTCATCTGGGGTGGGGGTTGGAGTAGCAGAGAGAATCACTCCAATGATTCCCTGCAAGCCTTTTTGATTGAGAGCCCCCTGGTGGTGGGATTTACATACTGT
Organism: Labrus bergylta; assembly: GCF_963930695.1. Lineage (NCBI taxonomy): Eukaryota > Metazoa > Chordata > Actinopteri > Labriformes > Labridae > Labrus > Labrus bergylta. The sequence goes on along the minus strand of NC_089196.1, from coordinate 2,986,224 downwards.
GTGTTTAAGTTTGTAATCAAGTCATTGCAGCTATTTGTGTGTATCATTCATACTCTAAGTATGATTACAAAGGGAGACCTGCATGATTTAAATATCTGTCAAAAAAGTTACATTTTCATTTATACAAGAGTCCCACTAAAGGTCATTGGAACAAGTTAGTGTACAATCAATGTTTGTACTGCAGACACTTTATAAAAAACATGCTTAAAGGTAGAACTTGAGACTTTTTGATCCAGTAGATGTCCCTCTTGAGCACCAGCATGAAACCAAAACAAACTGCTGTTTGGAGACACCTCCTCAATACTGAAGCCGCCGCTCTCCTCCATAGACACACCTCCAACCCCTCTCTCCCCCTCACGTTCACACATAGGAGTTTTCAATAAGAACGCACCATAATTAAACACCATTAAGTTCAAGAGGCAGATAAAATTGTCCTCTGCTTGAGCTGCATTGTTGTGTTAGCATGCGCTCTTTAGTTAGCTTGTAGCTTCACATTGCATGTAAACTGATGAGAATCAGAATCTAGAATACTGCATTTATTTCCGTTTTATTGGAAATATCACCAGTAGGTGGCAGTAATGCAGCTACAAGAATACAAGCTGCAGAAGACCAAGTAGAAGAAGGAGCCTGAATTCAAATGCAATAAAATGGAGGGAAAAATCACAGTTTTAAAAGTGACTTGCCTTCTTGAATAGATTTCTGCTCTTTCACCACTCACACACTCATGCTCATGTAGCCAGCATTTCCATTCATATTATGTTCATCTTATGATACTTTGGAGCCAGTCAATGTAGAGTTTGAGAAGTAGCCTGTTGTTAGCAAAACATTAGATAGTTTTAGCTTATTATTCAGAAAACATGACATTCAGACATTAACTTTTTTATTTTGTGTGAGTCCCTTACCTCTCTGCTCATCTTGACTCTCACATGTAGGAACAACCAAACCTGACTGACAAAATTTGACTTGCTATTGTAGAGGTGTTCCTGTTGGAATGTGCCAAGTGTGGGACATATGGAGGGGTGTAATGGTTTATGATAAATGGTTTATGGTAAACCAATAAATCAATTTTAAGTGTTTCTGAGGGGTCAACTTAATCTGTTTGAAATGTTTTATGAGATGTTTTTACTTTTAAACTATGCTATGTAAGCATTTAGTAACAATCATGACAATTGTCACTTAATTGATTTGTGAAATGGTGTGTCCTGTAGTGGGAGGAGCTATAAGTTATAAAAGCAGGACGTTCAAGGTGTTCTAGAGACATTGTCACAAAGGCAAACTGGATTGTAGCTGCTGTTAGCACACTCGCAGTTGCTGCCTACCGATCCCTTCTCTTCTATACTTGCCATAAAGCTCCAATTCTTCTGCTATGAATGAGCGTGATCTAAAAACTCTTACTAACATCTAAATAATCAGTGAGTATGTTCTTCTTCTTCTCTCTAGTTCTTGACTAAAACAGCTTTTATACACAAGGGGCGTCCCGTCCATGTAAACACGGCTCTGACAACAACACAGCCAGCGGGGACTCGAGCTTCTCACTCATTGTAGACAGTCATGACTCAGAGACACATTTACACAGGACAGACTTGATATGATATATTTATGTGTATATATCGCACATTCTTCATTTCATTGTTACAATAAATACATCTGAAGAAGTAGCTGTGTTGTGTAATTAAAGCCGAGCAGAACTTTGAGCTGTAAGCTTTCAGGTGGCATACAGGTGAACTAAACTAACTTTATTATTTGGTGTTTTTCTCTGAAGGAAAGATTAGGAAAAACGTTGTTCTTAAAGTAGATCGATGTGTTTTTCAAGAGCGTACTGTCTGTTTTTTCAAATGTATTTATTTTGTCAGTGTGGTAAATAGCCGGCTTCCAGTGTTAATCAATCCTATTATGAATGTATGAAGTGCTGATGAAAGAAACTTTTTCAGATTCATCATATCACAGTCGGGCTACATTGATCTGTTGACAGATGATTTTTTTAATAAATGCCGACATCAGCCAATTTACAAAGAAGCTCTTCAAAATTCTCCTGCACGGAAAAAAAATACTTTTTTCAAACAAGTCGACTGAGTGAGGGGGAGCCACAGACACACACACACACACACACACACACACACTGCATCTACTGCAGCCAAGTGTTGTTACAATGGGAACAAGACACATTTCACAGCTGTTTCAAGGGCCTTGAGGTTTCCAGAGATACAAAACCTGACCTTTAAGGCAACCTGAACGAAAAGATCTAAAAACATCTCTATGACACCGGCATGAAATAAAACTGTGAAACGACAATGAAGCTGTGAGTGTCTTCTTTGAATATGTTCTCTAAGTGTCTGATTTGAACTGACACATGGTTTGCAAACAGTAAGTTGAGGACTAACTGGTCTGTGTGTAATAATATGTAGATAAGTTGGAAGCAAAAAAGCTCTGAGGATGAGCCACCTAAACAATTCTACAACTCACTTATCCAAAGCGGCACACATCACAGAGTAATAACAACACAAGCGAGGATCTAGAGAGGAGGAAACAACGTCAGGAAGTGCAAACAAACAGCTTCAAGTCTGATAGGATACACAGGTACTGACAGGAAGTAACTAGAGGCAGAGCACAACATCAATAGCTGTTCTTGAGAGTTCTAACCAGCATCAAAACCATCCTAAATATCGTCATCATCATCATGCAGCTGTGGCTCAGTTGGTTGTTGGTTATCCCCAGCTCCTGCAGCCACATGTCTGATGTGTCCTTTAGCAAGACACTTAACCCCAAGTTGCTCCTGCTGCTTCATTGGCAGCGTATGAATGTGTATGAATGGATGAGTTAATACTGATGGACTCTTTACTCAGCAGCCTCTACCATCAGTGTATGAATGGATGAGTTAATACTGATGGACTCTTTACTCAGCAGCCTCTACCATCAGTGTGTGAATGTGTATGAATGGATGAGTTAATACTGATGGACTCTTTACTCAGCAGCCTCTACCATCAGTGTATGAATGGATGAGTTAATACTGATGGACTCTTTACTCAGCAGCCTCTACCATCAGTGTGTGAATGTGTATGAATGGATGAGTTAATACTGATGGACTCTTTACTCAGCAGCCTCTACCATCAGTGTGTGAATGTGTAGGTGTGACCTGTAAAAGAGCTTTGAGTAGTTAGAAAATAAATATACAGGCTCAAGTCCATTCACCTGTCAGGAGGCAAATGTCTTAAAAAGCCACCCTCGCTGCGTCTGTCAGAAATCTGCCACTCTAGTCAATGATTGTGTTTCTACAGTGACCTCCGCAGTCCTTCCCCGGAACGGGCCAGCAGAGCCATTATGCTCTGCTCTATTTAAAATATGCTACGAGTCTAATTTCAACAGTGTCTGATAATGCTGGATAATTATGCTATTTGATCAAATATATTATTCAAAATAACTTAATGGTCACGTGCAAAATACACTTCACAGTGTTTAATGCATACTAATACAATATGTGTCTCTAGTCTGTCTACAAATCCCCCAATGATGAGAAAAGTCCATTCTCTCCATCTTCTGCCTGCTCCGCTTTTCAGAGTGCTCAAACAGGCCGTTTGGAGATTTTCCCTTCATGACATCACAAAGGGCAGTAGCCCCTCCCCCAGGTGGGTGACACTCCCACAGCTAGGTGTTTGTTCTGCCCTCTGAGTCCGCCTTCTCACCGTAAACAATAGGACATGGAGCGAGAAAGACCGAGACACCCGAGCCCTTCCAGAGAGGGGGCGTGGTCAGACACAGCTCATTTACATATTTAAAGGTACAGGCACAGAAACAGCCTGTTCTGAGCAGGGCTGAAATAGAGGGGTTTATAGACATGATCAAATACAGGATCAGAGTGGATTTAGAACAAGAAACTTCACACACATGTTTTGGGGCGCTCTGAGACTTATTTACACTGATTGAAGAGGAGGACAATATGTGACCTTTAAGAATATAAACTAACTTAACAGTAACAAATGTCTCCTGACTTTATAGACTACCACCATTAACAAAATGGCCGCACCTGGGTTAAGCACAACTCGCATAGGGAGTTTCCCTTTTCTCTTACCGCAAAGAAATACAAATAAACCCTTATCTTTAACATCAGATCATTTACTCAACTACATGAACTTCAAATACTTCAATTATATTTGACCTGTAATTTACATAGGAAAGAAATGATGAGACAGAAAACATTTCTCAGAAAACAAAACCCTTTCAGATGGTCTGCCCCAGTGATGGCAGCGATGACATCATCAACCCTATAAATACCCAGGAAGTGCTGGGCCAGCCCCTTTAGCTGCATGGGACCACATGGAGAACTGGACAACAGAACAAACAAAAGTAAGTATGGACAACAGACAAACAATGATATATTACAACTCCAGAAACTAAATAAAAATGACTGAACTGAATCAAGACTGTGTGTTTGCTTTAAGTTGATTTATACTTTGATGTGACCTGTAACTTAATGCTAACACAAACAAACGTGGGATAGTAAGTGCTGCATGTTGTTACACAAGCAAAAAAATCATCCTAGCAAAATACACAACTGTAAAGAATAAAGTGATTTGATATTAAATTAAGATTTAAGTGACAAGTGGTGAGTAAGAAAAGAGCATTTCACCCACTTTGTCACACTTATCATTTTGATCCTGTTGGAATAATTTTGAACAACACAGAGCCTCAGTCTGGGTACGGCATGGTGAACATCAGCATCACACTTTCACATCACTTTGTTTAATCTGAAAGAAATGAGAAGATGTCAGTTCAGTTCGTGACCAGTTTGTGACCCGTACATTATGCAGTGAGACACAAAGTGAGCCGCTGGACATTTTGTTAGGTTCAGAGGTCAGCAATCATTGTACGTGAGGGGCGTCTGTAAAGAAGCTGTTTGGACACACAGGCTCATGATGGTGTCCTTGTCCTGTCCGCTGCCCAGAGGCCTCCAGGTTCGGGGTGTGGAGCAGGAATCAAAAAAGCAAATCTCAGCATTCTGCCAGCACAGCCTTCATTTATAGGAAGCATGGATGTCGCGCAGCTGCATTGGAATGAAGTAAACGTGTTCGCATGTTCTCATGGAATTCTCATGTCTGACTGAAGATGCACTCACTCTATGTAAAGTTGTCCCGTACCGTGCTTAAACGCGATTGTCCCCTCTTACCATTCCTCCGCTGGCCTGCACTCACACTGCTCCTGGACTAACCGGGCCTGAGCACATAACGTAGTAATACAGCGCATGCATGACTTCATGTGATCATGAAGTGAAGACAGGCGGACTCAAAAATATAGAATTTAAAAAAAACAAAAGAACACTTTCAAGCATGCCAGGGCCAAGGAAGTGTACCGGATCAGAGCACTCACACTAGTCAAACAAACTGGACTTTTGGGGTGAAGTGTGCTTAGGAACAGTACAGATTGCCTAGTCTGAGTGTGCCCTCATTCACTAAGCAGCTTGAGCTGTTTTCATACATGCACTGCTGATGATTTCTAGAAACTCTCAGGACAGGCTGCCCCTGTCAAAAAGGGGAGAGTCAAAAATAATTTGATTGGCCTCTTCCCTCCTCTGTACATCCTATATTAAATAAAGCATGTTTCACTTTATGTAGTTTGACGCACTGTTCCCATCCACTTTCTCACCCTTAGCACAGTGAGAATACTTCCACTTCAAAGAAGCTCTTAAGACTTTTCCACTCTTTCCTGCTCTTCACTGAAATAACAAAGGATGATGAAGGACCTTAACTCGTCTCCTCTGGCCGTCTGTGTGGAAAGGAAAGCTGCGACTCTGTCTTCACTGTGAGAAGCGCTGTGCTGCGTGTCTGGGCTCCTGCCGGGGACTCTGAAATATTCATGGTATAAATATTGCAAGGTTCCGCGTCTAATAAAAGCGCTGGTCTTTATTAACGAGGTGACTGAGGGATCCATTGATCAAGCTTTCTGTTTTATGTCGTGAAGATTTTCTCCTGCGCCACTTCTTCTCTCCTTGTCTCACATTCCTACACTGTGTACGTCTTTCTCTCGCTGGCACTGAGTGACCCACTCTTTAATACACACATTTAGAGGCTCTGCAGGCTTTCTCTCTAAAGACGTACTTGTCACAATGTCTCTGTTTATTAGTGGATGACCGTCTCTGTCTGTCTCGCACTCAGTTTATTATTTCATCTCTCTCTCTCTCTCTCTCTCTCTCTCTCTCTCTCTCTCTCTCTCTCTCTCTCTCTCTCTCTCTCTCTCTCGGCCTTGTTTTAATGGCAGCCCAATTAGCCGGCCTGTCTGAGGACGGCTGGAGTTTTTGAGGAGCACTTAACATCAAAGTTCAGTGAGAAACAGACACGCTAGGTGACGGTGAGATGCTGTAAGCTCATTCCTCTGCTGTAATTGTGAGTCAAAAGGAAGTAGAACTACAACCTCTTCTTCCTGAACACCTGACCCGTGTTATAGGACTGATGTCGAAATCACTCACTTCTTCTTCCTAGTGCACCTTTTACTTCTACCCTATTCAAAGCCTGCTTTAGAGAATGCACCACAGAGCCATTAATCATATGGCAGTGATTGTTATACTGCATTTTATGATTTTTAGCATTGTTTGTTGATGCTTCAGCAGTTCAAGCGAGAACTTAAAAACACTCAAATAAGGTTACTCAAGTGGCTCATAAAGAGGAATACCTGAAAGCAAATATTAGATTTTATAGAAGTTTCATAATTCCCCACCTGATCATTTGTGTTCAGCATCCAGGCTCCGACCTCATCACTCCTCGTAGTTTTATTTAGCTTGCAAAAATTTGAGGAGTGATGGGATGATATCTTAAATGCCCCCAGTCAGAGCCTACAGTGGGTGCTGGGGTGGTGGTGTGGCTGAGCAAGAGTGCAGTACTGGTGTAGGTCGTGATGAAAGAGCAGAGGCAGGGAGCAAAAATACGCTAGCTTAAATAGACCACCAATTGGAAAGAGGTGCCGTCAGGTGATTGTGGAGAATGACGCATGTCAAGTGTGAAATCAGCGCAGCTGGAGTTGTCTGTTGCCCCTCATTTTAAAAAAGTCGATTTATTGTGTTAGTCCAACTAAAACTGGAGTTTTTAAAGGAGCAATCTGTATCTCTGACACCTAGTGTTTAAAATGGGTACTGCAGTCTAAATTCTAAACATTGTAGAGAGCTGTCTCCCCCCCTCCTCTCTAGAGTCGATGCTCATGCAGGTCACCATGTGGTGGACACTGAAGCTTCAGTGTTTATCCAGCTTTGCATGGGTCTGTAAACCTTTCTGTGTTCTAACCTCTCTCCATTTTCTCTCCACCGCCTACCTTCTCTGGTCCAAACAAATCCAGAGCATTCAGGAGCAGAATCTAAAGTTAGAAGGAGGACATACTGGCTGCTGCATTGTTGTTAGAGAAGCCAGCACTTCAGCATAGCATGTTTCCTTAATGTCTGATCATATAGTAAGATCACTTTATCATTTCACTCACTACACATCTTACTGATCGGTCCATTATAATCCATGTAAACATGTTGCTAAGATAAATAATGAATAAGCTGAATGATCCACAAGAAGAAACATCGCTTTAACTGGATTCTTGATTGGCATGGAATGAACTGATTGGACAACAAGCTAGTTTTTATAACAACAGATATGTTAAATTTATGTTTTAAAGAGGAAATATTGTGAAAAATCCACTTGTACAGTGTTTTTGAACATATATTTGGGTAACCTGAGTGTCTACTGACCCACAAAATGTGAAATAAATCCATCCAGTCCTTTGTTTGTGGTCTGCATAAGTCTTACAACACAGAGAAAAATGCTCCGTTTCAAATGTGCTCTCCTTGTGATGTCACAGTGGGATTCTGGTAAAAAAAAAAAAAAAAATCCCCTCCCCTTCCCTGGTATCTCCACACATGGACTCCACCCCCAGCCTAGAACAAACCTTTTGAGCAGGTCCGCCATTTTTATTCTCTCTACAGAGGAGTGATGTCTACGGGGAAAACTCGGGTGGTGGTGGTGGGGGGGGGGGGGGGGGGTATCATTGCATTTAAAGAGACACACACACCAAAATGGAGCGTTCAGATAGAGCTGGTTTATACAGGGTCACAAACCTCCTCTGGTTCTTGATTCATGTTATATTTTGACCAAAGTACAGCACAGATGTTTCATTTAGACCACAGGGGACTGTTAGAAAAGGTGGAGAAGAGGGACAACATGTCCTCTTTAAAACTCCAAAATTGACGTTGGGTAGATTTGGTAATAAATATAATCCATCATACAGTATTTATGATATTAATAAAAATGAAAGAATCTCAATCTGCAATGTCAAGTAACCCAAAAAAGACGGCAGCAAGTGTTAGGAGAGGAAATGAACTCGTAGTTATGAATTAAAAAAAACAAAAATAAATCAATTAAAGAAACTCAGATTTGAAGGTTGAAGCTGTGATTCACTGCTGAAAGGGGATTCATACAGAGAAACAGCAGGATGCAAGCTTTTCATGGATAAAAGTAGCCAAATACAAAGAAACACAAATCTTTTCACCTGTTAAGCAACCTGGAAACAGCGTGATGACTGCAGCATGCATGGCTGCCTCTGGACCCGGCTCATTGGATTTACTGATGTTACTGATAATGGCAGCTGAATGAACTGTGGAGCAGACAGAGAGATCGTGTCTGTGCTGTCACATACAATTAAGAAGTCCATTGGGAAGACACGGTGGGAAATGTGGGCAAAGTCAATCTGGTAATTTAAAGATCCATTCAATCAATGGCGGTGTTTCTACAGAGACTTTAATCTACAAATATCAGGATTAACAGTCTTTGAAAGAATAAAAGCCACAGAGAAATATGGCTTAACGGAAGAACATTACATTGGAAATGAGTCTCTAATCTTCATGCTCTTGATCTATGCTTTTTCTGTGTATACAGGCCAGTCAGAGTGAGGGAAATAACTTCAGGAGAGAACACTGCTTGCACTGTTTTGTCTTTTATGGGTCCCTTCACGAGTGGCCATTTTCCAAGTGCTGAGTATTTCCCACGGGAGCCATCTTCGTTAGGCTGAGTAGCTCTCCCTCATTTTGCACAAGACTCTGAATCATGGCTGTCAGCAGGTGGTTCAGACTGCAGGAGTGTATTCTGATAAAAGCCTGATATATATAAGTACCACCAGTACATCGATGCTGGAGCTACATAAGTGCTGAACTCGGGTTATTCTGTTTTCTGAGGTTTGTCCACAGAGGACTCTGTGATTCATGCTTAAAAGGTTTTCTTGGATTAGTCTGAATTACTTGAACATAATTTATATTGATTTGATATTTTCTTGAACTCACACAGCCAGGGGTAAAGCAGTGGTTACACCACAAAATGAATTTCATATCTAAATCGAAAAGGTAGTTTCGACTTGCAGGCCTGGTTTTGTTATTTGCCTCAAAAGAGCTGCAGAGTCCAACAGAGTCGGTCTTAAACTAAGTCGGTCTTAACTCTGCATTCTAAGTCCAACGTACATTTAATGGCAGGGTTGGTAATTTTCGAGAACTAGCATGATTTTGAAAGTAGAATTCCCTCAGTGCTCCACCTACACCGACCCCCTCCCCTCCCCTCTGTGCTCCCTCATAAGCCACGCCCCCTCACATACATGCACGAGCGCCGTTGCTCCAGAAGCGGACCTCAGCTCATCGCTAAGCCCTATGAGAGTCTGATTTAAGGGCTTGAACCAAAGACTCCAACTTAGTTAAGAGACAAAGTTTGAGAAGCTCTGAGTTACAGCAACATGAGAAGGAGCGTGTTGTGTGGTTTACTGCATAAATCTCAACTGGTGGGTGTAAAATGTTCAATATCCAGAGAGGAGAACAGTCCTTCCAGCTCACAGAACAAAATCATAAGCTCACAGTGATTTACGAGCATGTAGTCTCTGTTTAGTACACTCAATGGGTTTCCCAGGTGTACAGCAACAAAATACAGCAGTGCTCCGACACAGCTCAGAAAGTTGCAATCATAACTGATTATAAGCAAAGATTTTCAAAGAAGGCTGATGGGTCTCCTTGGTAGGGTTTTAGCTGCTGGTTTTTACATAACCTTTAGCCAAATATATGTGCACCATAAAGGACTCCTACTGTGAAACTGAAATAAGGATCGCCGACAAAGAATCGCAGTAAAAGCACTGGAGACAGATAAAGCACGCTAGCTGCTTTTGAGAAGCCCTTTCAGCCTTCTAACTTTGTTTTTCCTTGTGAACACTTTGGAATAGAAACTTTCAATGGTGTATTCACAACAGGAAGGTTTGAAAAATGAAACTGGCTGCATTATGTTTGGGAGAGTGATCAGGTTTTGGGTTTTGATTGCCTGAAAGCAATGGAAAAGGAGCTCATCAACGCAGAGGTGGAAGACAATACAATTATGGCAGATGGTTTTGGAAACTAGTGCAAAGCCACGGCAAAATCCAAGGTAAAGATGTTTAAGTAAGATAATGTAATGTGTGTGCTGTAAACTGATCATAGTTGGATAAGTTCTAGTTCTAGTTCACTTTGCGCTTCAGCCTTTTGGACCCTTTTTCACCATGTTTGGCATGTATGCTTCTATGACTGTCATACCTTTGATAACAACACAGCCTATATTATGTTAGAATATTAAGTTACTCATGAAATGTTCGATTAGAAGCTTGTATTCAAAGTCGATAAATAGAATTCAATTATGTAAGCGCTATAGTTCCTCCAATAACAGCACCCCTGATTTAAAACCTCTTCCCCCGGCTCTCTGCTCAAGGGTCCCCTTTAAGAACCACTTTAGCCGTATTAGTAGCTGATCCACTTCAACCCAGTACAGATGTTAATGCAAATATGCACAAGGCAAAAACAACAGAGTTTGAGTCAGTACATCTTGTTTCAATGTTTGTACAAAGAATGAACTAAAGCCTCAGATGCTCCTGAAGATCGGTTCTTTCCTGATCAGTAGAAATATAGAGCCACATGAAGCTCATGTTCTCGTAGCAGCTGCAAGGAGATCAAAGCTAAACTCTAAGTTTTTATAGAGATGGCAGATGGGTTTGGATGGAAAATGCATCATCTTGCATGCTGCAAAAAAAATAAGCGTATAAATCTTCGCTTCAAAGTGCAGTCAGGGGGCATTTATTTTAAAGGTTGCACCTGTTACAGACTTTTGTTTTTGTGTTCAACCTTCACAGTTTGAAAATACAGAATCTAGCAGCATTAAAACAACAACCTGAAATGTGACCTGTTATGATGACTGTTCGAATCTAAATCCACTCTGATCCTGTATTTGATCATACCTATAAACCCCTCTATTTCAGCCCTGCTCAGAACAGGCTTACATGTTACCTTTAAATGTAAATGAGCTGTGTCTGGACACGCCCCCTTTCTGGAAGGGCTCGGGTGTCTCAGGCTTTCTCGCTCCATGTCCTATTGTTTACGGTGAGAAGGCAGACTCAGAGGGCAGAACAAACACCTAGCTGTGGGAGTGTCACCCACCTGGGGGAGGGGTTACTGCCCTTTGTGATGTCATGAAGGGAAAATCTCCAAACGGCCTGTTTGACCACACATTTTCTGAAAAGTGGAGCAGGCAAAAGACGGAGAGGATGGACTTTTCTCATCATTGGGGGGGTTGTAGACCGACTAGAGGCACATGTTAGTGTTAGAGAAACATGGTGAAGTGGATTCTGCATCATATGTGACCTTTAAATTAACTGTTGATTCTCCACTAAATAACACAACTAAATAAGCGCAATCGCTTGACAAAGGAAACGTGGCAGATGAAATCCAGAAGAGATCTCTGCCAGGTTGGGGTTAAGACATCCTCATAATAATCACAAGAATAACAGATAGACAGTCTGTCATAGCATCCTGCAGCTATGAGATGTTAGTAAGGCAGCAAGTGAAACTGCTAAACTCATGTTTAACTGCTCCGGCAGATGTGTCTGATTTCCCTCCTGTTCAAAGAGATTTCCATGTGGCCGAATTCAGGTCAGCCAATTCATAACCATTCATCTAATAGGGGGGCTGGTTTAAGTATCACTGAGGCATTTCCAACAGCCTCGATGGCTGCTGACGATGTGGAACACTCTGAATGTGCTGACATGTCAGTTTTGACAAATGAGATGGAATAAAATGTTTATATTATTTGTAATCAGAGAAAGTCCACTATGTTGCACCACCATGTTTCTACAGTAGCCCAGAATGGACAAACCAAACACTGGCTCTAAATATAGCCTTGCATAGCTTGTTCAAGTATCACGACCACTGCAGGTCAAGAACCAGGGCCTCCATCTTGGAGGACCATTGCCTCCATCATTGGGATTCAACCTAAACACTAGGCCATCTGGGCCCCATAACATTTTTCTTTAATTGGACGTGAACCACATTCTTTTGTGTGAAACTCCACCCATCTACATTCATTTTCCTCCATCTGTGGACTTTCTTGCTCTTAAAACTACACCTGGGGCGTCTCATACAGACACAATGGATTTACACTGATGTCACCTGAAAAGCCCGGTGTGTCACTGCAGGAGTAGCAGAGGGGTGATGACAAATCGCTGGTATGTAATGAGTTGGGAATTAGCTGGTTTGTAGAGGTGACTGAGACCCCTGACCTCTGAACAGAACAGCACTGGAGTGTGGAGTAAGATGAAGATGTAGGGAATAGAAACCTCTTTGATTGAATGTTGGCTGATGATGCTTTAAGAATTAACAGTTAAAAAGTAACTGTGAGGATGTTAGCTACCTAGCATCGCAGCCTACTGCTACATAACAGGTTTTAGGGCCTGCCGCCTTGTTTGCCAGGCAAACCCAACCAATGCAGAGAAGCGTTGTCAGTGCTCAATGTCCTGAGCACAAACAAAAACAGCTGTTTTTTATTACTGCAGTCACAGTGCTCTTCGTTTGAAAATAGATAAACATTTGGAACACTTGTGCACTCGTTAATATCACTTCTACTTCACCGACCAATCAAAATAGAGAAGGGACGGGGCTTACTATATCAATTTGCCAGGATAAACAAATTTGACTCGTCTTATCGAAGTCAAATTCTACATTTTTCTAGGTCTAGGTCTAGGCTGTTGGAAAGCTCCTGTCTAGGCTGTTGGAAAGCTCCTGCTAATGCCAGATTCCTTTACATTTTTTTCTTTGTATAATTTCCTTGAATTTTGAAAAAATATTAAGCATAATAATGTTGCTTTATTGATCCCACAAGGGGAAATTTGTTTTTACACTCTGTCTAGTTAACATGCTACACAAACATAGGCTGAAGTACACACACATGCACAAACAGGATCCTATGGACATGCATTAATGCAGAGGTTTCAGAGTGAGGGGGCTGCCTGCAGTGGGTGCTCCTGACCTTGTTAGGTGTCTTGCTCAAGGGCACCTTGGCAGTGCTCAGCAAGTGGACTAGCGCCTCTCCTGCTATTTCTGGACTTGGTCCGTGCTGGGACTTGAACCAGTGACCCTCCGATTCCCAACCCAAGTCCCTACAGACTGAGCTACTGCCGCCCCATGTGTAGTATGTGGAGCATTGTAAAACAGAATTAACGCTGAAGTGCCTCAAACCACCTTTCCAAACCCAGCAACAACAAGTGGCTCAGTTGGTAGAGTATGTCTCAACCTCTCAACCAAGAGGTTAGGGCTTCAATCCCCGGCTCCTGCAGCAACATGCCCGATGTGTCCTTGGGCAAGACACTTCAGCTAGAATTGCTCCCGCTGCTTCGGCGACAGCGCATGAATGTGTATGAATATGATTAGTTACTTCTGGTCACTTTACACAGCAGCCTCTACCATCAGTGTGTAAATGTGTAGGTGTGACATGCGGTGTGAAGTCAGAAGACTAGAAAAGCGTTATATGAGCCCAAGTCCATTTACCATTTAATCGATGTCGAGGGGGCTGCCACAGCAAAAACAGCCGTAAATTGACCCCAGGCTGTTATTAGCTGCAGCATTCTGAGGAGTTGCAGTTTGTGCCTGAAAATAAAATAAATACATAACTGAACATGTTGAGTAGGCTGTACGGCTGGCTCAATGTATGCTTTCTTAGTTCAACACTTAATCATTATATCACTACATAAAATTACAAATAATGAATGCTGTGAGCTTCCACGGGCAAATATAGAGAAATAGTCCAGCCCCATCTACATAACACATCGTTTTTAATTTAATTGGCCATCTTGGGATTTCATGGCCACATCTACATTAACTGTACATGAACATGGAGGTTGCATCCATTATAGTTGGGCCGGATTGAGCTCCTGAGTTGTAATACCTTATAGATGCACAGTTACGTGAAGTCATACATAAGTCCAGGAAGCACAGAAGAAACTGCCTTTCAGATGAATTCATCCTGAAACACTCAAGATCGGTTTCACATAAAAGGCTTATCAAGGTGTGATAGTCAACGTGTTAGCTGCAGCATACACACGGCAACATGAGCCTCTTTTTGGGTGGTCATGTTTGTGTCCGCAGTATTACAGTATTAGCTTCAGCCTGCACCAACCCCCGAAGGGAAACAGATTTCACTCAGATTGGGTTTGGTTTGCATCGTGATGAGTGAAACCTAATAGCACCTCTTCCTCAAACTGCTGCGTCTCACTTTCCTCTTTGCTACACTTGCATTTTTGAAAGATGCATCTAAACTTTGCTCTTGGAAATATGTATACTCTAGAAAATATATTTTCTTGGTCAGCTTGTTACTGTGAAAAACGGAGTCCTGGATAAACACACTATACTGTATGTTCCTCCCAGGGTTAGGGGGTTTGGGTAAGGGGGTTTGGGTTAGGGGGTTTGGATTAGGGGGTTTGGGTTAGGGGGTTTGGGTTAGGGGGTTTGGGTAATAGGGTTTGGGTAAGGGGGTTTGGGTTAGGGGGTTTGGGTTAGGGGGTTTGGGTAAGGGGGTTTGGGTTAGGGGGTTTGGGTTAGGGTCATATGTGTATCAAAGTGTGTTGGTTATTATTAGACCCTCCTTTGTGGGACTTTGTGCTCTTGATTTGTTTGTCTGTCTTTGTGCTGCGCTGCAGTAGCCCGCTCTTGATTGGGAAAAGGTTGACAGTGCACGCCGGCCACTGATTGGATGGAAGTGTGTGCTTGCCTGTACATTATTGGAGGGTAGCTGAAGTCGAGATCAATTGGGTGTTTGTAAGAATCATAATTTCTCTAAGCAGTCCGGTCTGGTGTAGGGGAGATATTTTTTGCAGATGATGTGCTTCTGTTTGCGTCCTCAGACTGGATCCTCCAGCAGGCATTTAGCATGCTAAGCAGCTGGGATGAGGGTTAGCACCTCCAAGTCCGAGGCCATGGTTCTCTGCTGGGAAACGCTGGATTGCTGGTGGGTAGTGAGTCTTTTTCCCAAGTGAAGGAGTATTTCGGAGTCTTGTTCACAGTCAGGGTAAGATGGACAGTGAGGTTGACGGACAGATTGGTGCAGTATCAGCATTAATGTAGGGGTGGTACCAGACCGTGGAGGTGAAGAGGGAGCTTAGCCTGAAGGCAAAGCTTTCGATTTACAAGTTGATCTTCATTTCCAACTCTCACCTATGGTCATGAGCTGTGGGTAGTGAACTGAAAAGTAAGATCCAAGGGACAAGTGGCTGAATAAGTTTCCTCTGGATGGTGTCTGGACTCAGCCTAAGAGAGAGGAGGAGGAGCTTGGACATTCAAAGAGAACTCAGAGTAGAGCTGCGCCTCCTTGGCATTTAAAGGAGCCAGTTGAGTGGGTTCAGGCGTCTGATAAGGAGGTCTCCTGGACACCTCAGGGCACGTCCAAAGGGAGGAACGACTGGGAACGACTCAGAATCCCCCCAGGAGGAGCTGGAAAAACATTGCTGGGGGGGAGTGAAGTCTTTGTTGACTTATTTTGTCTGTAGCCAACACAACCAGGACGTTGGTAAGCAGAAGAAAATAAATGAATGAATGGATGGACAGGTTTATTGTCTGATTAAAAATTAAACCTATTTTTTCCTGATTTACATAACATTACCTGAAGCGTGTTGTCGAGGAAAATTTTAATTATCCACTGTGACCTTTTATTACTTTTTAACGTCAAACATCCATTTGTGACAGCTGGCCTCAGTAGTTTCCATAAATTCTTTTTTTTTATTTTTTTTTATCAGGAGCTGTGAATGGGGAGACAGACAGAGAGAGAGAGAGGGGAGGGAGAGAGAGAGAGAGAACAAAACAGCATTTGTGGGAGCCCATCGTGTTTCCTGAAACCTTGATAAAGTGCGAGGCTTGGCGTTTGGATACGGCCGTTAATTAGCTCTCCCTCCCTCGTGGGGTCTGCCTGATTGAGCGACTAATGGTTTGCTTTAAAGTGCTGAATGAACAAATGTGTGCGTGTGCGTATCAACTGAGTGTGTGCATGTGTTTCAGAGTGCTTTGTTTGGTTTGTGAATGGCATATATCCCAATGTGTGTGTGCTGATTAGAGTGTCTTTATCTGTCTGTGTGAGTTTGCAGTCTGGTGTGTGTGTGTGTGTGTGTGTGTGTGTGTAGTGCGTCAGCATTTCTACACACTTGACTAATGCTGTTTGGAATGGCAGGGGATTGGCAAAGTACACCTTGAGTGGAATAGACCTATGTTTTTATTTAATTGCTTGGAATTGGATTAGTTGTGAATTTTTTTTTTAGGGCGGGGTTGGGCTCGCCTCGCCACTTTAATCATGAGAACACATCCTCTGTGATTAGGCGTCTTAACCCACGGTGGTGCTAACACAGCTGTGAGGTCATTCTTGTAGGATGTAAGTGTGCTTGACCTTTGAACATGTTTTAATCCATGTTTTATCTGCTCTAAAGAAAGTCCTTAAAGGGTTCGGATTCATCTTTCATACCAACATGGAACCAACTTTCTTGGTTAAAATCATCTTAATCATCAGAGTGTCTTTTTTTCTTTTTCTTTATTGTTTATTTTTAAAGGGGCAGCGCACAATTAAATGTAATTGCACCAGAGTTAGCTAAAAAGCTAATTTGCATCTGTTGTCCCTGTGCAGGTAAACAAATAATACAAAGCAGGAAGTACATCATTTAAAATAACAGAATATGTAAAAAGAAGTCAATTTGTGTCACATTACACTTCATAATATATTAGATTAAATTCATAAATAGAAACAATCACTGCATAAAACGCTTTGAATAAAAAAGTCCATTGGTATAAAAAGTGGATCAGCATGATGTGCAGGGCAAATATTAGTGATTACAGTTTTTGGGCTGATTTTATCCAGAACTTCAGACTGGTTTTAAACTCTGCAACATTTGATGAGTCTCTAATGTTTGTAGGTATAGAGTTCCACTTTCTCACTGCTGTAATTGAAAAGGCAGATTGACCGAATGTCCTTCTTCTGAACTGTGGCACCCAGTCCCCCCCCTGGTGGATGCTCGAGTCCTCCCAGCTCTGCCACAGCTGGGCTCCTTTAGATGCACTCTGAGTAACTTCAAAGATGTCAGGACATTACCGTCAGACGAGTCCCCGAACAACCATCACCTCTGAATAATCACATCCTGCTTAGTGTCCTCTCAAAGGGATTATTAAAGGAAGTTCTCTTATCAGGTTGATGAGCTGAATATTTGCCTGAAGTGTTTACCGCAGTGAGCCCATGTGGATACGCACACGTGTGAGTAGCTGATCTCAAAACACTCCACAACCACACAAACCACATACTAACATACTAAGACACAACCTACTAACCCGACTGCCACTGCCAATTTCCTCATAGTCAGTGCACGCCGCAGTCCGTCAGCGCCTCGCATGCCTTTTGCCGTCACTATACTCAATGCTCCTGTTTCAACAGCGAGCGCCGTGGTCCGTGGTCCGTCTCCAGAGCGTGCCAGCCCTAAGCTACGAGTCGATTTTCAGTGAAGCCTGCTGGAAGCACACATCAAGCTGAACGGAATATATCAACTCGAACAGGAAGTCAGACAAGAAAACACACAGAGCTGCCGGTCAATTTCAAAATAAAACACTTTAAACAGAGATACAGAAAGATGGTATGTTCCATCACTTTTTCAACCTTACGTCCAAACAGAAACTGAATGAAAAACAGATCATCCTCAAAAGGACAAAGCATGTTGTTTGCACATTTTTCTCTTTATTCCCGCGTGATCTTGAAGTTCTCCTGTGATCATGGCTGCGCTCACGCTCCAGAAACGGATCCAGTGGGGCAGGGTAAGCGCCGTCCGATGGAGAAAAAACTGTGGTGTTGTCAGAACGCAGTAAGTGAGTCTGCTGTTTGCGGATAATAAACTACGAGTCAATTGACTCATGGCCTCATGGCCTCAAATATGTATTTCAATTCTGAGCTGCGTTGGTTAAGCTAGCACAAAGCTACAAGCAACCATTGGTAGAAATCAGTATGTATGTAGTATCAGTATGTATAAGTTCATCACTAATACAGCTATTCAGTAATTTTTATATTTAAGCCTTTTCTAACTTTAAGCCTACATGTATGCTGCTTGATGGCTGGTTGACAAGCTCCGCCATCGGACAGTTGGACAATCACAATGCATTTTGGGATGGTTTATCATGATCAGTGTCCTCCGGTATCGTAACTATCTGGCCAATGTAGCATACGTCTTGGTAATTGTTTCATACACAATAAACTGCAGACTATGACTTTGGAACGTTACACATACTCAGTGTCGTTGTCTTTAGTTTGAATAGTAAAGTATGCAGCTTCAGACACTCTTTATCTGTTTCAGATGATGTCAAGTCAAATGGTGTAGCAGGGGGTTATATATTGAAAACATCTGATCATGGGGTTGTCTCTTATTGTTGGGGCGGCTGTGGCTCAGTTGGTAGGTGGCTGGAAGGTCGGGGGTTTGATCCCCAGCTCCTGCAGCAACATGTCCGATGTATCATTGGGCAAGACACTTAACCCTGAATTGCTTCGTCAGCAATATACATATCAACGTCTTTCATCAGTATGTGAATGTGTAGGTGTGACCTGCGGTGTAAAAGTGCTTTGAGAAGTCCATTTGCCATTTGACCTTCCAGTTGAGCGACAACCGGCTCAACCACTGATCCACAGCCGCCCAGTGGAGGAATATGAGAATGTTTGAAGGTTTCCTCCTGAAGCTGTTTCTGTTTCAGTAACATTATTGTCTGCACAGATAACTGAACGCTTCATTACACAGGGGCAGACATGTCAAACATTATCAATCACAAAGGGACATCTCACAGCTCATAAAGCCATGAAACTATCTTAAATGAATATTCTGACAACCTTAGTTTTCTCCCACAGTCTCATCTCCCATTAAAGTGTCCTCAGCTTTTAAAAGGGATGACAGCAGCTGATGTGATTGGAGGTTATTAGAGCCCGCTCTTACTCCACAGGCCCCAAACTGAATTCCTCCTCTTAATAATGTATCTCTCCTCTTCCTCACACTGCTGCTCCTTGGAACTGCACTACGGACTCGGCTGTCATTGCTGAATAAGTCGGTCACAGTCATGTGCACCAGCTCTCGTTCTGAAATCGAGGAAAAGTCGATGCCTCAGAGAGGTCGTCGGGGTTCACTCTAAAGGAAGCACTTCTCCGACTTCTTTCAGAAACAAAGAGCTCCTCGCGATGAAGAAGGAAGACTTCACTCTTAACTCTTCTCCCTCGATCTTCCCCCCTTGTCTCTTAGCCTGCCTTACACTCACAAACCGCCCCACTTAACCTCTCTTTAAACGTCTCTCTTAACACCTCTCAGCGTCTCTATTAGCCCCGTTCTCACCGCTACCTCTTTGTGTCTCTCTTTCAACCCCTCCGTGCTTCTCTCTTTCCCATTCTTCTGACTCATCACACAAGCGTTGAAACAGAGAGAGGCTTTGCTGGAGTCGACGCCACGGCAGCAGAACTGGGCATTTGCTTTTCTGTCCTCTGGGCTTATCCGTCTGTCTCACTTCATCTAGTTTTCTGCCTCCTTTTTGCTGGGGCTGCTTCTGAAATCATCTTAAATTTCATCAACTGGAGACTCGCGTTTGGTCTTCATAACCCCGGCTCTCTTCAACATCCTTGTCTGTTCTCCCATGCCTTTATTGTCTGTTTCACCTTCCCCACATCCTCTCTCCATCAACACAAGCATTTATGCTTTATTTCTGAGTTCATCTGTTTCATTAAATTATTTCCTGACTGTTTTCATCGCCTCTTCTTTAGTAGTTCTTTCCTTTTCCTGCCACCTGTGTTCCCGCTCTGCTCCTACTGATTTACTTTCATATTTCAAAGTGATTTCTTTGGTTGTGTGAGTGTTTGTGCAACACTGTGTTTTGCTGGAAGTTTGAGGAGAAAGTTGTGAATGTTTGGCAATTAAAGGGGCCCCTCACATGTTTTTATGTTATTCAGCTTGTGTCAGCATTAATATGTAGAAGCTCTGATCATAAATAAGTAAATAAGTTTTAGAGCTCCCCAAAACATGTGTGTGAAGTTTCTTGTTCTAAATCCACTCTGATCCTGTATTTGATCATGTCTATAAACCCCTCTATTTCAGCCCTGCTCAGAACAGGCTATTTCTGTGTCTGTACCTTTAAATATGTAAATGAGCTGTGTTTGACCACGCCCCCTCTCTGGAAGGACTTGGGTCTTTCTCGCTCCATGTCCTATTTGTTTACTGTGAGAAGGCAGACTCAGAGGGCAGAACAAACACCTAGCTGTGGGAGTGTCACCCACCTGGGGGAGGGGTTACTGCCCTTTGTGATGTCATGAAGGGAAAATCTGTTTGAGCACACATTTTCTGAAAAGTGGAGCAGGCACAAGACAGAGAGGATGGACTTTTCTCATCATTGGGGGGTTTGTAGACGGACTAGAGACACATATTACTGTTAGCGGAACATGGTGAAGTGGATTTTTGGGAATATGTGACCTTTAAAAACGTCATCTTGGATTCTTTAATGGCAAAATTTGCTGATTCACTTTTTGCCAAGAGTTCCACGAGAAGATTGATAGCACTCTCACATTTTTATATTCAGAATAAAGCTGAAATCAGGTGAAACAGAGAGTTTGCCTGATTGTTTCAGACATAACAGAAAAATATAGTCATCACTTTGCAGACTTTCTTCAGGTTTTGGTAAAAAACTATTTTTGTTCCAGTTTTTTGTGTCCAACTCAAAAAAACAACAGTTTGGCCGGAGTGATGCTAACAAAGATGCATTACAGAAAGCGTCCAACAATGTTTGAAGCTTGAGCCTTTGGGGAATAAAAAATCAGGATGAATGAGCCTCTGCTGCTTCATTTTTTCCAAACATTATGTTTGTAAATTTGCCTCAAAATCTTTGAAATCTCTGTATTGCCTCTGTAAATTTGATAGCTGACTTGTCCACATGACTGAGGGGTTCAATACAGTCACAATATAAATAAAGTACAGTGCTCTATTGTTATGTCCTGCGGTCAAATCATTCATTCTGCTGCTGAAACCACATATACTGAATAGATATCTGGCGGTAGAAACAACTTTAATGACATTACTTTTATTGTCAGTCTTAACTCTGTAAAGCACTGCTGTGCTTACTTTTATGACAGACTGGGATCACACTGCTCTGGTCAAACAGTCCGGGACATTTATTCTACCCTTCAGAAAAATCTAATTATTTCCCTTCTTTTCGCACTATCCATCATTCTGCGAGAGTGGCTGTCACTTTTTTTCAGAAATGGTGGACATCTTATTTGAAATGAACCCCATCACTGCCTTTCAAGCGCAGAACAGGCTTTATCATTCCATTTCTTCCCTCTCTTGTTTATTTTTTCACTTCCTCCTTTTTCTCTCTGTCCACTCAAGGCCCCGGGCCGCTCTATATATATATCGGGGCCTGTCAGGGAGCCGGTATCCGACATATCCGTCAGGGCTGAGTCAGCCTGCCACTCAGTCCGTCAGCGAGTCTTCACCTCAAGTCTCAAATCTGTGGAGGTAAACATTAACGAGAGGGAAAAATATTTCCCTTTTAGCCACTGCTCACAAATGAGGATATTAGTATTCCACACAGCGAGGCACTTTCCAGCGCTCTCTAATCGCTTCGGCATCGCGGCAGCTTCCAAGCAATGCAGAAAATCAATGACATCATAGCCACATAATTGCATGTTAGCAGCAGAGGCACGAGACTCCGGAGCCTTTTGTGCATGCTTGTGTGTATGAGCACATGGGAGGACTCATTTATGTCTTTAAATTTCTTGTACACCAGCATATATTCATTTATGTGAGATAAACAGTGGAGATCATGGGATTCATCCCCCAAGCAATGTGAGTGATACTTTTTTTCAGACTGCATTCATGTCTCTCTGGTGAATCTGAATGACTATGATGGTATAGCAGAGAAGAGAGTACATTCTCACACGCTTGGTCTCCTGGGTTTCTTAATATCTGTGGGCGAACACTGCACCATCTGCACTGCTCAGAACACAGAGGAGGAGGAGGAGGAGGAGGAGGAGGAGGAGGGTGGGAGTAAGAGAAGGAGAATATTCTCAGAGAGAGAGATAGTAGCATTAGCTGCAATGCCGAGCGCTGACCCTGCCACTCGGTTTCCAATTTCAAATTCAAATGCAGAACTCATCCTTGGGGAACCTCACCTTTCTTTGTCTCTTTCTTTCTTTCTTTCTTTCTCTCTCTCTCTCTCTCTCTCTCTCTCTCTCTCTCTCTCTCTCTCTCTCTCTTCCTGGCTTCCCTCACTCGCCTTTCCCATCTCGTCCCATCCTGCCTCTCAATTCGCTTTTTCAATTTCAAAACGCTTTGAAGCCAACGCCAGCCACGAGATCCCCCCGAGACTGAACTCAGGGACTCCTTACCTTCTTTTTTTTTTATTTCTCTTTACCATGTCATCAATCCTCCACCTCTCTCTCTCTCTCTCTCTCTCCCCTCCTCCACCTGGCCCTGCCTATCTCGCTCCATTTCTTTCCCTGCTGGATGTATTGTTTCTTGCTTGAAAAACTGGTTTCTGGACAGGGGTGAAGTAAATCTTTTGTGACCCCGGTATTCCCTGCTGGGCCTCTCTGTCTCCCTCGCTCTCTCTCTCTTTTTGACTGCAGTAGCTAAGCCTAAGCAGGCACCAAACTGTAACACGATACAGATGGAGTATAGTATGAACAGAAAAGCTCCCCCTTTAAAGAGACGGGCCCTTTGGATCCCCGTCCTCCCCCCATGTCGAGCTGCACCCTCTCCTCATCCTCTAACAGCCAGGGTTTTGTTTCAGCTGCTTTGTACTTTTCCTGGAGGTTGAGTCAGTGACTGGAGAGGGGAGTGTTTGTGAGCTCTATGTGTCCTTGTACAATGTGTCTCTGAAACTCTCTATGGTTGTTCATGTCCTGTTCATGTTCATGTTTCTCTCTTTTTGGAGTTTAAAACTGCCAGACTCTGCGGACTCTTTTTTTAATTCAGAGTCCTTGAAACACTTTTCTTTTGGGAACCCAAAAAATGTAAAATATTTAAATGAATTCAATACTTGTGCATGCTTTTATGCCACATTACAATCAGGATGTTGAAACATATTTGACTCAAGTGATCTTCTGCATGCGGTCCAGATTTTCAAAGCTGGTGCAAGGCCAAAACATGCAGCACCAGGAGGCCCCTCCCACTTTTCACTGCGGGTCAGTCTGCAGGTTAACAGTATCACCAGGGCGTCGCCATTATCACGGACAATATCAGTGTGGGGTGAAATAAAACTGATATTTATGACACAGATAAAAACAACAACTGCTTATTTATTTCAGTGGATGTATCAGGAACAGCAGGTTCTCCGTTTATGGTTTGTGAAACAGGAAGGTAAATGGCCGCTCAGTGTTGAAGGAGAGGAGTATAATTCATGTTGGCATCAAACACAGAGGAGGACCAAGCTGCTCTCTGAGATAAGACCGCTGACCAGAGTGAACGGCTCGCCTCTTCCTAGTTACCACGTCGCATGTTAAGACGACGCAGATGTTCAAAAAATAAAATAATAAGATTAGTGCCATAATAGAGTATTTGCAATGTGTGTTTGACATCATCCCCTCACAGATCTCACTAATGACTTCCCATCCAACACAACAGGCCTCCGTTTTAATCTTTAATTTACTGACATGAAACAGAAGCAGGACTTTCCGTCATCGTCTCCAACAGATGCAATCATTTATAAAAAAAAAAACGACTGCAATAAAATTTCATGTAAAGGGAGTCTGATATTATGCTAGGCCGCCTGTCCACCTAATGTTTTTTTTCTGAGAAATTTCAGTTGTTTTCAATGAATAAAGAGTGTTTGCAGCGGGCGTTTTTAGCGGGCGTTTTTAGAGGGCGTTTGCAGCGGGCGTTTGCAGCGGGCGTTTGCAGCGTCTAGCGAAAAAGCTCAGCACTCAGCGTCTTTTCTTCCGAACGCTCTGCCTGCGGCCGCTGCAAGAGTTCAAGATGAAAATCTTTCAACAGCTGTGATGACCTGCAGTAAACGACAGTTGACATTATTACCAGTCAAAGTGATTTTCGAAAAAAAAATTAGAAGCTGCTATCATCATGGTAATTAGCATTTTAGCTTAGCAAACCTGAATTGTGTTGGAGTAGAGAGCCAATCTCTGCACAGATAAATGTTCCAACATTTGCACGCTTGACCTCTCACATTGATATGCGCGTGAATGAGCAGACTGTAGAGGCCAGATGTTGTGGCTTCGAGCAGACTAGAGTGTGTCATTAATATTTCAGGTGTTTGGTCATAAAGCAGAGTATATTGATGGAGCTTGAAGGAAAGTCAGTTGAACACCTAAATAATTAAAATTCATTTTGTGAGGACAGAAATGTTGGTACGGAAATTTCATGGCAGTTGATCCAGTGCTTCAATCCTTTTAATAATAAAAAACTGCCAGCCCTGTGTTTGTGAGGAAGAGTCAGGCAATCATTGACGCCAACTGGTTACACATTATGATCAGTGGTGCAACGGAGCAGATGATACGTGATCTGTAACGATCAACCTCCATAGTTCTGATGTGATGATGGAAAATGTTTCATCAATGTGTAAAATAAATGTACTGCCAATAAATCCTGGTGCAGAGTGTCAATGAAAAGAAAGCAACAGAGATCCGCTGTACAAATGGGAAGAGAGTCCAAACTTTAAAAAAATATTGCTACTGACACAACCAGTAAAGTTACGTCAGGTCACGTTTTGTTTTCTGTTCATTTAATTTAGTGTTTTTGTCATTTCCTGTTTTATTTTGTACGTACCCTCCTCATGTCTTCCTGCCTTGTGACTCCCTGTCCTGATTGTGCTCACCTGTGTCTCGTTACCTCCTGATTGTCTGTGTATATAATCCCTGGCCCTTTCTGAATTGTCACAGTTCAGTAGGCAGTATGTACTATTCAGTATGGAGTTTCAGTGTACTGAACTTTCATGGTCATTCAGTATGTATTTTTTGGGTCCACCTCAGTAGACTGAACATTTCAGTATGGATACTAACTTCTAGGTTTCATGCAGTATGGATCGGATGCGTGCTTTCAGGAAATGAATTGTATTTTACCACCCACAATGCTGTGCGAAATTAAACGTAAATCGTCAACAAACGAGCGTGGATTAATTTAATCAGTTTTTAATCTTAATTTAAAGTCCCGTCTGAAATCGCTACTTTAAATTAACAACAGAAAATATAACAAATATCTGCATTATTATAAAACCTTTCCCCCTCTATTTAAATAATGATTTAACTATTTAAATGCGTCTTTATTGGTTTAGTTTATATTCTGTATATTACTGTCTTTCATTTGTACTTTTCTTTATGTACTGTATGTTATTTAGTTATTTAATATGCCTTTTACTTGATTTACATTGTGATATTGTTTTTTGTTTACCTGACTGTATGTGCGCATTACTCTACTTGAATAAAGTTAAAAAAATAAAATAAAATAAAACGGGTGGATGCAGCCGGTTCAGGAAACGTAAATGACGTCACTTCCATACTGAATGAATCAGAAGAAGTAGGAACAAATATCTGCCTACTGTGTGTACATACTGAATAGTAGATACTAAACAGTGTTTCCTCCCTCATGTTGGCAGGTTGTAGTGTGTTCTTGTGTGTCACCTAGGAGCCTTTTGCCCGCTCCTTTTGGATTTGTTTGCTTTCAGATTGCCTTATTGTGTATCATCCTGGACTGTTACTGAACTGAGTGCATTTGAGTCCCTGTTTCTATCTGGTTCTGATAGCTACTCGAGTTTTGCGGTACGAATCTTCACCTCTCACTCTCCCTGTGTCTGCATTGACATTGCTGTATCAGCAGGTGGTTGTGTGTGACAACAACCAGTAGCTAAACGTTACTAACATTATCCCAAAGCCTGCTTTTAATCCCTAGTTATAACCTTAGCTACATTACACAAACTATGGTCCAAACACTGGAGATACAGTCCCCAAATGCACCCTTCCTGTTTATTGTACACACACATCTGAATCTTTAGTGCTCTAAATGGAGCAGTGGTGGCTTGTGCCTTGTTCTCCATATCTATCTCAATTTGTTTTCTAGCTCAGTTTGTTAGCTTGATGCTAACTCTTACTGGAAAACCCCATTAACTGGCTAACAGAATTAGCAAAGTGACAATTTTGATTAAGAACAACTACAGGCATATGTTCCATAAACTCTGTGGAGACCAACTTTTAAAAAAACTTCTGACTCATGCTAGCCTGGTCTGCTGCCCTGATCTATCCCAACAATGTTCCTATTTCTTGTATTGAGTAGAAGCGAATGTGCAAGTGTCCAAGACCGGGAACACTACACCAATTAGTAACTGTAGACACATAGAATGTTTTAAATCTACACTTGCTGTCACCTGTTTTAGATTATACATATACATTCACTTTATATTTACATAATGATATACCTGGCCCTTTGAAAATTGTGCATGTATGTGTAGCCTTTACTGGAAAACTATTTCTAATAAATTGTATTGAGTAAAGGTCTGTCCTCCTCATTGTGGGGAGAGGATGGGCAGTGCCATAGAGCTGTCTATTAAAAAACACCAATGAACTGGAGGACCATACTGCAGAAGATCACTTGACTTCCATTTAAAACCTAAAAAAGATTTCCTAAAATCAATCCTGGTACAGACAGAGAGGGGGGCCAGAGTTGATGCAATACAGCAAACACTTCCAGTTTGGCACAGAATTCATGTCTGTAACGTCTCATGTAAGTGTTTCATGTTTTCTTTCTGAGTTGTTCACAAACGATTTTCATGAGTTATGAAGCGTTGTGACTCTAAATGTGTGTGAATGAAAAATAAAAAAAAGACACGCACATCCCTCAGTTGATGATTGATCCAAAAACATGAATAGAAAAGCAAACAAGATCTGCACACCAAGAAACTCCAGTTTTAAGGATTTATTGATAAGTGATGTTTTGAGGAAGGAAACGGGAGCATGTTAGCTAAGAGTGACCCTCTCCTTCCTCACTCCTGTCAAGACGATTCTACACAAGCGTTTGTTACACTAATCACACACTCAAGGCCACTGGTCATAATGAAGCTGCAACAATAAACTTAGGCGAGATAGTGCACATTAATCTGCTGCCAATTCAGAACAGTTCACTCAGCAGGAATTTATAATATGAGGCAATGAAAACATTTATTGATTAAAGGAAGCGGTCAATGTGAAAGGCTCGTCCAGGTCAGCTCAATTTGCTCTGCAAAGGAAGAGAAAAATTAAGTGCAGGATATTTCCATTTGAAACATGACTTGAGCAAACTTTGAGAAGAAACAGAGAGAGCGTGAGCACAAGAAAAGAACTAGAAAGGTCATGTGTGGGCAAGGAGAGCCAGCGTAGGCTCGGCAGAGAAGTGAAGAGGTGAAGTCAAAACTTTATTGGGTAATTATGTAATGAAATATCTGTAGCACTTCCTCCATCCTTACCGCAGATTGAAGCCTCTACTGACACTGGCAACAACTAACTTGTTAGCAGCAAAGTCGCAGAGACATGGGATCAGATGGGGAGGCAAAGGCTAAGACTTTCTGCACTAGCACTCGTCCAATAATTAGGATGATTAAAGTGATTGTGATTGTGACGTGAGGGTTCGATGTGTGGAGGATGGATCACATTAAAAAAGAACAGCAGGATGGAGATGGATAACTTTCTCTGCAGCACTCTACTGTCAGCCACATAGATTCAGCTTCAGAACAACACGTCCTGGTTACTCCTTAAACATCACTCAGTCAGCCAATCAGAGGCTAGGATGATTAAACTCCAGGCAAACGTCATGGCAACCAGAGTTAGTTTCAATACAAATTGGTCACAGTTACTATGCTACTGAAAATATTTAAATATGTAAATATAACAATATTAACTTTATAAACTCAAATATGTAAGTAGTTCACTGGTTACATGTTAGACTTATGTTTATCTTAAAGGCACAGTCTGTAAATACCACCACCAGGAGGCTTATGGAGCCAAGACAGTGACAGCTAAATGTTGGCATCGGAAATAACATTTGGCATTGAAAACACACCTGAACTAAAAAAAAAAAGAAAGATTGGCATTGAAACACTTGTAATGTAAACATTTGTATTGGTGCTGAAAAAAGTTTCAGTGAACAACAAAGAACATGCATTTAAAAATATTGCAAATCTTTTGCATTCTTATGTGTTTTTCAATGACACTCTTCTGATGTTTTCTCCATGTTTTTTTTTATTTCAATGACAGTTTAATTTTACCATGAACTGGGAATTTCAGGATATTTTCAAGACATTTAGTCACCTTAGAGGGTGGAGAATGTGCAGTTTGGATGGTCTATAAGCTTAATTTTAAAGCACCTATATAGTGTTGCATAAAATTTATTTATAAATTTAAAGTGAATGAGTTGATGTGCTGGATTTTTTGCTGCAATAAATATATTGGTCCAAATAATGTCCCAGTGTAGTACAAGGTTCTGTCAGGTCAGGCCCTACTTTTGATGCAAGTTGTGTTTTGTTTGTCTTTTGATGCTACAGAGGTTGTGTATTGTGAGTACTTTATTTGTATCTTTTGGTGCTAGTTTTCTTTTTGTGTATACACAAAACAAATTACATTATATTCTATTTTACTGTATATATGTGTATTAGTAATTTGAGTGTTTATTGCATGGCCTTGCGGAACAGTCCTTACATTTCACTGCACATCTGTATGAGCATGTGACAAATAAAAATCTTGAATCTTGAATCCTGAATCCTGTTTGGTGTTGTTCATTGGAAGTTGTGTTTCATGTATATCCTGTGCGTGTGCTTTGTTGTAGCCTTTGTTTAATGTTGTGTATCATGGCTATTCTTCGTTGTGTGTTCTTTGCTGAGTGTAATGTCTAATCTTGTGTGCTTCAGTTGTGTTTCCTATGTTGCATGTTGTGTTTCCCTTTAGTGGTCGTATGATTTGTCGGCCTGTCCTGCGACCTTTGAACCAGTTTATTACCCATAATCCATCTCTAGCTTCTACCTGCAGTCATGTATTGCTAATGGACACTATAAACTCCCTTAATGTGAGCATCCCATGCGTTAGTCCGTGTGTCCCCTCTCTACTCTCTGTTGGCCGTGTCCAGTCCATTCTGCAGCCAGTCAGAGTATTAGTGCAGCAGGGTGCGCACCCTTCCCTTGTGTTGGTCAATTGTGTTTTTGTATAAGCTGTCCAGCTGCATTACAGCAGCCAGGACCTGGTGTCTGCCCCGTTTTCATCACTGCTGCTGCTGAGGCGCCACAATGCTGGCAGAAAACACTTCCATTTTGCTCTGCTGACTCCAGACATCCAGCTTAAAATTGTCCAGGCCTGACCAAGAGATCAGAAACATTCTTGTACGTGTGTTACTTAAGGATACTTCACCGGTTGAAACATGAATCTGTATTTAAATTAGGTCATATATGTAGCAGAAATGTGAAATACATTTTGAAGTTGGTGCCCTCTTGACCGAGAAAATGCAGAAAGTCTCTTTTTGGCTCATGTGGAGGAAAGACAAAAACTCCCAGAATGCACAGCTCCCACCTAGCTCGAGCCGCCCGGGCTCCTCCTCCTCCCCGCCACCGACAGGCAGGTCTTGTGCCTCGGCTGCAGTTTGAAGTTGAAACATACTTTCCGCTGTTGTCGGTTCTTCTCAGCTTTCTCCATAGAGCCTGTTAGCATAGTTTCCAAGGAATATGGCGGACGTTGCTTTTAGATTCTGGGAGTGAGTTCCCACCCACTGATCTGTGATTGGTCTGTAGCTTCAGTGGTTGAAAACATGAGGACTTAGCAATGTAGTTTCACCCTGCTAACCAAAGCAGCCGCCGATGACGCAAAATGACGAGTTTTGCGTCATCAGCGGCTCCTTTTCAAACTCAGAAATACAAAGATGTCACATCTCAGGGGAAAATGAGGGAGGGATGCATGACCATTCAAAAATACTACCAGGTTTCTAATGATACAAAGCTTAATGCAAATGGGTGCGGTATCCCTTTAAGGCTCTATAGTTGATGGAGAAATGATGCTCGACTGAAGCAGGAGGGGGTGGTGTTTGTAGAATGATTAGATTATGATAGGGTGGGTGTTGTGTCTTCTTTTGCTGCTGCACAGACATGACAGATAGAAATAGGCAGAGAAGTGGCAGACTAACTGATTGAATACAAGGACGAGCAGATACGGCAGCAGACAGACAAACAGAAGGGAGGCGAGGGCGACAGATCGGAAGAAGACAAAGGAACAGAGAGATGAAGAAAAGTGGGAGAAAGATGAAGTGAGTAATACGCATGAAGCGAGAGTCAGAGGAGAACTGACAGCAAGCGAGAGAGAGAAAGAGTTGATAAGTAGACCTAGGAGTAGGTGAAAAGTTGGCAGACAGACAAACAGACAAAGAAGCTAATCTAATGCTCTCTCATCCAGTGGGCCTTGTTTGAGGATGTGCTGATACAGGGCTTAGCTGCAGGAGGATTTTCTCCCCTCAGTCCTCTCTGCAAAGTAGCATTGTGATACAATCAGCCACTGTACAGGCCGTCTGTGCGTACATATGGAATTCCATTAACCTTTCTGGCTCTGCTGGCTAAATGTCAGCAGGGTGCATGAAATTGAATTTGGTCATTGATTCAGACGCAGGACAATTCTCCCACACAGCTGGAGACAAGTACAACACAGGCAGGTTTTTAAAATCTGTGTGTTCCCGTACGGTCACAAACTCGTATGGTAAATCAGAATGCCCGAGGGAGCCTGATGTTTGAGTTTGTTGGGAATGGAAAGCTTTTCTCTTTGACAAAAAGTCATTTCAAATCAGTTTATCTGTCATTATGGTAGTGGTGTCCATTTGTAAGATTAAGATTTAAATGGAAGTCTTTGAGTGAACATACTTAAAGTAAACCTCGTTCTCCATATGAGTCTAGCTCACAGAAAAATATCATATTACGATTTTTTTCATACTGATCCTAACGACTAATTTGCGAGTTACTGACCAGTTCAACCAAACTTATTACAATGTTTTTAAATGCACAGAAACTGTGCTGACAAGTTTAGCCTATTTTAAAAAAGTCTTTGTAGGAGGTCTGGAGGTCTCACCCAGAACATTTTTAGCACCAGAAATGTCTTTCCCTCGATTTGATCAATATTTGTTTATTTTTATTTTTTATATTTATTTATATTTTCCTTCTTTTCACAGTAATGATGTGGAAAAATAGCCTTTCAGTGGGGGTCTTGACCGGTCTTGATTTAAAGGAGTCAGCCCAGTCTGAGACCGCGACAAGACCGAGTGAAAATGCTTTCGATTCAGAGTCGAGATCGAGACCATCAAGGCCGGTTTCGAGTCCTACAACACCACTGTCAGCATCATCTCACATGAAGTGAACGCTTTTGCTGATCACTGAAGTGAAGGCTTTACACCAACTACTTAACTTATTCATCGTTTAAATCCTGATCACATATAAATAATACAGTCCTCACTCTTTCTTCACTCAGAGGTTTGGATCACACTTGAGCCTGTGACCTTGATACCAATCATGACTGAGTCTTAAACGGACTCTAACTACAGCACAAACTAAGCCACAGAGATTAAATAACAAGCCGTTCTGTTTGAGATGAGGTCAATCACACATTTTAACTTTTCAACCATTTGCATTCTCCAAAATCAACACTTGGCTCCTCCGCTGAATATGTGGGCTCCACATGCATAAACACATGCTGACCTTTGCTCTCCACTTCAGGAAGTTCAACGATAATGATGGCAAAGAGGGAGGCGGCATGGGAGAGCTTCAGGAACATCTAGGAGAGGAGCTAAAACAATGACGAGAGTTAACAATCCTCCAACTCGGGAGGTCAGCCGATCGATGGGCAGGGATTAGATGGTGCGATGTAAATGTCCATAGGTCAAGAGATGCTCGCTAATGAAGCAAGAGTTATGACTCATTCATCTGGCTCCTGGCCACATGTTCTGCTATCTGTTCATCCTAGGTACTTACTATTACAGTATATTTCCATATTCTACCCGCCTTCTCTCTTTTTCTTTTCTCGTGGTCATCCTTCTCCAGCTGTCTCTGTCACATTTTTTTTTTCTCATGCATTGGTCACCCGCCCACCTTCCTGCTCTCCCTCTACATGCTCTTTGTTTTCACCCTTTTCTCTCTCTCTCTCTCTCTCTCTCTCTCTCTCTCTCTGTCTCACAGTGCTCTCAAGTTCCTGGTAACCAAATCTCAGGGTTCTCAATTTCCTTCCTGCTAATACCCACCTAATACCGCCCTCCTACTCAACACATACACACACACGCGCGCACGTGCACGTGCACGCACACACACACACACACACACACACACACACACACACACACACACACACACACACACAAGCAGTGCAATTGAAGAACATGACCAGTCCAGATTTTTGCAGCAACACTTTGTTGTATTTGTCAGAATGAAGATATCTTAATGTCCCTGCAGGCTTATTCCACAACGCTGAAAACATGTCACTACAAAAGATAAGAAAACATCCAGATGTGTCGATCAAACTGGTGATTTGTGAATCCGCCATTTTGAAGCCTGGAGGTTGGCATTGTATCTGTCAGATCTTGTTTTTTTAAGTAGCCAGGAGAGTTACCATATTTGGACAGTTGAATGGACTTGGTTGCTGTACCTCTATCGTGGTCTACATGCCGCCATGGTAGTCAATTGTGAATCAAAGATAGCCACACCCAAAAGCAGGGATCTCCATCAAGCTGTGATGTAAATGAACAACATGCTCCATGAAAAAAGACTTGAAACTCATTATTGAGACCATCAACAAATTTAGAAAATGTTGACAAAAGCTCATGTCCACCTAGCGCTTTTTTGTGCCAGTGTCTTTTTTCAGGGGAGAGCGTCATTTGCAGCATCAATGTCTTTTTTCTGAGCGCTCTGCCTTTTTTGTGCGGCAGCTTTGAGCGCTTTGAGTTGGAAGTCTTTCAATTTTCAGAAAGGCGCTGCTGACGTAACTGCCGCTTTTTTCCCTAATGTTTGATATTATGTGGATCTTTGCCTCCTGTGTCTTGTACCCACATACTCATGGCTCCGTGTCTGATCGGGAAATAAACAAACTCAAATAAACATTTTACACTAAAAAGTAACCCCCCGATTTCCTCTTGCTCCATACGCACCGCGGTCTGTCAGTGGCACGCACTACGCCATAGTTCGCAGACACTCTAGTCAATCATTGTGTTTCCACAGCGAGCGTCGCAGCCCATCTCCGGAGCGTGCAACCAGCACCACTACTCTCTGCTGCGTTTCAAATAGGCTGCAAGTTTATTTTTTGACAGAGTACGCTGCAGGCACGGGTCAAGCTGTACAGAATAGAACAACCCGGACAGGAAGTCAGACAACAAAACACACAGAGCGTCCAGTCAATTTCAAAATGAAAACATGCCGTCCGGCCGAGCAAAACCATTGCGTTGACCTGACTGCGGCGCGCACAGAGTATGTAGGGAGCAGTGTCGGTCATACAGCGGCCGTTTTAAACAAACTGTTGTCATAGAGACAGGGCGGACATCCAGCGCTTTTATTCTCAGCGCACAAACTCTTCATGCAAGCGTTCCAGAGTGCCCACAGCTAAACGCCAGGTGAACACAGGGCCTTAGGTACAGAATCATATAAGAAGTAGGATTATTTTCTCTTATACTTTTATACAATCGAACTTCATTTTGGAACCTACTGGCTGTGACAAAGAACGCAGATGTGAGGCGTTTCTACAGCGGCTTTACTCTGACTTACGTCTGTTACTTATAAACACTCTGTGGCTGTTTCTCAACACGGTGACAGACTGTAATTTATCAGTAAGTGCATATTTCTTGAAAAGCTGTGACAATAAAATGCCACGGGGTCGACGTTGTTTGACTCGGCGGAGAGCCGTGGTAGCTGAGTGTAGCGAGGTGAGAGTAATTAGTGTAATGCAGGGCCAGAATGCAGCTTTTAGCACTGCTTTCATAACCCACTCTCTCACCAGGCCACTTTCTGCACTGATACACTCTGAATGCTCTTTCATCAGCGCGTGGGGAGTTTCTCTTGTTCTTAACCTTCCCTGTGCATCACCACTCATCCACATTATCCAGGTCTGCTCATGTAAATGCCTGCCAAGATGGTGACAGACTCTCTGTATTTCTGTCTTCTTACTGCTGCTGTGTTTGTGTGTGTGTGTGTGTGTGTGTGTGTGTGCATGTGTGCGTGCGTGCGTGCGTGCGTGCGCGTGCGCGCGTGCGTGCGCGTGCGCGTGCTACAGAGTGGCTTAAAAGTGGATTTTTCACACCACATGTGGTTCATACCCTGTGCTCTTTTATCAGTTTGAGATGATGCATGTTATGAAAAGAATCGGTCGAAAGCACAGGAAGTGATCTAACGAGGGGGCTGGGGTGGATGACATTTCCAGCTGGGTTTTTGTAAAGACCATCACAAGTGAAAAAAAGACTATAATACACCATCCTTCAAACGTTTAGCCCACACGCTGAACCTTTGGACTTCACGGCAAATGCAGAAGAAACAGACGCTTTGTTAAAGAACAATACATGGATGAGTTTCATTGCATGGTTTCTACGAGGCGGTGGAACTCAACTTTCAGGGTTACACACATATTTTTCACTCGTTTCATTTTCATGATCTTGGTGAAGACAGCTGGTCTCACAAACCGTGCACGTCTCTCTGCTGCGTATTGACGGCCCTGTTGGTGACATTTAAGAGGATATTTCAGACCCCTGGCTCCATGAGATGGTCACTAGCGCCAGACATCGGTCATATTTTGAATGATCTTAACATGTTTTTAAAGGTTTAGAGTTCTCCTCACACACCCTGCTGTTTTTTTGTCCTCATTATTTAACTGATGAATGGTTTAGAATCAAATCAATTAAATTTAAATGCCTGTCAAATCTTGAGGTATTTTCAATGGTTTCAAGTGGGAAAGAGCCCGGCAACAAGAGATTTTGTCTAACCTACTAACAGTAACCAAGGAGGGCGGGCCTTGATATAGGGTCTATTATATTTTGACTTTGATTTTAAACAAAGGTGAATTACCAAATCTACCTTTTACAACATTTTCTGTCACTGCTCTTCACTTGCTCCTCTGCGTGGTTTCCTAGCCTGTTGTACATGCCATCACTCACGATGGTTGCCATGTGAATAAAGTGAATTTTCAAAGTTCACCTGCAGACCTTGAGACTCCCTTCCTTAGGAGACGCCGCGGTGCTGTGAAGCCGGCATTAAGTCCTGCAGGCTCTCAGAGAAATGCTACTTATCCCACGGTTCAAACACCTCACTTTTCTTTTTCTCTTACGGCTAATGTGCTGCAGGTAAAATGAAAAGATCTCTCGTGTTTGGCAAGAGAGCGGTCAAAGTTCATGCATTCCTAAAAATCTTTCACAAATTGTCTAGAAAGAGAGAGAGGAGCAACTTGTTCTTGAGCCGAATAAGACAAGAATTTACCATCACTGACAGCAGCTTCTTCACAAAATGCCAGGTCTTAAAAAAACTTAAAATCCATTAGATCTGTTCTGGATCTCTATTCTGATCTGGTACAAATCATTGTGTAACTGTTGAAATTGTGGAATGTACCCTTTCGATCTACTGTGTTGCTAAGTTACCGGGGAGCGACGTCACTAGACGAAGCTTTGTTTTCATTCTTGAAGTTAGTTTGAGCGTACTCTGCGATGGACGGATGCTTGTAACCAAGCTCCTACTTTTCTTTTGACCCTCAGCTCAACAGAGACGAAAGGGTTCATGTGGACACTATTTTTCTAATGTTTGAAAAAATAGAAGCCGTACAACCGGGCTTTGTAAGGTGCAATCAATCAATCAATCAATAAATCAATCAATCAATCAATCAAGCTTTAGCTCAGGATCGTCTGTATTTAGTTTGTAATAAATGACGAGCAATGTGGAAACCCCAGAAACGTGTGATTGTGCGTTTTTGGGCTAACCCCTAAATTGCATCAGATGCTTGTTCAATTTGTTTCCGGTTCAGAACAATGACCTAATGTGTGTTTGGTGATAAGCGTTATTATATGGTTTTATGCCACATACATTGTATTATCTTGCCCTGTCGCAGTACTATTTGTCCTGTCTGGCTGTGTCGCTTCATGCCTGTGGGTGTGGACCGATCAGGGTGCATGGAGCCGTAATTGAGCGGAGTCGACACGAAAACTTGTTGTCTCCAACATCTCCAAAACAATGTTACTAAGAGGTAAGACCCAAGATCCAAACCTTTACAATTGTTGTAAAGACGTGTCAAAAATGATTTAGCTAAATTGCCTGAACCTGAACATTTCTGGATTCATGCGATGATTAGGCGGCGATCATGCCTTCTGAGTCCAACACTGTCTTAAGTGATTTGTCTGCTACATTATGTTAACGATTTTTTCTTTGTTGTTATTTCATACACGACAGAATAAAAGAATGATCTTCTCTTTGAAGGGAGGCTATGTTAACATTTACTTTGAAATAACCGTCCAATGCTACTGCCTGTCTGTACACCATGCGGCCTCATACTCAAGCGTACTACCCAGCTAGTGCTACGTTGTGTGATAGTATTTCAAGCTGAATGACATTTCCCAGCTGAGTTACAAGCTTTTGTTAAGACCATCAAAAGGAAAAAAAGAAATCAATATCCCACCCTTCAGACATTCAGCCCCCATGCTGCTGTGTTTGACATCATAACATAGCAAAAGAAACAGAAGCATCATTAAAGAACCATGATACACAGAGCGGTGACAGAGGAAGAGATCAAGCAGCCTGTACGGTGAAAAACTTTGCAGGAGTGGTTCTTCGATTACTTGATGCTTTAAGTAAATGATGTTAGCATCTCCTCTATTTTTCAGTTCAACTCTGTATTTGAACTATAAAGTACCAATCAGATTAAAGGTCACATATCCTCCTCCTCAACCAGTTTAAATAATTCTCAGAGCGCCTCAAAACATGTGTGTGAAGTCTCTTGTTCTAAATCCACTCTGATCCTGTATTTGATCATGTCTATAAACCCCTCTATTTCAGCCCTGCTCAGAACAGGCTGTTTCTGTGTCTGTACTTTTAAATATGTAAATGAGCGGTGTCTGACCATGCCCCCTCTCTGGAAGGGCTTGGGTGTCTCGGTCTTTCTCGCTCCATGTCCTATTCTTTACGGTGAGAAGGCAGACTCAGAGGGCAGAACAAACACCTAGCTGTGGGAGTGTCTCCCACCTGGGGGAGGGGCTACTGCCCTTTGTGATGTCATGAAGGGAAAATCTCCAAATGGCCTGTTTGAGCACACATTTTCTGAAAAGTGGAGCAGTCAGAAGACGGAGAGGATAGACTTTTCTCATCATTGGGGGGTTTGTAGACAGACCAGGGACACATATTAGAATAAGAGGAACATGGTGAAGTGGATTTTGTCGAATATGTGACCTTAAAAGGACAGGTAAACCAAAAATGCACTTAATTTAGCTAACTTCTGTTAAAAATATTAAATGCAGAGCTAACAGATTCCTTCAGCATCAAAATTATGCATCTTTTTTGGGGTTTCATTCATTTCTCTCTTCTTTTGGTTTTGTATTTTTCCTGATCTGTATGTCACCAAACTTTACAAAAGCCTGATTCAAAGTCAAGTAAAAACCTTCATATCTGAAGGAACAACTCTTGCTTGTAGTTGAAATCATGCATGCTTGCAGTATTATTACCCTGGAAATCCAAATATATTTGAAAAGACAAACAACAAAACCCGACTTTTTCCAAATGCAGTTTCATTTCTTCTGTATGTGTCCGCTTGGTCTGAACTGCCCTGCCAGGCCGGTGCGACCGATGGCACACACAATACACAGTGACTTGATTTCCTATTACCCCAGCTGGAGGAACTCTTTTGTCTGTGGACGGGCACTATAATGGAGTGTAATGATGTAATGAGAGAATTGAGGTGTTTGCGGAGGAGAAGTGCTGCAGTGCAACAAGAGTGCCAATTTCTTCTTCCCTCTAAATTTGTTTGTGCTCCCCCCCCCCCCCCACCGCCAAACCCTGTTTCCTCATGGTGTCAGCTCCTAATAGTGTCAACACATCAAGAGATAGCCAGAGAGAGAGTGTGTGCTGGTTTATTTGTGTGTGTGTGTGACAAATGCAGAAAGTGTGTGTGTGCTGAGAAGGGGGGTGCACATATTTGAATGTGTGTGCATTGGTGTGCTACTTTGATTCATGCAGTCTCTCTGGTCTCTATCGCATTCCGAGATCTAACCACATTTTCTCATCTTTCCTTTCCCGCCATCTCCCTCCTGTCCATCTTCTTCTTCTTCTCTTTTTCATCCTCCCACTTTCTCTATCTCTCGCTCCCTCTGTCCCCTCCCTGCAGACTAACTCCCGTGGGGCGTCTCTGGGTGTATCTTTCCTGTTTTCATCGCCCCTATCCAATGCAATTTTCTCTTTATCAACATTTGATTTCCACTGAGTGAGTTGTCCTCTGCACAGAGAGCAACAACAGAGACAGGGGCATGGTGGAAAAAGCAACAGTGTGTTTATCTAACTTCCCCATCCTCTCTCTCTCTCTCTCTCTCTCTCTCTCTCTCTCTCTCTCTCTCTCTAATCTGCAACAGCTCTTTATCTCCTTTCAACCCTCCTCTCCTTTTCTTGCTGCCTTTATAATCTATCCCACATACTGCAACCAAATGTGGTCCCTGATTGTTACAGGATAAGACAATCACTCTCTGTCTCTGTCCCACAGCGTTTGCTAAGCCCCGCCCCCCTCTTAGTAAATCTTATTCTCGCACTGCATGTATCCAACTTGCACTGATCACAGTGGTAGATTTAAAAATCATAATTCATAGTAATTTTTTGAAACAGTGGGATCTTGATTTGAGACTGAGGTAAAGAAGCTTCTTGTTGTTTCCAGGGAAACCGTCAAAGTTTGCCAGCTATGGTTCCCTACATGTGCTTGTCAAAGAAAGAAAAGCCATCTCCAAGGGACCTTTTCATGTTTGCTTAGTTGTTTGAAATGCATATTGAAGATTTTGTAGAATTGAAAAAAAAGCATTGGATGAAGTTGAATAACAGCAGAGTAATGGTTGTCGTTATCATCCGTAAATCTGAGGACACAAAAAGCGGACCAATGCAGTGTGGAGCCGTTTTGTTCAAATGTTGTAGTAATGACCGTGTTTGGTCTTAAATGACTCTGCTTGTTTGCTTTACTTACATAACTTCACTTTACTAAAGAGCATCTGGGATAATATGCAGGAAGGATTTCTCCTTTGTATTCCTCTTGTTCCTGTTGTCCACACTTCCTTGCTGTTGAGGTGGAGGTCGGAGCAGACCGTGCATGAATGAGGACGGCGGTGGTTGTGGGAACAACACAGTCCACAAAAGGATAGGCCTCCATATCAACTCTCAGATTAAATCTAAAACTACCTTTATTTCATGCTCAAGGTTCAAATGTTTCCTCCATAACTTGCAGGATTTGCTCCAAAAGTCAAATCATCAGCTGTTCAGAAAATAATTCTGAAGTCTTTGACAAGTTAAGGGTGGAGTCATTGGAGCATTGTTCGGTGTAGTTTGTAAACATTACATTCAAACTGGACCCCTCCTCCTGGGCTCATCGCCCACAGAAGGGCACACTCACTGCATGTAGGCCTACGCTAGCGTTTGCTGGTGTTTTGGCACCTGCCTGTTCACCAGAAAGTAGGACAACTCCATGTCCCCAGGTTCATGTCAACATAAGGTTGACCCTCGTTTTAAAACAAGCTTTATCCGCTTGGCATTTGACCTCACTTTGACTATATTCTTTGTTTTTACTGCTACGTCCACGTCCATTGTGTTCGCTGTTTCAATCACATTCAATCGCTGAATTGAATCCACTCCCAGACTCACCAGCACGCTGTCAACCAAAACAAACCAAAAGATGAAAATCCAGCAAGAGGACAGGGTCTCTGCAGACACAGACACCACCACACATGTATGGAGGCCTTCATAATAATAGCAACAATATTATAATATTATCTAAAAAGCACCTTAAAAAACACAGGTTTTCAAAGTGCTTTGACAGGCAAGTAAGTACATGCTGAAGAAGCTGTGTCGGACCCACTTTTCTGAAACTTTGGATAAAAAAAAGGAACTTCTGATTTTGGCTTAAATCTCTAAAATCAGATCAAGCTTAGGTTTCTTTAAAAGAGCGTGGACCACAGCGTGTTTTAAAAAACTGAAGGGAAAACAGCATTTCAGTCTTGTTTGGAATAAATAGTTAATGTTAGATAATCAGTCTTTTCCCCAATCACTATTCATCATGAGTCTGGTTCTGCCACTTGAAGGAAGTGTTTCCTCTCCACTGTAACTCTGTTAAATGTTGCTCAGTGCCCATGGTGCATTGACGTTGAGTCTATGTAGATAATATAACAAAGAGTAAGGTCTCTTCCCTGCTCTATCACAAAGTGTCTTGAGATGTGTTTTTTTTTTTTTAATGAATCGATGTTATACAAAGAAAGACTGAAAAGATTGAAAATCAAGGCTGCACTCATTTTATGTGGCGTAGAATGTCAGATAAAAAGGACAACAGGCTCAAACCTGCTAAAAACCTGTAACTTTCCCTACAAGTGTTTCAAATAAAGCTAAAGCTGTTTTCACATCTGCACTCCTGAAAATATCTGGATTCATTTCAGGAGGACTTCTCCGGATATTCTCCCGACCTGGCTGTTCATATAGCAGGATGTGTGTCCACTTGCATCTCACTTGTCTTCGGCGTTCATACAATCTAAGCACGGTGCAGCAGTCATAGTATAATAATGTAACTGCCCCTCCTATTGGCTCGAGCTGAATTCTCCTGATTAAATCCTGCTGTGTTCTCACATCGGCTCACTCCGACTTGCAACAGGAGACACTCTGGAAAAAGAAATTGGTGGATGAGTTTTTCAGGATTTTTCTGCAAATGTGAAAGCCCTATATGTGGGATTTGTTGCATTATGTACTTGATTTTATTAGCAAAATACATTTTCTTTTTAAATTCACACAGCTCTTAGGAAGCTTCAGTAAAATGAGCGGTTGTGGGGTGTGGGGGGGATGGGTAGGTGATGATCAAATTCTGGGGTTTGATTGGCGAGTTAAATAACATTAGAATAAAATGGTGCTCGTACGTCTTTAACTGCCTTTTGATAGTTATCAGTGCATCTCTCAAGGTTTCTTAAAACACTTGTGGGCCTATTTTTTTTCCTCATTTCCGTTCTTTACAGTCTCTTTTTTAAAATTGTGTTTTACTTCATTAAGCCAAGGCTGTGAAGCTCTGTTTGGTTTCTAGTCTTTGTACGGGGCCAACAGAGTCCCGGACAGTTTTACAGGAGTGATTAAACGGGAGTCCTGCTCCTCTGTGTCCAAATTTGGTTAAAAAGGCAAGAATAAAAATCTTGCATGCAGACATAGAATTAAAAACTCTGCTGCGGCGGACAAGTGTATTTTTAATATTAGGTGGCTGAGAAAAAACTAAATAAACCGATCTAGCTTGTGATCAGACAGACATCCTTTGTCTCAAAGTTGTAAGGGCTGAGACCTCCGTATAAAACCAAGTCCAGATTCCAGGGTCCTCAAGAACTGGCTACAATACAGTGGATGTAGTGAAGGAGGATGGTTTTTCTCTGACATCATCTGTAGTCTAAGAAAATCAAACCATGCATTGCTACCTGTGCTGGAACGAAGAGACCGATATAGTTGGTAATCCTTGAAGTCCTTTATGCAAATATGTGCTGTTTACATCAGAGCGTGCACATACAGGTGAATCAATTTCTGCTCTTCCTGCAGCATAATCCACTCAGGACTTTTACCTCAGTAACCAGTGGAAGAAAAAATAAAGCATGCTCGTCTTGCTTAGTCATAGTTAGAAGCCTGGCACTGAACGATCGCTGCTCAGCGGACAAGTTTCAATCAATTTAATCACCTGCTGTTTGTATTTTTTCTGCTCTTGTTCATTAAAGTCTATTTGCCATCCTTGATTGGCTTTAATATCCTGAACACCCTCTCTTTCACACGCACGCGCGCACGCACACGCACACACACACACACACACACGTTGGCCCTCGTCGGCCTCATTCTCCCAAAAAAAGAAAGAACATTTCCCTCCCTCATTCTGCTCCCACGCCTAAAGACATCCATTGTGACAAATTCATAATTCAAAGTCTTTTTAATGATGTGATTAAAAAGTCATTTTGAGCTTCCATGAACCCCCCACCACCCCCCACCCTAATGCACACACACACACACACATTTGAACACATTTCTTCCCCGACCCTCCTTTCTTCTCTCCCTCTACATTCAGTGTACAGAATCACAGATTCTAATTTGTTCTTAATGAAGGCTTAGTCTTAATGAGCCCCCAGCCTCCTCCTCCCCCTCCTCTTGTTTTCACTTCTCTCCTGGGCAGCTTTGATCTTTCAGGATGGATTTGTTGCCCCATGTTTTGGAGGCAGAGAGCTGCCCCCCACCCTCCCGGAGAGAGCAGCTAAT
The DNA here is from genome assembly GCF_963930695.1 of Labrus bergylta. Classification (NCBI taxonomy): domain Eukaryota; kingdom Metazoa; phylum Chordata; class Actinopteri; order Labriformes; family Labridae; genus Labrus; species Labrus bergylta. The sequence continues at coordinate 2,943,455 of NC_089196.1, read as the reverse complement.
GGAAGATGAGTGACAAGGTAGATGTTAATTAGGTCTGTGATTTTATTATTCCAATTTGATTGACTCTTATTCGCCTTCTGTTTATTAATAAGAAGCTTTTTATTGCATTTTCAAATACAAAAGTAAGAACATGAAATTTAAATGAGTAATTTATTTGAATTATTAAATAATCTTTCATATTTGAGCTCAGGAGTAAGTGTGCAATCTCCTCGTAATAGATGCTTTTATCTCCTTTCATAAAAGACATTTTAAAGTCATTCAATCTGTGATTCAGAATCCAAAATGTATTTGATTTATTTGAAATTGTTTTGCTCTGAAAGAAGAATAAATTGATGTTCAACACTTTGGATATACTGTAAGTACAGATAAGTGTTGCACGACTGGAGAGAAAACAGCTGAAACCATTTTTTTTATTTAATCTGATTCTATGCAGAAAACTTTAAATGAATGTTGGGCACCGATGGCCCTCAGGTACGGAGGCTGCGGTCCTCTAAGCAGGCAGTCCGGGTTTGAATCCATCCTGTGGGTCCTTCCCCCATGAAAAAGACCAGGCTAAGTTGAGGTGAGAAAAATGGCCATTTGGGTTGGCAGTGTCAGGACAGGTCGCGCCCCATGTAAGGAGGAAAATGAGGTTAATCACATCACTCCTGTCCTTCAGCAGCTTCATTGGCTCCCGGGTAAATATATTTCTGCTCCTCACCTTTAAGGCCGTCCATAACCTCGCTCCGCTGTTCCTCTCTGAACTCCTGCACATCAACACACCCAGCAGCACTCTCAGGTCTTCTTCTTCTTCCATTCAACTCACTGCACCACCCGCCCGCCTGTCCACCATGGGGCCCAGAGCCTTCAGCCGCTCTGCCTCCCACCTCTGGAACTCCCTCCCACCACACATCCGTAATATTGACTCTCTGTTCATTTATAAATCTCATCTCAAAACACATCTTTTTAAACTGTTATATTCAGTCTGATCATTCTCCATCCGGTCTCATGAATCCTTTACATCCTGTAAATCTGTCTTTTTAATGTTCATTTTATCTATACTGTTACTTTGTTGTTTTAATCTCTGCTTTGTTATGTGACCATGAGTGCTTTGAAAGGCACCTTTAAATTAAATGTATTATTATTATTATTATTATTATTATTATTAAAGTCCTCTAAGCAGGCAGCCTGGGTTCGAGTCCGACCTGTGGCTCCTTTCCTGCATGTCATTCCCCACTCTCTCTCTCTCTCTCCCTATCTCTCTGATTTCCTACTCTGTCCACTGTGCTATCATAATGAAGACATAAAGCCCCAAACAAATGTGTTGGGAAAAAAATAATAATTGTGCTGTAAGAAATCCCTCCTGCAAGTATTTAGTGCATGATGACATTTCAGAGCGAGTTTCAATCTTCACTTTGGTGCAGCTCGGTTGGTAGTGTTGGTCGTCTCTCACCCAGAAGGTCGAGGGTTTGACCCCCAGCTGCTGCAGCAACATGTTTGATGTGTCCTCGGGCAAGATACTTAACCCCAAGTTGCTCCTGCTGCTTCTTTGGCGGTGTGTGAATGGATGAGTTAAGACGGTCTCTTTACTCAGCAGCCTCTACCATCAGTGTGTGAATGTGTATGAATGGATGAGTTAATACTGATGGACTCTTTACTCAGCAGCCTCTACCATCAGTGTGTGAATGTGTATGAATGGATGAGTTAATACTGATGGACTCTTTACTCAGCAGCCTCTACCATCAGTGTGTGAATGTGTATGAATGGATGAGTTAATACTGATGGACTCTTTACTCAGCAGCCTCTACCATCAGTGTGTGAATGTGTATGAATGGATGAGGTAATACTGATGGACTCTTTACTCAGCAGCCTCTACCATCAGTGTGTGAATGTGTATGAATGGATGAGTTAATACTGATGGACTCTTTACACAGCAGCCTCTACCATCAGTGTGTGAATGTGTATGAATGGATGAGTTAATACTGATGGTCTCTTTACTCAGCAGCCTCTACCATCAGTGTGTGAATGTGTAGGTGTGACCTGCGGTGTAAAAGAGCTTCTGAGACAAGAAAAGAAACTAAACAATCTCAATTCCATTTACCATTTATAAGAAGAGGTGGGAAATGTATTTCCTCTAAATACAAACAGTTCACTGTACACAACCCTTCATGTGACTTAAGGTGTGTCACAGCAGGAGTGTGCTTCATTAACACACTGATGTCATGATAATGTCAGAACAAATGTTACATCAAATCAACAAAACCAATGCCGAGAGATACGATCTAGGCCTATATTTCACTGCTGACCAGATAAATGCTGTGTGTGTGTGTGTGTGTGTGTGTCTGTGTGTGTGTGTGTGCTGTGTTTGTTTAGTGTGTGTGTTGTGTTTGTTTAGCGTGTGTGTGTGTGTGGAGGCTCAGGTCAGGCGCAGGGGTTGGACGGAGCTGACAGACTGAG